>NC_136067.1:1505150523-1505579473 GCF_964261635.1 Lissotriton helveticus | reverse complement strand
AAGCTTACGAAGATGGGCATGTGCACTGGTTCTTCTCGGGAGATGGAACAGAAGTCGAACCGCCGCATTCTGTATGATCTGCATTCGATTTATAAGGAATTTGGGGAGACCACTAAAGAGAGCATTGGCATAATCTAGCCTTGACAAAATCAAAGCCCGCAAAACCGTCTCTTTTGCTTCCCTATGAAGCAGCGGAAGGAACCTTTTGAGTGACTTGAGGGTCGCAAAACAGGTCGCAGTAAGTTTTTTTAAGTGAGCTTCAAACTTAAGATCCTGTGAGAACCAAACCCCCAGGTTTTTGACCGGGCCTCCGAGAGAGCTGGGACATGCAAAATCGGTCGGCCAAATAAGGTCCTTAAAATTGGCCGGAAAATTGCCATAGAATAACAGCTCCGACTTGTCCTCGTTGCATTTGAGCTGGGCTGCGACGAGCCACCGGAAGACATTGGACAAACAGGAGCAGACGACACTGGCGTCTAAGCAGTTCTTAGGCCAAGTAAACAGCAACTGCGTGTCGTCGGCATATGCCATTATTTTGGCTCCCCACTGCTCAGCCAGATGAATCAACGGGGTCATGTAGATGTTGAACAACAGAGGGCTCAACGTCGAGCCCTGCGGCACCCCTGTAGTGAGCTTCTTGGGTGACGAGGCATAAGGAGGCATCCATACTTGCTGCATCCGCTCTGACAGAAACGAAGACAGCCAGGCCAGAACCGTACCCGACAGCCCCACCTCTGCCAGCCTTGTCAGCAGCTGAGCATGGGGTACCGTATCAAAGGCGGCAGATAAGTCCAGCAAAACCAGGACCGCTCTGCCGCCTCCGTCCAGACACTCCCTGATGGCCTCTGAGACTTCCACCAGAGCCGTCTCAGTGCTAAAGGCCGCCCTGAAACCCGATTGAGCCGGGTGCAGGGCCTGAGTGGACTCAATGAAGTTATTCAGTTGCCTAAAAACAACCTTTTCACAAACCTTCGCTAGTGCCGGGAGCAGCGATATCGGACGATAACTGGAAGTAGCCAGGGGATCCATGCCAGGCTTCTTTAGCAGGGGAAGAAGTTTCGCCTGTTTCCAACAAAGGGGAACAGAAGCAGAAGCCAAAGACAAATTAACAACCTGAGTGGACTCCTGATACACCAGGCTCGCCGCTCCCCCCAGAACCCTAGCAGGGCACGGGTCAGAAGGTGAGCCCGACTTTAATGTCTCCAAGATAGCCAGCACATCCGCTTGCAAAGCTGGCTCAAAGGTGGAAAGTTGACTAACGGGTGGCTTCACACCAGAGCTGATGATGGGTAGTAAAGGCTGAAGGAGACCACAGGAATTTTGGAGCTCCTCTTGGATTTTAGCGATTTTATTGTCAAAAAAACATGACAGTTCCTCGCACCAAAGATCGGATGCCGGAAGAGCTGGGGAGGCAGCACTAGGAGAGAGAAAGCTCTGAACGATGGCAAAGACTTCTCTGCCATTGTTGTCCGCCTTCTCAATCCTTCTTGAAAAGTACCTACTTTTGGCAGCCTTAATTTCGGCATAGTAAACCGTCTGAGCCCTCCGCAAATTGCTCTTCAGTTCAGGGCGGAACTCAAGGCGCCAGGCTCGCTCCAGTTTTTTACAGCCGGATTTGAGTTCCCTGAGAGCATGGGAGAACCAGGGTTTAGAGGGAGACGACCTGACCCGTTTGCTACCACCTTTATTAATGGGCAAGACGGCACTATGTTCAACCCAAGCGTTAAAAGATTCCACCGCAGACTCTAGGTTTGATGGCAGTGTCGGCCGGTTAGACATAAGAGAATCCGAAAAGGTGGTTAGATTTATTCACTGGGAGTGTGCTTGAGAGGCAGGCAATTCCCTCGGCCCTTTTGGGTTTAGAGGCCAGGAGAACAGATTAAGGCATGGTCCGACCAAGTAACCCTCCTAGGGGGTAACATGGTGATCTCGAAGTTAGAGCAAACCAAATCTAACCAGTGGCCGGCCGTATGGGTGGGGAAGTTCACCCATTGTGTAAGGTTCGCCAGCGAGAGGACTTCAGCTAGTCCTATTGATTCCGGTAGATCCACCGCGTCCATATGAATGTTAAAATCCCCCAACAAGAGATATCGGGAGAAATTAAGGGGGCGCGGGGAACGATAACCTCCTCAATATTGCCAGCAAAACTGCCCGCGTAGCCAGGGGGGCGGTAAAGTAAGGTGCCTCCCAGGGTGAAATGAGGGGAGAGGACCACAGCAAAGTGTAGCAGTTCTGTGCCGCCAAGTAAATCGGGCGGTTCACTCACCACTGCCCAGTGGTCCCGATAGATTACAGCCACACCGCCGCCCCTGCCAATCGGTCGGTCCATCCTGGCAATCCTGAAGCCGCGTGGAATAGCAAGTTCAATCACCGGCATACAGGACTCAGTGAGCCAGGTTTCGGTAATGAAAAGGAGGTCGAATTCCTGCTCATCAAGCAGCTCGAATATGTCGGCCGCGTGTCTGACCATTGATCTAGAATTAATCAGACCAGCTTTAATAATATCTAGATTAGTCATAGGTGCGTTGACAGGGGAATGTTGGCGTGTAAAACAAAACCCGCAAGCCGAACAGCGGTGCTGCATAGTCTCTAGCACCTCCCAATGTTTGGCGGCATCGCAGCTGAAGGTATTGAGGGCGACCAGCTCCTCAGACGTATACTTCAGAGAGCCAGCACGCAAACAACAGGGTGGATAGGGAAAAGGCAGGGCCCTGGGCCCGTCCGGGGCACGGACGGGCACAGACGGGCCCTCCTTTGGCGCTCCTTCGGCGCGCAGACGGCGCGCCCGCAGCGCGCGACCGCTGCGCGCTCGACGCATCGACGCGTTAAATAGGGGCGGGCGAGTCAGGAAACTAGAGCGCCAACCCCGGTGCAATGCGGTCCCGCCTCACTTCCGGGAACCGCTGGGGCCGAGCGCTGAGAGCGGCAGTGACCGGAAATGTGCAAGTACGCAATTTTAAAAGTGCAAAGTGCAGGACATCGCTACATTAAAGGTAGGCAGAATTGATGGAGGTTCGCGCTAAGCGCTAAGGCGGCAGTTGCAGATAAAATCAAAAACAAATTAAAACTAGCGCGAATAAAAGGACATTAAAATTACAATGCGGGTTAGAGGCTCAATAATAGTCACATAGGCATGTGAATCAAACCTTTACAGTTTGGATAGCCTACCACATGTGGTTGGAGCAATTGATGGCACACATATTGTCTTAGTTACACCACATGCCAGAGAACAGGTCTACTGGAATCGGAAACACTTCCATTCAATCAATGTGCAAGTTGTCCGCTTACCTTATTTGTATATCACAAGACTCTGCCCACGTTTTCCCAGCTCTTCCCATGATTTCTTTGTACTACAGAACAGCTCCATATCCCTACAAATGTCACAAGTTAGACCTGAGAGGGCCTGGCTTGCTGGTCAATACAATCTTTCATAATATTGTTCAGGGAATTTCTAGTTGATTGTGTTACATTTATTGCCATTTTTTTGTCTTCCATCCCCAATAGACCATGGTTGTTGGCACTGCTGAGCTATCCAACATTGTCAGGGAAAGTCCACTTCAGTGATTCAATGTGGCCCATGGAAAAACACGACAGCCAGTGAAGAGCGCTATTGGGATCCTAAAGGCAAGATTTTGTTGTCTGTACAAAACTGGTGGACCCTCAACTACTCAACTAATAAGGTGTGACAAATCACTGTTGCCTGCTGCATGCTCCACAACATCGCACTGCAACGGAACATCCCTTACATCGCAGAAGATAGACACCATGAAGAGCCAATGGGTGAGGATCCTGAAATGCCAAAGGAAGATGATTGTGTTGAAGAGGAAGGAGTTGACTTACGTCAAGATGTCATTGACAACTTCTTCTCTTGTGTGCAAGTATATCTTTACATGTTAATACTTTCACTGTTATACCAACTATTGATATGATGATGAGTGAAGTATGTGATGTTAATTTGTTAGGAAGGGCAAGCTCAGGGGAATCCATGCCCAAGGTGTTTGTTGACCAACGTTTTGACACATTGACTACTGTATACAGTTTCATTGTTTATCTCTGAATGTTTTGTGAAACTGTGTCCTGCTGAAGTGGACTTTGGGATGTGTCTAGTCTGTTAGGTTTGATTGCTAATCTTTTTGTTTCAATCTGTTTCCGGTTTCCTCACCATTGTCATCTTCAATTGGACATTTCAGATTTGTGACCTTTGCTGGTATATGGTGCTGTTTTGAAGTACTATGGAGAACATGGGTTGATCCTGGGACAGACAGGCCCAGACTTTGGGTGTACATATCTTGTACCTAGACAACTTGCTCATTGATTGAATGAAAGATTTCAGGACTCTATAGGACTTGTTCCCTGTCGTGTGTTGGCACTATGGCAAGATGTGTGCCACCATTAGCTCAAACCATATGGTGGTGGAGGCAAACCATGCTAATCTGCCTTCTCATTGGCTACATACTCATTGTTTGTAAAGTGTATGTAGCTGTTGATGTGTCTCATCATTGTAGCACATACTTCTTGTGGCAATCCACTGAAACTGGATTGTGACATTCCACCAGATACTGGAGCAGTGTATGTGAATTATCCTGTGGCCGCAAAATGTCTACTGACATATTTTTGTCTATTGGTGTATTAGATGTGGGATTCATATTGTGAGACGGTGAATCTGGCTCCAACTGTTTCTTTAAATCAATGATAGTTTGCATATTGAATTTGACTGTTTTAGAATCTATGCCTTTCTTCCATGGTGCCAAGATGAGGAAAGGGAACTGGGTGTTTGGGTTCTGCATGTGTTTATAATGTTTTAGGAACACTGTGACAACCAAATATTTGTTACAGTTCAATAAAATACTAGTGCTTGATTTGTAGCCTGTTTATGTAATTTCTGACACATGTGTGGCACATTAAATACAGGGAAATCATGTTGGACTTGGAATAGACAAACATTGCATTGGTTGAAATTACAAAATGCGTGGTAGAAGGATAACTGACATCAAATTGAGAAAAGAAATACAACAGCAGTCTTTGGAGTTGATATTTTGGGGTTTTATTAAACAAAACCAGCTGTTGGTCCACTTAGTCTTCAAGTTGGACCTATTGTGTATGAAAAACATAAAATTGGAAAAATCTGGACTTTACTTGTAATAAGTATGTAGCTAATACCTGAACCAAACTAGGAGTTTAAAATATATTGAGGATTCCTTTCAGTGGTATTGGATTGATTTGCATTGGCAGTTTGAATTCCACACAAGACATTTACATCAACAGGTGAGAAGATGTCCTGAAAAAGGAAAGGGGTAGTTAGGAAGTATAAATGAGATATACCAAACATTGGACTCCGTACAGTTGAGGTGAGGAATATGAAAAGAACATACCTAGGCCTAGCAGGCTACCTATCAGGCAGAGACAAAACTTAGAAGGATGTTTGTCTTTTGCCATCAGATGAACATTTCAGAATACAATTCTGGGGGCCATCACTTGTATTCAGCGTACCAAAAGACATACCTTAACATCTGTAGCTCGCCGCAGTTTGATTAGTGTGACAAATAAAATCTATTCTATTCCATACCAAGTAATTGAAGACATAATCAATTCAACCAAAACACATTTCACGAGAGAGCATCACGTAGGACTTGATGAATGCTTCTCAGTTGGACAGATGTGGATAAATGAAGGTAAAGAGAAAACTAACAAATATGACTTTGCAATTTTATTTTGACAAGGCATCATGGTAGTTGGAGTCATTTCAATGTAACATTGCCATAACCTGCTAAATTGTAAGTTTACCAAACCTAATGATGATATGCAGTGACATGTGTAATACCCTTTACAAGAGGTAACTCATATATGGAGGATTTTATCTGGTGTAGACACACTTACAACCACCATTGCATCTTGTGGGATGTGATGAGGATTGAGACCTGTAATGTTAAACACAACAAAATACATTCCTACCAACAAGTGAGCATATGCTACAAATATATCTAGGTTTCTATGCTTAAAAAATGTGGAAAATACATTGGCAGGACCTAAATTAAAAATAAGAAGGACATTTAGGTTTAGTGACACATTGAGAAATGTAACTTGCTACTCTCCTCTCCACCAGGGATTCCTGTCAAGGCTTCACAGTGCAGGATATGGAGGACCTTCTCCTCCCAGGGGTGCAGATTTAAACGGGGCAAAGGAGAAAAATCACCAGTCTGCCTGGCCTCCATATGGTGCTTGGAGACCAGGGTATGGACCATCTCCCGCAGGTCATGCCACTGCTTCCTAATCTCCTCCTGTGCGCACTTGTTGGTAGCTACAGCATTCACTCTGTCAACTATTCTGGTCCACATTTGCCTTTTCTGTGAAACGGTATATTTGACTTGGGCTCCAACCAATTATGCCTCTACCCTGATGATTTTATCTACCATGACAAACACTTCCCCTCTAACATATTGATTAAATATAATGACTAACTCAAACACGGAAGAAAGTGATAAAAGGAACAAGTAACAGGGAGAAAATAATACTCAGGTTCCTGTGTCCTCTGGGCCATCTCCAGGGTAGTGCTGCTGTAGAGTGGCAAAATATCATGGTCTGATATGTGGTGTGTTTTTTTGGGAGGTATGCAGGTGAAGGGAATCAGCTAGCAGACATCAGATGTGTGTAGTTTGCAACCATCCAATGGCCACAAGAATAGTACATTCGGACCGGGTCCCGCAACAGCATTTCCTTGTCAGAAGACAGCCACCAGGACACTACCAGTTCAAGTGTGAGATCTTAACATGCTCGGCGCAATCCTGCCACTCTGACTATGGAGGCCACCACGGAGACCACCACTGCACATTAGTCGTGACCGTGGCGGGTAACATTCCATTGATGCGTACAGCGGCCTAGTCTGCATGGATCTAAATATGGTGGGGAAAACACTACCTACTCGATGAAGTTTTTAGGACTGCCACCTCAGCGGTCTGATAGTAAGACCACCAAGTCTGTAATCAGGCCTTAGGTCTCTAACAGACAGCTAACGCTGTGGGTCGCCGAGACCTAAAAGCAGCTGCTTTCTTTTCTGTAGAATCAATTATTTTCAGATGCTTTTGTCAGCTCTTATTCTCCAGTGTTGCTAGGCCTCTTCCCAAATGAATATAAACATGTTGAACATGTCAGATCAGTTAAACAATAATGTAGCATATAGTATACCACTCCAAGGTAGCTTTCATATTTAAAATCAGTAGATGAGTGGCCAGGACGCATTGGGAACCAAGTGCTAACAAAAGCCATAACTTTATAAATAAAAAATAAATAATTGTGGTGAGTGCTTTTTCTGTAGCATCCATTTTTCCAATATTTTTGTCAGAGCTCACTCCCCAGTGCTATAGGGCTACTTACTGGTGAGAAACCGCATCTACAACACTGTCATTACATAGCGCTACCATTACAGCGCGGTCGTTACAATCACCACGTTGTTAGTATGCAATGCATTTACATTGCAAGTCATTACAACGACTTACACTAGGGGGCGCTGAGGTATTGGAAATAAATTCCAGCACCTTCCCTACAGTAGCACAAACTGGAGTAGGAATTGTAATTAATACTATTCCTAAGTCCAGCGCAACCCCTACTGTAAGTCTGTATTATAATGACTTGCGATGTAAATGCATTGCGTACTAACAACGCAGTTGTTGTAACGACCGAGTTGTAAAAGCACCCGATGTAATGCATCGCGATGTAATGAAACATATTCCTTGCTGGCTCTTTTCAAATACATAGCAGTTACTCATGCTTTCCAATGGAGGGGGAAGGACAAACTCAAATAGCCTATAGAAAAATTGTGAGAGCAAAATACTCTGGTGGACTAATCCAAGATGCACTTGCAATTTCTCAAGCCAAGAGCTGAAGGAGGCTTGCCAGAAGCCTTTTAAAGTAAGTAGAGAACACAATTTCTGCTATGAATAGGGTATGCACCACATGTCAAACTTAAAATACCGGTTATTTTTTATGTACACTAGCAATTGTTATACATGTTCTGTTCTGAAAACCCCCATCCTCCGCTAATGTCACCATACACCTATCAAAAATGAAAAAAATATAGAATCACAAAGAAACTTTAAGTATTAAAAAACAACCTATTTTAATCAAATTAAAATGATGCTTGGCCACTTTCACATCACAGTCCTTAACTCAGACACCCACTGTGACAGAGTGGTTCCATCCTTTCAAGGGATCCTCTATTATCCACCTACCTCCACTTTCCACTGATGAAGAAATTCTGTGCTGCTAGAAAGATACTTTGGGACATATTTATGAAAGTATTGCATTGTCCTTGCATCTATCATAGTATCACAAGGAATACGTAATACTAAAGTCAGATTTACAAAGTAACGCAAGTCTACCTTGTGTGGACCTGTGTTGTTTGGTAAATCTGGAGTAAAGCAAGGCTGCACAAGCCACTGCCTTTTGTTACTCTGCCCTAGGAAGGTATTCTGCAGCACACCTAGGAAGATGATAAAGCCTCAGTGTAGTGTTTTGTACAAGGTGTCCCTTCCTGCACACAAAAATAAATCCCGCCTGCAACGCAGGTACCCTTGCACCTTGGCGCAAGGGTGCCTTTGTTGGCTCCAGGCAGAAGATTGTGCACCAGCACAGGCAGAGAGCAGGAATGCATCTTATATTGGTAAATATGGTGCTTTCCTGCCCTCTCCCTTTCATGCAGCAGGGTGCAGCAAGTTGTCTTGCTGCAATCCGTGAAAAATATATAAATCTAGTCTCTCATTTTTAAAACTCTGCCTGATATTATGGATATCTGCTGTCCAGGTAGAGTACGAGGTTGTTCTTCTTTTACTTCCCCCTGATACTACAGTGGGATCACTTCACATAACAACAGCCCTGCTGCAAAGACCGGATCAAAGTCACAATGTTGATAAATCCATTCCATCCTCCTTTTCAGGCAAAGTGTTGAATTGCATTGAGGGGCACATTTATCAAACTTTCATGGAGCTCAATGCAGCAAAGCACCTTGCTGCTCTGTATGAAAGGTCAGGAATGCGCTATATTTAACTTTATATGTCGCATTCCTGTCCTTTTCTTGCTCTGGTGCACAATCTCCTACCTAGCGTCAGTGCAGGCACCTTTGTACCTTGGTGCAAGGTTGCCTGCTTTGTAGGCAGGATTGTTTTTGTGCAGGAATGTGTCCCTTCCTGCACAAAAACAATCCTCTGAAGCATTTTCCTAGTTATATGTGTGCTACAGTAAGCAGCACACATAGAAAGAGGGAGCACAAGTGGGGAAATAAAGATATTTCTCCTCACAAAGCCTCAACTGGGGAGGCATTGTATTTTGAAACTTTCCCAGCTCTATCAATTATGGAAAATCTGGGAATGTGCCAAAATCCATGGGTGGATGCTTGGGAACACCCAAGCTCCACCAATAGAATGGCTCCCAGGAGCAGGGTAATGCAGGCAGTGATTTGCGCTGTGCTGCGTTACTCTGAATTCATCAAGCCATGCAAGGCCACGCAAGATGGCCTTGCATGGCTTGATAAGTCTGACTTTGTTGTTGAATCGCCTTTGCTCCCCTTGTGTGGCACAAGGGGGCATAACAACAATGATAAATATGCCCTTGAGTGTGCAATGTCACAAACTCTGCAGTTTATCCCACTAAGCTAACCACATTTATGAGCTTCACACATGTAGAGAAACAGTTGTGTTTGAACATGGAAGTGTTCCTCAACCTGGTTGTATAGCATTAATATCAAGGTTTCATCCAACAAAAGCTTCTGAAATGCATTACTTTCAGTGCCCTTTAGCCTTTCTGATATTTAGCAGAAAAGCATCATAAGCGAGTGGAGGTGTGATTTTGATATATGGCTTGCCTAGTGCACTGTCATTAGACATCTTTTGGTCTCAAAATTCACTGTTGACCTGGATCCATAGCTGTTATGCCTTGCTCCAGTTTGCTATACTTCCTGACTGCAGTGTTTTACGTCTGCTGTAGCTTGCACCTCACTGTGTGAATTCCTCACCTTCCCAAACAAATCAGACCAAGAAGCCAGACAAAGTGGTTTTAAACAGGAATCCACCAAGTGATGGTAAAGTAAATTGCCAACCATGAATTATGCTATTATTGCTCAGGGAAATTCAACAGCTCCAGGGTTGGGAGAATAGCAATTAATTTAAACAGAATGGTTGAGCCTTTCCACAATCCAGAATTTGTGAATATCTGGCCACAATGCAGCTCATGTGGAATGGCAATAGTGTTTCATCACATTGGAGTGAAAGTGTATGAAAAAGGTTGTTTGCAGCATTTTTATACACAGCGAAACCCTACCCAAGATGTAAGAGTGCTTTACATGAGCACAAATTACATATACTCAAGGACACATTCATTTTTGTTTTTTTAAGGCACGGAGAGATTAAGGCCCTGTTTTATGAGAATTTGGCATAGGGCAACGCAGCAAGTCAGCTTGCTTCGCTGCCCTACACTAAAGTGAAATGGCAGGTAGCCTTGTATTTATGCAATACGGTGCATTCCTGTCCTTTTCCCTTGCGCTTATGCCATTTCTGCAGCCAGGCTTCAAACAGGTACCCCGTGCACCATGGTGCAAGGGTGCCTGTGTTGTCAACAAGCTTGTTTATGCGCAGGAAGGGGCACCTTCCTGCACAGAAACAATCCTAAGGTGTTTTCCTCTTTGTATGTGTGCTGCAGAATGCAGCACATAGAAAGAGGAAAAACAAGGACAAATAAAGTTAATTCTCCTTGCTATGCTTCCCCACAGGAGGAGTAAGGTTCCGGTACTTCCCCAGATACACATACTCTGATAAATCTGGGGAAGTGTCAAAATCCATGGGTGTTGCGTGGGAAAACCGTCTGCAATGCCCATGGAATGCCTAACAAGCACAGACTTAGGCAATGCAATGATTTGGGCTGCCTTTCCCTACTCCATATCTGTGGATCTATGCAAAGCCACTCATAGTGGCTTTGCATGGCCTCATAGATGTGAATTTGAGATATCATCAGTGATGTCACTGACCATTTCATGAGTGATGTAATATGTAAGGTCATAAGCACTGCATTGTGAAGGTTGAAGTTATAGTTAGCTCAGGTAACTATAACTGCTGAATTTCTATGGTTTTGTTAGACTGAGGTCTGAGGCTAACTATAACGTCCCTGTAACCTTTGGTTTTTTCAGTGAATTTCTCATGTTTTTTAATTCTATTTTCTAACTACAACATCCTTGTAACCTTTGTTTTTTTAAGTGAATTTCTAAGGTTTATTTTTTATTCGGTTTCGCAAGTATAATGTCAATGTAATCTTTATTTTTTTCAGAGAATATATACATATATATATAAGCAAAGGTTACAGAGACATTATAAATAGGCGCAGATTTCACTCATACAAAACCAGTGAAATTCAGCAGTTATAGTTACCTAATCTAACTATAACTTATGGCCCGCAATCCACTGCTTTGTATCCCACATATTACATCACTCATGACACAGTCATTGACATCACTGATGACATCTCAAATCACATCACTGATGACATCATCTAGTAAGTGTAAGTATTCTTGAAGAGTTTATCATTGTTAAACATATATACTAAGCTACTATAAAAGTTACATTAGTATACTAGGTGTACTAATATTGATTAATACTACTTCTAACATATATTATGTGAGCGACTGTGTGACTGTGTATTTATCCATGTTTGAGTGGGTGCCTGAGTGGCTGTATAGGTGTATGAGTGGGTGGGTGAGTGGCAGTATGGGTGTGTAAGTGAGTTGTGAGTAGCTCTGTGTGTGAGTGAGTGGCTGTGTGAGTAGCTGTATTGGTGAGTGAGTGGCTGTCAGTGGCTCTTTGGGTAAGTGAGCGGATGTGGGAGCGTTTGTATGGATGTGTGAATAGATATGTAAGTGGTTGTGTGAGTGTGAGTGAGTGTGTGATTGCTAGTATGGGTGAGTGAGTGCCTGTATTGAGAGGCTGTATGGGTGAGTAGGTGTGTGAGCAGCTGTATAGGTGAATAATAGCAATAGTGTTTTAAGTGGATATTTGAGTGGCTATATGGGTGAATGTGTGAGTGTCTGTACGGGTGAGTGAAAGTTTAAATGAGTAGCTGTGTGGGTGAGTGAGTGGTTGTGTGAGTACTTGAATGGGTCTGTGAATGGGTATGTGAGTGGGTATATGGGAGGTTGTATAAGGGAGCGAGTGGGTGTGTGAGTGGTTCTGTAGATAATGTCATTAGTGATGTCACTGGCCATGTCATGGGTGATGTGATAAGTAAGATCATAAGCAGTGAATTGCAGAGGCATAAGTTTTAGTTATCTCATAACTATAACTGCTGAAGACACTGGTTTTGTACACATGAAATCCAAGCCTAACTATAATATCACTGTAAACTTTATTTTTTTGTGTGAATTTCTATGATTTTTTAACTTTTTCATCCTAACTGTAACCTGTCACCTTTGAGAGTGGCTGAGTGAGTGGCTGTGAAGGTCGTTGAGTAGGCCTGTAAGAGCCTGTGTGAGTGAATGTGCATGTGTGTGTGTATGGATCTGTGAGTGAGCATGTAAGTACCTGTGTGAGTATAAGAGTGGGTTTGTAAGTGTCAGTGGGTCTATGATTGCTTGTGTGGATCTGTGAGGGGCTTTATCAGTGCATGTCTGAGTGGGGGTGTGAGTGCCTGAGTATGTCTGTGAGTGGTGTTATGCATTATGGACATTTGCATTCTTAGGGTATTTAAGAGAGAACCACAGACTCTGCTCTCACTAGGAGATGATAAGAAAGAAACCACTCATCACAGTCACTACACAGATTGTGCGCCAATAGATCAACAATTAATTTATTTGACAATTATCCCAAACCCACATTGGAGAGTGTTTGCTTGATGGCATTATAACCTTTCCAGAAGTACATTTAGCTTTCTATCGAACCATAATGCTTTCAACTGGACTGTTGTCTCTTGGGTGTGTAATACAGTTCTGCTTGTGGGCCCTGTAGAAGTAGTGGCACGCTCAACTTTTGTAATCCTGAACTCAAGTGAGCAAGTTCAACATCAGGCAAGAGAGGGGCACCAAATGTTAACAGGAGATGCCCCTCCCACTTCCATTATTCTGATCTGTGCTTTTTGTGTTTTATTTTTGGAAATATTACTTGCATATCAAGTCATGTACAGGATCATGTCACAATGGAAATTGGCGAATGTCACTATGTGCAGAATAGTCTCTTCATGCAAAGTAGAATTAAAACTATTTTTTAGATTCTTCTAACCAAATGAGGATTGTGAAAATAGATTCATAATCATTTCACCTTTCTTTTACAGAATATTCTATGACACTACATGAACAAATGCCCAAGTGTCAACAAGACACAGTTTCTCACTCACTTTAACTATTTTTGTTAAACAAAGAGGCAATACTCCACCAAATGCAGGTGAACTGGTATTTTTTTTAATTTAAGGAATATAATCATGGGTATTCTTTGATATTCCTCTCATGATCTAGCTGTTCGGGGTGTTCGTATTACTAGAGAGAACTTGAGAAAGGCTTCACTTTCGTGTTATCGACAAATCTTTTTGACAGGGTAATATAGTTTCAACCAGTTGCAAATGTGTGATGTACATTTGGTCACCAGGTCTCCCTTTTTCTCGAAAAGCTAACTTTAAAATTTAGGAAGTACTAATTGGTTCTACAACCTGTTTCTGGTTCCTTGGCTCACCCAATATGACTTCTCCTTTTTAGGGCTCGGACTCCTCCCCCTGAAGGGGAGGAGTTTGAGAACTAATGTTAAAGGAGAAAAAAAAGAAGAAGAGGGCCTTGGAGAGAGAAATTCCAGACATTCCTTAGCGTTTTCTGTCATCTGGTCAGTGATTCGTCTTCCTTGTGTTTTCTTTTTAATAGGCTTGAAGTGATAGGGTAAATGTAGTTTTGTTCCGCCATTTTGAGGCATATTTCGTGCGTGCTCGCGCAAAGAAGTACATTAATTATAATTAGGAGCTGTCAGGGTGGCCGTGTAATGCATTGCAGATGGTGCGCGCGCGTTCACCATCTAGCAGTGTGTTTGTCGGGCGCGCGTCCTCCTCCTTACGTGCACACAGGCATATACGCCATGTGCGGCTCCTTCCTGCCGGGCCGGGGAGCTGCTCTGCCGCTCTCTGCAGAGTACGGGCGACCGAGCGGCGAGCAGCATTGTTTCCGTCTAAAGTCGACTTCTTTTCTTTACAATTCAGAGGCAGTTTCTTCTGGTGAAGGTAGAACTTTGAGCCCACACTTGGCAGCCCTCTTGAAATGTTTCCAGGCTTGTGGGTGAGCGCATTTTCTTTTTTTTTTTGCAGGGAAACCCTTCTTAGTCCTCAACTCCGTGAATATTTCTTCTACAGACAGTGTATTTCGCACTCATCCGTTAATGTGATATTTAACATGCTGTTTCCAGGTATTGCCCTCAGCATCATATAAGGAGGCATTAATAACACAGATAAGTCCCTTTTCGCTGTTTATCCTCTCACACTTCGAGCTCTGTGCCCTCGCGCTCGTGCCTGGAAAGCAGCCTTGTGTTAAATGGCCTCAGGCAGAACTGTGCGGGTCTGTTTCACATCCGCAAATATCGCAGACTCCACCTCGGACTGCGGCCTGCACCGAAAGGGCCCTGTGTGCTCCTGCTCGCGCCCACGGGTTTGGAATTATGGCACAGATGCCGTCCAGTGGCTAACTTGCTGGTCCGGGGGCCCGGGGACCGCAGTTCTAATTCCGGCTTCACCGCTTGACCAAGTAACAAATGTGTGAATCTGGGCACATACCTTAAACTGCCACATTTTCGAAATATGTGTTATTGTGTTATGTAAATGTAGTACTGTAGTACCCACACTAAATGTAAACAGCACCTTCTACAGTTGCCCTGTTGCATATTCCTGTACTCTCCCAATTTCATATGTATTTCCCCTAGTATGGGGCCTCAGCTGAAAATGTCACACTGGATACTGTACTCTGTCCCAACATTGGTTCCTGCAGCAAGAGACACGATCTCTGTATAGCGCCCAGCTGCTTTTTTGGTGCTATATGTTTGTGATGAAGTGTTGGAAGAGCAAAATAAATAAATAAAATCACGTAGTTACACTATAGCATCGATGTTCAGCATCGGACTACGAAGGCCAGCACTTTAGTATTTCAGTTTAACACCATTCACATCTGTGTGTGTGTGTGTGTGTGTGTGTATGTGTGTATATATATATATATATATATATATATATATATATATATATATATATATACACATACATATATCCCATATTCAAAGTATTGGAGTCGGTTCAATTTCACTGTAGGCCTTTTTCTGTTATTCATCCTTCCATTCGTTTACTTAACTTATTCATTTTTATTTATTTTAGAGTTTTGTATAATGTTAGCTAGACCCGACGGTATCGGAGTTCTTTGCATCAGTAAATGTGCACAACATGGATACCAAGCATGGTAGACATTTATTAGTCTGATTTTTTTTTTTTTTAAATCACTGGAAGCTGTCAGTTCCCTAAACCTTCTAGAGCGAACATTCGTCTGCCTTCGGTGTGGTAGTCTTGTCTCCCTCGTGGAACACAGTGTTCCACAATTGTGAAGGAGGAGGAGGGCACAGCCGTGCAGTCTCAGGGTCAGCCTTGCCAACTCTTCCAAGAAGCTTGGCAGCAGTGTAGCATCCAACACAATCAAGTGACCTGATGCTTTTTCCTGAACAGATCTATTTGGATTTCAATAGGAGATCACTGGCAGTACACACCACATGAACACATTCCATAACACATAGCAACAATACATTGGCATTTACAATGCCATTAGCTCAAACTCAAATAAATCCGAGCCCGATTGCATTTCTAATGCTTGTTTCTAATATTAATAACAAGCAGTAATCTACCATGGGTGTCAAGGGACAAGGCTTGACACTTTCCTACTTTTAAGTGATAAATTTAAACACAGTAATTCTCTTTATCCTACTTAGAATTAATCGATATGCTGGCATGAAGACTTTCAAACCCTAAAATGATATCCTAGATTGTCTTGTGTTACTATGGGAATGAGTTAAATATGCCTTTTATATTGAATATCATGTGGCACTCCAGATAAAACACCGCACATATGTTAAGACTTGTTTCCTCAGTTGTAACCTTCTAGTCATGATTCATGTATGTGGGAATGAACTTAGCTCCTTACTACTGCGGGGGTCTAATTCATATCTAGTATGGCACCCAACTTTGTTTACTCACAACTGGCAGAGCACACCAGTGTTGACTTAGATGGGGCAGTCCATTCCTTTGTGAATTTTCAAATGTACTGCCTATGCTGACGTTTCTACAATGGATAAAGATTGTTAATATTCTGTGCAGATTCTGATTGTCCTTTATTCAGCTGGATATACTCTCTACAAATGAGACTCATTCGAGAAATTGCCTTTCTTTATTTTTGATGATATGTGGCTTTGCTTACCTTTTCATGCGCAACTTGTGCAGATGTGCAAGAAGAAGAAATGGCTGGCAGCATGCACAATGTTCTCATCACTTAAAGGCTTCACTCTTTCACTGGATGCACTATTCAAAACCCATGTGTTCAGTCAAGCAAGCTACATACCCCATGAAACCACAGGATTCTAATGAGATTTCCAAGCAATGGTGGACATTTTGAAGTTACAGAGTATAAGTTCTTTGGCGTCTTCAGCGTCCTTGTTAGACATTCGTGATAAATAGCTGCCTCAGCCAGAACCTTATTGCTAAAGTTCTGAACGTTTACAGATTATTTCCCTTGAAAGTTGAGAATGATTTACAGGCATATGTATCAAAGTAAATACTGGGAGCAAAGTGGCAGATTCTCAGAATCTGCCCCTTTGCTCCCAGTATTTTTGTATTTGGGATGCATCATCCCAAATACAAAAATCACAATTTAAGGAATCTCTAAATTTAGATTCCTTAAATTGCAATCGCATTTAAGGAATCCCAAATTGAGATTCCTTAAATGCAATGCATGAAAGTCAAAAAAATAGCGAATTCGCTAATTGGGGGGAGAAAATTACCATGAAGTTGTACTTCATGGTAATTTGCTACAACTTTGAAAAAAACACTTTTGTGCATTTTTCAAAGTTTCATGTTGCGCACACACATGCCCTTAGGACATGTGAGTGTGCAACATATGTGCACAGATCAATTTCAGGGGTGCAACAGGGTGTCATTTTGACACCCCTGCACCCTTGAAATTGCATGAGCAATTTGCAAGTACCTGCTGGTATGCGCAAATTGCTCATGCAATCTCCAATTCATTAGGAATGAATGGTACAGCATTCCTTAATTGCGACTAGCAATTAGCGAGTAGCAATTAAGGAATGTTTAGGAATCACTATTTTAATAGCGATTCCTACATGCATAGGCTTTGCTATTCCTAAATACCGATTCCTTAAAAATCGCTATTTAGGAATAGGAAAAGGCAACGTTGATGCATCTGCCAGTTAGTGACTTATTCTATGCAATGATTGTGTTTAAGGATTTTAACTTATATTTTCAAACATTAGTTTATTAGTATTCTATGTTGTGCATATTTCTCTTTCTATGTGTGGACCAAACATGATCTTAGCTCTGTAAAACTCTGATAACCTTTATTGTGATATTAATGTAATATGTAGGCATTGACAAAGGATGCTAAAGTAATTAATAGTTGTCAAGAGCACTCTACAATAGTAGCATACATTATTTAGACGGCAGCGTCTGAACCAGTTTTACTTTCAACATAGTTTAATCACAGAGTGCATTTATATAACAGTGTAGGTAGTTATTTGTAGTGAGAGACATATAACAGGCCAGTCTAATATTTATTTGTAATTTCATAGTTGGTAATTGCTTTTCACCTCTTGGAAGATAAAGAGTTTAATCAATCATTAAAGAATTGGGGATACAGAAATTGATTAAAGATGTAAGAAATACCTCTCTTTGACATAATAACCCCCATTGTGTGGACTAATGCTACAGCTTTTGGACTACAGGTACTGGGACTCTGACAACCAGACTCCTGTGCATGAGCTCTTACCCCTAAAACATGCTGACATTGGAAATACTCCTGACTGGCACATTTAACTTAAATATAAGTGCCAGGTATTTAGTAAAAAGTGTACACAAGGCCTGTAAGTTAAAGGCCGCAAGTAGATTGCAGGACACGTTGCGCCACCACTAAAGTGACAACACAAAACATGACTGCAGGCCAGGTTTAGACAGCGAGCTTAACATGTCAAAATAACTCCATTTGTCAGGCCTAAACTCTCTTTTTTCAATACCTCAAATTATATCTAAAACTCAACACCACAAAGACAGAGATTATGACCTGTGGACAATGATAAAAATACCAGTCAACTGCCATATGGCGCAGCAACTTTATGCCATATTTACAATATCCAGGGTAACCAGAATCCTAAAGTTGACCATGAATTAAGAACTATGTTTGATACTACATGTCAACAAGGTCATAAAGAACACCTTCTACACCACAAAAACATTGTGACGTAAATTCCCATACAATGTTTACCAACAAAAGCTTGACTATGCCAATAACCTATATGTTAATGGACCCACTTTCATCATATGCAAAATACAACTAACCAAATGTTGCAGCAAGACTCCTTCTCTGCCTTAGCCTAGAAAACACATGGCTTCAGCTGTGAAATAACTCAAATGCCTAACTGTAGCTAGAGGAGAAATGTTCCAGGCACTCTTTGTCATTCACAGTGTCTCCCAAGAAAAATGATCAATATATCTACAATTGGAATTCAAGCAATGCAAACAAAATTGGACACTGCTCACCAGGCTTGCACCACAGATACTCATACTATCATAGTATTAGAGATTCCATGGCAGGCACCACTTTCTCAGTACAAGACGCCAAACTTTGGAACTCACTAGGAGCCAGAATTTGAAATGTTCTGGAGCATTTACACTTCAGAAAACAGGTGAAAACAAAACTATTTTCAAGATTGCTACATTACACACAGCTCTGGGACAGAATTGGAATAATAACTGCTCCTTTCAAGTAGAATCTGTAGTCTACAATACACAAATACAGGACAGCCCTATCAGTAAGAAACTTTCAAAGTCCAGGTAAGTTATGAAAGGTTGACCTATGTGTTGCCTGGGTGATGATATGTAGTTACGGCAATTCATATATAATCTTCTTGGCCTTCACCAATCCTAATTCAATAACACTCAGCCCTCTTACACTCATATAAGACAGAACCCCTACAGGTCATGCCCATCACCAGTACAGTTCTACCAGTACACAGTATTAAACCAGCCATCGCCAGCTGAATAAACATGGAATAAATGATGGCATCTGCCACATACTGCTAGCAAAGATTCTAATTTACTCCAACACTGCTGGTCCTACCAGCACCATACTATGGCCACTTCTTGATATTACACAATGACAATTATACAGTATGATGGTAAAAATGTCCATCCCAGCACGTCTCCCACCATATCTACCTCAAACCTATGTCTACTCAGGACCATACATTTTAAACTAAAAATCTCAGAATGAACAACTTAGTGTAGTAACCAGCTAAGGGGTCTATGATCATAATAAATGCCAAGAAGGAAACCACAGATCTGTCCAAAGCTGTGAGCTTAGTGAAAACCATAGATTGCACCCTCATCTCTCACACTTCTTCGTTCATCAAACTGCTATGCACTGTACTCCTTAATATTATGCCATATGCACCTTGGTGGTCCTCCTACATGACCTGGGAACACGTTCCACATAAAATCAAAACAAAGACAACACCACTCGCCACACAGCCCCACAGTGTAGCATGCAACTCTTGTTAATAAGTGCTTCACCACCCCACATATGCAAAGTGTAAGAAAGTAGATTATTACTTGAGGTTGGCAGATGTCCATCTCAAGGAGTAAAAACTAACTTTCCAGGGTAATCCTTAGAGACACTAAATTAACCTGAGCTCAACCCCCTTGTAGTTATGGCATAGAGAAGAAGGGCTTAAGGAAAGGCATTGTGTGAAGTATTTATCCAGTACTAAAACAGTGATAAAGTCAAAATACCAAAGAATAAAAATAAATCCCAAACTGAAGAGGAAAAATGTAGTAAAACTTAATAAACAAAATAACACTAAAATCTTAAAAATCCAATAGGGAAACCAAGGAAATGAAGTTTAAAAGTTTTTGGTAAAAATATCACCAAAAGGCAATAAGAGACAACGATATAGTTTATAGAATTGGTAGACCAGGACCTACGTATGATTTCAGGCTGACCTCAATGGAGAGCCAGTATAGGATCAAGTGGGTTTGTCTCTGTCAAAGATTATACCCTCTGGCTTAGTGTTTTTTATGAAGCAGAAAAGCCTCTAGTGGGGCAAGCATAAAGCTGTGTTCAAGGAAGGTGTACTGAAATCAGAAACCTTTATTGTGAAGTCCACCTGATGGCTCCAGTGGTCTTGGAAGTCCAAACATTTTTCAGTTGTAACTTTTCAAAGTTTCTGGAACAGCTCCTCTGGGTCGATTCTAAGGTTTCCAGGACATCAGACACAGCACTTAGGAGCCAGGACTCATTCAAGCAGAGACCTCTAGCAAAGTGCAGTCCAGATCCCTTTGGTACTGGTCAACTGGTCTGTTAGAAATTGGGTTGCAGGTTGACTGGGTTAAGAACCCTAGTCAAGCAGCAACTACAATCCTAGTCAGGGTAATATGCAGGCAAACTGTAAATTAAGCTGTGATCACCCTCTGGCCTGGCACACAGCAGTCAGGCACAATGTAAAATATTTGTGCAACACTTCAGACAGTAAAACAGTGAAAACACTGGCCAAAAAAATTAAACACCGGGTTAGAAAAATAGAACTTGATTTCTCAAATAACACATGACCAAAATGGCACCAATCAAATAAGTAGAAGTTGAGATATGAATTTGTAAAGATTAAACTGCTTAATAGGGCTTAGAGGCAAGAAGAGCTTACTTGGGATATCTGATTGCCCTGGACCCGTACAAAGTCAAAAGTTCAGGCTGACTAAATGGTGGAGCACAAGCCAGATATAGGGACCAAATGAGGCCCGCTGAGCAAAAGTGCCTTGATCCTTGCTGCATCGACATTGAAGATGTGGGACACAGGTGAAGCGATGCATCAGTGTCGATCTACACAGTTGTGACAGTGCAGTGGTCCTGATCAACGCAGCAACAATGATGAGTCAGCTATCATGAGCGCGGGGCTTTAATACGAAGATTTGTCATTGAAGATGCTGTCAATGTAGATGCGGCAAACCTGTGCAGTGGTGGTTCTGGAGGCGATGCGTTGGGCCGATCCAAGCAGTAGAGGCAATGTGCCAGTTATGGCCACGCCCTGGAGTGATGCACAGGTTTCAATCCACTCAACAGGGCTGATGCACTAGTTCTGATACACGCAATGGTGCTGATGCACCGGTTCACCAGAGTATAAATGGCTTCTGCTGAAGCAAGCACCTTTGGCCTCACTTCCAAGGGTCCAGGACTTGGGTTACACCACATGGCAGGGTAGACACACAGATGACAGAGTCCTTCTCACCCAGACAGGAAACAGCAGGCAGCAGGGCTGCACAGCAAGGCAGAAGGCCAGCAAAGCAGTAGCCCAGCAGAGTGGCAGTCCTTCCTACTGGCAGAGGCTTCACAGGTCCAGAAGTGTACTTAAGTGGTGGTGTCTGAGATCCAGTAGTTATACCCGGTTGTGTCTTTGAAGTGGGGGAGACATCAAAGACAGGTCTTTGAAGTGCACAGACGTCCTCCCTTCCTGCCCTAGCTCCAGGCTTACTATAGGGTGATATGCAACCCTTTGTGTGGGGCCAGCACACAGCCTATTCAGGTGTAAGTGAGGCTGGGTCATTTGCTCCCTCCCATCCTACCAGGATGCACCATCATGTCACACCTAAGCTCCCATTGTGTTTGACTGATTAGGGGGAATAATCAAAGCCCAACTGTCACCCTTCCCAGATCTGTATCAGAGACAGGCAGCACACACCAAATGGCTAAAGTAAGAAAATGTTAACTTTCTAAAAATGGCATTTTCCCAATTGCAATTTAAAATCCAACTTCATTATAAGTTGTGATTTTAAAGTGTGATTCCAAACTTGAAAAGTGCGTCTCGTCGCAATTCGGAACTACCCTTAGAAAATCCAATAAGGTAATTCCAAATGTATCCAATGGTAGGGATAGGCCTTGCCATAGTGAAAAATGAATTTGGGAATTTTTCCTAAAGTGGATATATAAAACTTAAAAGTATATGCCCTGCCTTTGAAGTACATTCCACCCTGCCCTGTGGGTTATCAAGGGTCTACCTTAGGGGAGACTTATAGGTATAAGAAGGGGAGGTTTGGGCATGGCAAAAGGTTTATTTTGCAAGATCTAAATGGCAGTAGAAGCTGCACACACAGGCTCTGCAATGGTAGACCTGAGACATGGTTAGAGGGCTACTTAAGTGGGTAGCACAATCAGCGTTGCAGGTCTAATTTACAGGCCCTTGGCACAAGTAGTGCACTTTACTAGGGACTTACAAAAACATTAAATATGTCAATTGGGTATGATCCAATATTAAAATTTTTAGAGGAGTGGGAGCGAGCACATGCACTTAAGCATTGACTAGCAGTGGTAAAGTGCTCAGAATCCTAAAGACAACAAAAACGCATTCAGCAAAAAAGTGGACGGTGAGGTAAAAATGTTTTGGGGTGACCATGCAGTGAGGGACAATTTCCAACGTGGTCACTTTAGGAAAAAGACCTCTTTAGCTTGTTGTGCCCCTGTAGCCTCACAGGAGGTCAACCAATGGACCCTTAGTGCCCACTTCTTTGTCATGGGTACAAGAGGGAGCATGTCCAGTTCTTCAGGGGTCCTCTCAAGTAACAGAAAGCAGGTCCAGTCATCTTCTGATTTTCTGCAGCTCTAGAAAGTATTCTGAAGAGGTTGCTTTGGGATGCCACATTTATTGTTGGCCTTAACTAGTGAGTGGTGGAGACTCCTGGCTCCTCCCTAACCAATGGAGTAAAAGTATCTAGGGGCAACCCTAGCCACTTTTTTTTTGCAGTTCCTATTTATCCGGATAGCAAGCTAACTGACAAGTTCCTCTGTAGAGGAGGAACATTGTCCATGTTCTATTGCCTGAGTTGCTATGGTCATCAAAGAATTGATTAGTCTATTCAACCTTTTGCCTGGAGGGGGGCCATATAGGACCTGGGCCTCATGGCAGGGTCACCCCCAGACTTTTTGCCTTCATCTCTCTTGTTTGCTGAACTCATTTTTATTGGCTTTAGGTCGCTGTGCACTTTACCCCTGTTAACCAGTGCTAAAGTGCTTGCGCTGTCTACTTAAAACATGGTAAAATTGGCCTGCACCTGATTGCGCATTTTCAATTTACTTGTATGTCTCTAGAAAATGGTACTACTTGAACTCAGGGCCTGCAAACTAAATGCTACTAGTGGGCCTGGAGCACTTATTGTGCCACCCACTAAAGTAGCACTTTAAAACATGTTTCAGGCCTGCCACTGCAGCCTGAAGACACGTTTTAGACTGACAAATTGAAATTAGCAAAATAAACCTTTTTTCCACTCCTAAACCTTCCTTTATAATACCTACATTTTACCCCTAAGGCAGGTACTCAAACCTCATTGGGCAGGGTGCATGATATATAAAGATTATGACATGTGGGTTTAAGTTTTACATGTGCTGGCAATAAAAGACTACTCACGCTGTTTTTCACTGTTGCAAGCCTATCTCTTGCATAGACTTAAACCATGCTGCCTTATTACATTTAATAGGTCCTAACTTTAGCTTGGGAGCAGATAGAGAAATACATTTTGGACTATTTTGAATTGTAATTTAAAACCCTCTTCTTAATAGAAAGGTAGGTTTTTAAGTTACAATTAAAAAAATACCTCTTTTAGAAAGTCTGAATTTCTGTCTCACCTGTAATGGGTTATTGATGGCCTGCAGACATGGGGACAAAGGGTGATTAGGTTTGGGCAGGATGGGCCATCCTGACAGCATGGCTGGGAAAGGGCTATATCCAGCCCCAGGTACTTTTCAAAAGGTTTTGCCAACAGCACACACAAAAGAACCTAACACCAGAGCTGTCTTTCCCTTTATCACTGTAGACAGAGAGGAGCCAACCCTAGGAAGGAGTAGTGTTGGAGGGCTAGGGGTTGCCCCCCACACATTAGGCTGCCACACTGGTTAAAAGGTGATACTCTCAGACTCCACATCAGTTCACTCCTGGGCCTGTGGAAGATTCAGAAGAAGCACAACCCTGTTGCTTGAAGGATTGCCTTGCTGCCCTGCTGTCTCAGGAGGGAAGACTGGACCTGCTCCCTTGAACCAAGGACAAGAAGGACCGAAAAAGCTTGCTGTATAGCATTGTGTGTAAGCTACGGGGAACCAAACATTTTCCAGAGGTTTTCTTTCACCTGTCCATCTGACCAATTCCAATTGGACCTCCCTTGAACCCTGCTGCTGGCCTCTGTGGAGTGAGTCCTAGTTCCCAAAGTGGTTTCACCATGCTGTAAACCCTTGGTATGGAGTTAGTGGTATTTCGGCTTAACTCTAAATGCTGGGACTTTGAAACGTTTCTGAGACATTTTGTACAGAGATATGTCATGGGGCTGGGGCCTACCTGCAAGCTAACCCAACGAAGGTACATCACCTGTGGAATTGAGTTCGCTGCAGCTCCCACTACATTCTTCTCCACATCCACAAATCATGTTCAGCATGACCTTTTGATGACAATATCTGGAATTGTTGAGCCCAGTTCAGCTACAGCCTGCAGTTTCATCCTACTGAGCAATTGTGAGCTCCAGAAATACTTCTAATACAAATGTATAAATCTTTGCCGGACTTGACGATGAACTGCACCCCATTGAAGATGACGACCACCTCGACCTGAAATTCAGCTTTCCCCACTCAGAGCTTTTCCTGCCTTCGTTCACCAAGACTTCATCCTGTTGTTGATGACCTCCTTCTCAGCTACAGTCTGCTGCCTGGCCCCACTGGAGACTCTATCTTCTCCAAAGCTTTTTAAGAAATGTTCAACGTCTGAAGGTAACTCTTAGACCAGGTCTAACCTATTGCGCACCCACGCTCTGTCTTGGTTGGCCTTAACTTGTGACTGTAAACGGATCTCACATATATAGATACCCTCAGTTGGTACTTTGATCTTTTTGCCGCTATTGTTCGTTAAATATTTTAAATATTCATAGCTCCAGTTCTAATGATCTCATTGGATTTCATTCGTTTTTGTGTCATTTTATTGATCAAAATGTACTCTATTTAAAAAAAAAAAAAGTTTATTATTGTGGTGTGTTTTTGCTTTTTTACTGAGTGTGTGCTGCATAAATACTTTACACATTGCTTTAAAGTTGGGCCTGACTTCTTTTGTTCCAAGCCACCAGAGAGTTGAACACAGGTTAATTTAGTGGCTGTTTGTGGTTCACCCTGACACAGATTGTGTTTATTATTTGAGTGGTGCTTCCACCACACTCAACTAATAACTCTGGGGCATATTTTCAAGACCGGCGATAAAATAATCGCCAATTTAGTAGCAGGAAACTGCTGCTAAAGCGGCAAGAATGGGCTTGATAATATGCCCTTGTGAATTCCCATAGCAGCCCAAGTTCTGGTGTTAACCTGGGCTTCCATGGGAATTCACAAGGGCATATCATCAAGCCCATTATCGCCGCTTTAGCGGCAGTTTCCTGCGGCTAAATTAATTATAATTTTATCCCGGTCTTGATAATATGCCCCTCTATTCCTTGCATGTATTTATCTGTGGTTAATATATTAGTCCCCGGGGCGTGGCTTGGACACCGAGAGCAAATGGCGGATTCAGCGCAAGCTCCGCTCTCAGGCAGAACTCATATTCATCTTTCGAGCCTCTCTTCTGCCGTTTTCTTCCCCAAAGTATTGGGCATCGAGTTCAGAACATGCGGTGAGTCTTTGGACCGCATTAGGAACATTATCCTGCCTACATTTCTACATTTTGGAATGTGGTCATTTTTTATCGCATCTTAGACGTGAGCGGCGGCCATTTTAGGTCACAACGCTCGCGTCTCCTCATCGACCTCTTTTTTCTTCTTCAATTAATTTCTTCTGCAGAACCTTAAAATTGGCAACCTATTACTTGGATTATTATTGGCACAATGTTTTTGGAAGGCAGTAATGCATAGTCCTGCTTGAATCTTCGGCGAACGTCTCCTCATGTTTATCAAAATGCTATTTCAATGCTGACAGGCTTTTTTTTTCAATTTATGGAATGTCATAATCGGCTTGCTGGGCATGTGCAACGATTTAAGTATGCACTGATTCTGATTTCACTCCCCCTTAGCCTATCCCAGATTTTTGGCAATTTCTGACAATACTTCATATATTGGTGATGTGGGCGGCCACCATTTTTGGTCTCTGAGCTCATGTCTCTGTGTTCTATTATTGCTTTGCCATTCCTATTCAGCATTGATGTTATACCCATATTTACAAGTTTATATTTTGTGCAGTGCTTTCTTTACTAGTCAAGCTCTCAGCCTGGTGTTCCCAGTATCAAGTGACTCCTCATGACTGTCATGTTAATCCACTAGTGCTCTTTTTTTCTTACGCTAATGCTGAAGGAAGAAACCTCTATCATCGCTATCTTTTTCTCTTTCTGAGGAACTATCATAGTGCATTTCGTACTGCTATTTACTTGTCTTCGCACTTCAAGCTTCATTTCCATTGCACTCTACATTGACTCGTTATAATGGCCAATGATTCCCACTCTGTCAGATCCTCTGTAACGGGCACTAAACAAAAGAGACATAAAAATGTTCCTCCGTCTCCTATCCACTCCTCTCAGAATCCTTTCCTGGATTCTGCCTTAGATGAAGTTCGAGGTCTTCAACCATTTATGTCTGCAACAAATGAAAAACTCAAACAAATTGAGGAGCGATGGATTGTTATGGAGGGCAAAGTATCACAACTCGAACAAAGTGTTAGTGATCTACAAGACGTCTCTACAAAAATTCCAATACTAGCGCAGGAAATACATAAACTGAAACTCCACACAGAGGACCTTGAAAATCGAAATCGTAGAAACAACCTACGCCTTTATGGCCTTCTGGAAAATGTTGAAGGGTCAAATATGGTTCTGTTTCTTCAGAAATTCCTTCCAGAGCTTTTGGGTCTTTCATCTTCAACTACTCCACTCAACATACAAAGAGCTCATCGCTTGGGGAGCCTGAACACCAATGCTATGAAACCTCGTGGCATCATTATGCTCTTTCTGGAGTTTACTGAACTAATGAGTGTCCTGGGGGCAGCTAGACTCAAACGTAGTCTTATTTGGTCTGGTCACAATATCTTCATATCGCAGGACATCTCCAATGCAACTAACGCACATCGTGAGGAATTCCTCGCCTTGCGCCCTCAGATGAGACATCTTAATATTCAATACGGAATACTTCATCCCTGCTTTTGCAAGATTACCCATGATGGGCGCTCACGTTCTTTTGACGATCCGTAAAAACGTAAACTTTTTCTTCACAACCTTTCTTCCAATGGAAAGGATACTAACACCTGATTTCTTCTTTCTCTCACGACTATTTCAGGATTGCCTCTTCCAACTCTTTTGCTATGCTATCCTTCCTTTTTTCTGACATGAATTTCTTCACTCTCTTTGTTTTTTATTAATCTGAGGTTCTCTCTTTACTATTCTTACTTCTGAGGTCCGCTTTGCCTTGCGTCACTATGCTCCCTCTCCATTGTTTTCCTCTTTTCTTGCAGATCTGGTTATTATGCCTTGATCTGTTCACTCACTTTTTCTTCTTACTTTCTTTCTCTTTTCCATCTCTCCCTCTTTTTCCCTTCTTCTACTGTATCTTATCTATTGCTTTAACATTTGCTAATTATTGTCTCCCTCACATTATTTATATCTCTTCTGTACTGTTAATTGTATTTGTATTATTCCAGGTGTGTGTTGGATGTAATCTTTTCTTGTGGTGTGTTTTCTCTTGTAGTCATATCCTTGAAGTGTATCAGCTCCAACTGTGTTATACTTTCTCTTCCCTCCATTATGTGTAACTTTGTCATGTGGAACGTCCGTGGTCCTGGGAGTCCAGTCAAAAGGCAAAAGGTACTGTCTCATTTATCAAAACTTAATTCTCAGATTTCTTTTCTTCAGGAAACTCATTGTAATGATGTGGAGGGGGCGTTGCTATATTGTTTCATAAATCTCTGGCAGTACAAATTTTATCCACACAGAATGATGCTGATGGACAATGGGTAATGGTAAAGATTGTGGTAGAAAACAAAACGCTATCCAAATTTTGGAATGATATTAAAATTCTACTTTCTTCAGTTGACTGCCCTAATATTATTGTTGCTGGCGAATTCAACCAATGGTTAGATCCTTTCTCCAATAGATTATCCAGCTTTTCAATCGGCCATTGCCTCTCGTTCATTGTATGATGTTTGGAAGACTTGTAATCATGATTTAATTGAATTAACTTTTTTTTCTAATGTACATCACATCCGTTCTCGGACTGATTATATTTTGACCAGTAAATCTTTGTTCCCTTCTATCCCAAAAATTTGAAATTGGATCCATTTTATATCGGATCATGCCCCTGTTCACGCTGTTCTGGATCTCTCACTTACCTCCTCTCAATTTAGCCGATGGACACTTAATACTTTCCTATTATCTGACACGGTTTTTATCAAAGAAGCTACCACTTTTATTAATGAATTTTTCAGTATCAATGACCCATTGGATACTTCTGTTCCTAATAACTTGGATACTTTTAAAGCTGATTTTCGTGCCTTCACCATTTCTTATGTATCAAAAAAGAAGAAATCCACAAGGAAGAAATATGAAGATCAGTTACAAAAACTCAAAAGCTTAGAACATACGTATTTTATGTCTCGATTTTCTGATGCCCTTCAATTTGATTAAAGCAAAAACTGAATATAACAAATTAGCAATGAATGAAGCATGTAATATTTTACTTAAAATTAAATCTAAATACCACGGCGGGCAAAATAAAGCAGGTAAAATGTTAGCTAATTATTTAAAAATTAAATCTGGCCGTAAGACTATTGGCCCTATTCTTAATGAATCCACTACAAAACTAGTATCGTCAGATGAAGACATTGCTGAGGTTTTCCATGAATATTACAAATCTCTTTAATCTGACGATACATTTCCCACTAATCCAAATTTAAGCACCTTCTTCTCAGGCCTACCTTCCCCTCCATCTTTACCTGACAAATTTAACACGTTAGAGAACGACATTACTCTTCAAGAGGTAACCAATGCTATCAAATCCCTAAAAAAGTCAAAAGCCCCAGGACCTGATGGCTTGTCTGTAGAGTTTTACAACACCTTTAATTCCATTTTTGTCCCCAAGCTCCTCCCACGTTTTAACTCTTTTATTGCTGATGCAAAAGCATCTGGCTCTTTTATGGATGCCTTAATTGTTATCATACCTAAACCTGACAAAGATCACTCCTATTGTAAAAATTATCGCCCTATTTCGTCAATTAATTATGACTGTAAAATGTTTGCCAAAATTCTTGCATCCCGACTTAAAACTATTATTCCTCTTTTGATTAAAACTGATCAAGTTGGATTCGTAATGGGCAGATTGGCATCTGATAATGCTCGGATGTTTGATAATATCATTTCTTATGGCAAAAAATATAAATCTCCCCTTGCAGCCCTGTCTTTGGATGCTGAAAAGGCATTTGATCATATTATTTGGCAATTCATGTTTCAAACTCTCCAATGGTTTGGTTTTGGGCCCTCTTCTATTTCTTATATTAAACTTTTGTAATCTTGTCCTCGAGCCAGTATTTCTGTTAATAATCACTTCTCCAAATCTTTTTCTTTGTCCAGAGGCACAAGGCAGGGATGCCCCCTTTCCCCTTTATTATTTATCCTATGCCTTGAACCATTCCTAGAGCGCATTCATATTAATTCCCAGATTGCTGGCTTTAAACATAACTCTGTAGAAACTAAAATATCTGCATACGCTGATGATATACTTATTTATATGTCTAATCCTGTTGAATCTCTCCCCTATTATTTGAATGAAGTTCGATTATATTCTAGTATTTCTGGTTACAAACTCAACCTCTCAAAGACAGAAGTCTTGCCCTTAAACTCTACATTCTATCAATTTATGTTTAGTGATACTAATTTCTCTTTTCAACATATACTCTTTATGTCAAATTGCACCCTTTTGTCTACTAGTCCTGTTTTAAAATACTCCCGAACTTTACTATATAACACTCTTTCTAAGGATTTTACTTCACTTCAATGTTTTTGTCCTCCACTTTATGGTATAATACATTTCTTAAATATAAAGGTAAATCATTCTATTACAAATACTGGAAAGAAAAGGGTATTATTTTCGTTCACCAGTTACTGCACAAGTACTCTATTGTTCCCTTTCATACCTTACAAACATGCTATCAATTACCTGACTCTTTTCTCAATGAATATGTTATTATTGTCAATGCCATACAATCTCATCTAACCACTTTTTCCCTTCCAACTCACACACCGTCTCTATCCTCCTCTACACCTCTATACTCTTTATTTTCAACTCACAGACCTAAAGCAGCTCTTGTATATAAGTTATTGTTAGCAAATGTTATTGAAAGACCTAAGTCCCAAATTGAGATTGCATGGGAAACTGATTTGTCAGTTTCTTTACCTATTACTACCTGGGATAAACTATGGTCCAAACTATTCAAAGTTTCTGCTGCTGCTCGTATAACCCAATCTTTGTATTTTATTTATCATAGAGCGATTATTACACCTGTTAGTATTTGTACATTTTCTCCAATCTCTTCTCCATTATGTTGGTCATGTTCCACTGAAACGGGTATGTTAAAGCATCAGCTTTATGAGTGTTCTGATGTTTTATCCTTTTGGAACTCTGTTTGGGATATTTGCATGTTAGTATTTAAATTCAATGCTACTTTAACATTACAGAATGTTTTTCTAGGTTCCCTATCACCTGCTGTGGATGTTGTATCTTCTGTTCCCAGAATATTTGATCTTTTTATTGCATTAGCTTTTAAAGTTATTCTATCATCCTGGAAAGACAACTCTAAAATTTCTTTGCTAACTTGGTGGAATTTTATTTGCGATGAACACAGGATTGCTACTGTTTCCTCCTCTTCTCTTTCTCAAAAAATTTAATCAGATCTTCTTTGGCTTCCTTTCACTACATATTTTTCTTCATATTCTCCTATTCATTAATTCTTTTTCTCTCCTTCTCTATACTATTCTCCCACATAATTTTGGTTCTTCCTCCCCTTTCTTATTCTCTATCTCTCTTTTCTTCTTTCTCTCTTTCTCTTTCCTTCTTTCCTTTCCTTTCTCCTTCTCTTTAATTATAATATTCATCTTTTATCATATGGTATTTGCCTGATTGTTTATCTTAATTATGTTATGTATATTTTATGATGGCTTCTACCCCTTCCCCATTTTATTGCTTCCATTTTCTCTCTTCTCTTATGTATTTGAAAAAGAAATATATTTATTAGTGCCCTTTCGGGAGGACGTAAAAATATATTGTGTGCAAGTTATTACAGAAATTAATCACATTGTGAAGACACTAACAATTGTGTAAATATTTGCTTGTGGAAATACTACAGAGCAATTGTTCTGTAAACAAGCGCAAGCAGCAGATCCAGATTTTAAATAAGTAGTAAGTGCTGTATCAATGGTGCAATATAATTCAATGCAAGGATTGTGTAGCATTACTCAGGGTACGTTTACTTGGTGATTCTTTCAAGTCTCGACAATGATGCTCAACATCCTGTGATTCTGGGCAAATCACTTAATGTCCCTGTGCCTAACAAAAATGAATTTGTCCTTCTGTAACGAAACTGGTGCTCATGTAAAGCTCTCTGATACCCGATGTCTCGGGTCTAGTTTGCGCTACATAAAACTAAAAAAAAAACTATTGCCCTGCGTAGAATTTTTTTCTCTTTATATTTTCATTAGAAACTCAAGAAATGTGCATCTTATGAATACGACTCTCCACCTCCCAGCAAGTATGTTGGTAACTGTACCATTTCACCATAGCGATCCAATTCTATGAGTAAACTGATTCAAATTCATTCATATCTTGAAATTTGTTCCACTAACAGAAGCACAGCATCTTCCCTTTCTATCACATATGATTCATCATGAAAGTTTTATCTTTTAAACCAATATTCTGCAAATGGTTCTGAAATGTATACACCTTGTTTAAATATTGCCCACAAGCCACCGCATATTTTTACTTCTATTCCAGTGTTCAAAGATTATAGGGGCATATTATCAAGGGGGGCGATATGCAATTTTCGCCGGTTTAGCGGCCGTTTTCGGCCGCTAAGCGGTGAAAATTCGATCGCCCTATTATCAAGCTGTCGCTAACAGCAGTTAGCGACAGCTTGAAGGCGATAGCCAGCGGTTTGGGGCCCGCTTTGCATGTCAGCGATATTTATCGCTAATGACATGAAAAGTGGGAGTACCCAAACCGTTAGCGACTGAAAGCAGTCGATAACGTCGCTAACAAGGCTGGCGTAGCGATGGAAATATTCCCGCTATCGCCAAAAACTAACGCCTGCTCTGACCAGTTCTTAGCCATGTTATCCAATGGGAGGTGGATAACATGGCTAAGAGCATTTCTTCGCTAATGCGAGAATATCTCTGTATTCTCAGTGATATTCTCGCATTACACCGCTATCGCTGGATATTTTAGCGCAATGGAGAAAAACGTTGCTAATAGCATGTTTTCTCCGCTAAAATATCCAGCGATAGGCAGCGCTAAAAAAAAGTCGCTAAGGGCATTTAGCGATAAATATCGCTAGTTGTTGGCAATATGCCCCATAATGTTGACTTGCTTCCATGGAGCGCCCACTCTACAAAGTGCATTAACCATGTGGTGTCTCCTAGCTTTAAAGTCACTGAGGTTATTAGAGATGTAGTGTTACATGCTTCAGCACAGAGGATACTATGCAGGATGTTTTCGCTTCAGTGTTACTATCTTAATACGCTGTTATTTAGTATATCTGCATTATTTTACAGGTATCCTTCTGTTACACCCCTCACTCTCTATGTATCACCCACCCATACGCCATTAACTAGCTAAGACATCCACTTGTTTTTCGAGGCTATTATGTCGACATGTTTCTCCGATTATTCTATTTTTTGTATTACGTGATTATGTTGAATTTCCCCTGTAGTGTGGCTTGGTCCCTAAAGTGGCCAGGTCCACGCTCAATAAATAACCTTCTTCCATGAATTAAAAAACAGAAAACAAATTGTATGTGATAGGAATATGATCGAACCTGCGCCCTTCTTCTTTGTCTCTTTTGGTGGTACCCAGGTTCAAGAAGAGCAGAATGGGAGGTTCCAATTTTTCCGTCCTTGCTCCACAATTTTGGAACTCTCTTCCTCTCCACATGAGATCTAAAACATCCTACTTGGAGTTCCGCAGCTCCCTAAAAACCTTTCTGGTCTCACAAGCTTTTAAAATCTAAACCATCTCCTCATCCCAATCAGGAACCACCCTCCTCAACAGCGCCATGAAACCGCCTGGTGTACGAGCGCTCAATAAATATTTTTAAATTCAAATTCAAATTCAACCCTTTGGTGCGGTGCTCTATCAGTGGAAGTGAGCGCAATGAGTGAGCGCAATTGCTCCAAAAGAGGTTTAGGCGCTATGGCACTCAGGTGTGCAGAATCACAAAAAGTATGTGAAGCTCACACACACACTGAGCCCCACACACACATCCTTGCCTCTGTCACACTCCCTCAGTCTCTGGCACGAGGTTCATTGGCAGATCTACGTGGACATCTCTGGACTGAAGTGACACTAAAAATCAAAAGCAAGTCGACAGTTTTACACAGGCATCACAGTTTTAAAGTTAGGAGTAGGATGCATGTATAATATTGCAAGTGAACTATACGGGCCTCATTTATTACAAGGGACGCATCGCTGCGTGAAAGCAGCGATGCGTCTCTTCTCAGTGCGCCCTCCTTGCGACATGATGGATGCGTCATATATACAGTATGACGCATCATGTCGCAAGGAGTTACAGATACGTGTGTATTTCTGACGTATCTGGAATGTGTCCCAAAAGTGACGCAACTCCAGCAATGTGTCTGGCCTACGTCAGTCTTACGCCTGCTGTGAAGCAGGCGTAAGTTTTTGACACATTTGCACCCTAAAAGTGATGCAGTGAAATCACGTAGATTTCACTGCGTCACTTCTACGAGGCTTACTTATGTGGGAACGCCCACCATGCATACATTATACCTGACGCTGGTGTAATGTAGCGCAGGGAATTGCAAAGTGATGCATCTGCTTAGATGTGTCACTTTGTAAATAGGGGGCACCAGGAGGCATGTTTTACGCCGCTGCTGCGTCACAAAAAGTGACGCAACGGAAGCGCAATACTGCCACAAGGCCTCATAAATAAGGCCCCATGTCTTTACTGAAAATACCAGGAATAGGGCTGCTATTTCATGTCAGACCTACAATTGTACCTTATTAGTTGTAAGCAGTGCTTAATTTGTAAAAAAATAAATAAGTGCCAGGGCCTTCATCAGGCGGCAGCTTGCGACACCTATTGGAGCTGCCAGCGCTGCGAATGACAGTAAGAGGGTAGATACTAATCATCACACTCCTACCAGTGTGAGTATTCAGACTATTGCAGGCCCCCAATGCTATAAGAATGGCTTGGGTGTCAAGAATTAGTCATTTTTACTGTACATTGAACGAATGAACAACTGATGTTATCCTCATTTTTTAATTAGATATACAGCACCATCGTAAGCCCCGGTGTTGATAATTAAGTGCCGGTGCTGAGCACTGGAAACCACCGGCTCAAATTAAGCACTCGTTGTAGGCAGCATTTTGACTTTGTCGTGACTGGTAGCGGTCCCAGATTGCACCACGTCAGCAATGAGTAGTTCATCCTATCATGTTTTTTTATACTGATTTCTGGTCCAAACAGTTTCCATTTTCTCCCTTTTAATGTCAGGCGGCATGAATTAAAAAAGGAGCTGTGTGTCCATAACTCACAGTGATATTATTATTCCTTGACAAGTGGTACTTTGGCAACCAACTCTGGACGGACCTCTCCCAAAACTCTTCTGAATGTCCTCCGCACTTTTACAGTGTTTTCCCGGCTTAGATAAAAAAACATGGCTGACTAGATGACGTAATGTCATAAATAGCAGTGTCATCAGTGCCATAGGTTTCTCGTTCATTCATCTGCAGGCTCTAGGTGAATGGAGAGGAGGAGGAAGAAAGGAGAGAAAGTGGGAGTGTGATGGAAGAGTGCTAGAGAGAAAGAGTCTCTCTCAGCAGTTCAGGAGCATTGGGTCTATTTTGGAATCTGTTTGGTGAAGGCACAAGAGTGGATGGACACATATCTTCAAGGTAATTTGCTTCAGAGTCTGCAGCACTTAATCGTTGCACGGCCGCCAGTCACCCCCGGCTAGTCTCATAATCTAGAACATGGGTACTCGCAAATATTTCCCTTTGGGCCACAAGTACTGTCTGTGGCGTGCCAAGAGCACATCGATACCAGCAATGCAAGGGTCGGATGATGAAAGTTGGGAGTAGGGTGATGAGAAGCAGATGCATGGCTTGGACAGCAAACCGAATCTTCATGTGACTTCGGTCTGCCACCAATGCTCTATTCTCATGCACCAAGAATGATCTCAAAGCAATAACTTCTGATGTAAAACATGAGAGGGAAAGAGATACTCATCTGGTGACAGAAATGCAAAATGTGAAACCAGAAATCCTGGTATCAGTCCTGGCTTCCCCATTTGCTGAAATTGTGTGATCCTAGGTAATTGGTTAATTTAACTTTGCCTCCTTTTTCTTCATCGCCACAAATGAGAGCCCCTTAAAGTGTACGACTTCAGGATGTGTGTTATACAAAACCTTCTCTTATGTTTTATTTAATAAACTGTAATGTTGTTCCTATTTTATAACAACCAAGGCTACACACAAGGTGCGCCTGACGAATGATTTGCCTCATGGTTCAGAAATTGCATTTTTTTCAGAATGGGGGAGGCATGAATGTTTCTAAGATCATGTTTGAAAACTATCACTTCTAATGAATGCCTCTCAATGCAGTGATATATTCTGATCTACTAAGGTAAAACGCTCATGCATGCATGTTAATAAAATACACTTTTTTGAAGTTGTAGAGAGTTTATCATGTACATGTTTAGTGCAAGATGTCTTTAAAAATAAAGGTGTTCCTAAAGATGAGTTGTCTAGCACTCCTTTTCTTCTTGATCGTTACCTTAGTTAACTAAAGTAATCCTGTTTCCCAGCTTCCTAAATGTTCCTGCTCTAGCAAGTGAACAGCAGCCCAGTGCTGATGTTCACTGGGTGCATCCAAATAAAGGTCAGGAGGGATGCATGCGGACTCCGGGCTGTACGTTGAGTATCCCTGATCTAGAGTGATCCTGAGCAGCTGAGGCATTGGGCCCCCTCTTTATCTTTGCACTATTGGAACCAGTGCATTTGAGACCTATGCATGATATGGTACAAGCAGGCTGCATGCATTGCACTGACCTGGTCAGCTCTCTCACCCTCAGCTTCGAGCCAGGGCAACAGCTATTCTGTGCGTTGAGTAGGCTGCACACTGAAGTAGAGTTTGGAGACACACTGCTGAGCAGGTCATGTCATACCAGAGTCCTGATGGCACTTGCAACAATCACAGCACAGGAGCCTAACAATGTCCATATCAGCACAGAGATGGGTTACTAACCAGCATCAAGTGAATCCCACCTCCTTTCCCAACTTGTTACAAGAAAGGTGGGGTCAGTGACGCTTGCTGCTCCTACCTCACCATGTTACGAGTTAGGTAAGGGTTGGGTACACTAATCCTTGTTGACTGACATGCAACCTTGGGCAGCAAAGGGCTGCAATCAAACATGCCCAGTTTACACTGAGTTACAGACACTCACTCATCTTCATCACAGGTGGGTTTGACCCTGCACTGTAAAGGGCCTCTGAAGCCAGGGCTGAAGAGAGATGAGCTCTAAAAAGCCTGCGACATTGGGCACATGCGTACTAGCACATGTCCCAGAAAAAAAGCAATGACTCTGCCTGACCCTAGTCCAGCGCAAGGATCAGTGTGAATGAAGCAAAATTTGTATTATTTATTTCAAGCCCGTAACAGGCAGGAAACATAGGCTGGGCCACTGCTGTTTTCTATTAATGAGTTGGGACTGAGAATCCAGTCAAACCTGACATACGGTGGGACTGGTAAGAGCAAGATACCTATGGAAGTACGGGCAAGGTCTGCATGCAACACATATGTGATCATGACATTTAGGGCTAATCTTCGTGGTAGGCAAACAAAGCATTTTGGGGCATATTAGCAAGCATGTTTTCGCCACTTTAGCGGCCCTTTTCGGCGCTAAAGCGGCAATTTCATTATCGTGCTATCATCAAGGACTCGTTAACATGCATTAGCGCATGTTATCTTGCGATATAAACCGGTTTCGGGACGCATCGCAGGCCAGCGATATATATCGCTAATTAGATGTGAAGTAGGCGTTCCTTACAAGAACTCCATTAAATAAGTCGCCAATACAACTTCGCTGTATTAGCAAAGCGGCCCTCGACCCGCAAAGCAAAAAAAAAAGTCCTGCTAATCGCGGTATTGCTAGAAATTTACACCTCAAAAAAAGCTGACTTACCCATCTCTTAAATGGCAGGGGGATTGTCAGCTTAAGTACACACTTGCGTATCTGCTAGCATTCCAATATCGCAGGTAGTTTATCGCAGGATTCAGACTGCTCTCGCTGGTTTCCACCGATTTAGTTGGACTTTGCATCGCCTGTGAGCGACACTTTGATAATACATCGCTAAGAGGGCGAGAAAATCCAGCAATATGCGACGATACAAAAAAACGTGCTAGCCTCGGTTTGCGATGATTATCGCAGATTGTAGATAATATTCCCTTTTGAGTTTCACATTTTGCAGTAGTGGTAGCTTCAGCACTTTAAGGTTATGGGTTAATGCAGTTGTCATGGCATACTCTGAGTCAGAGGCCTCGCTATCAGTAAATTAGCAGAGGCACATTACACCCCAAGTATTGATGCTTTTTACTAGTAGTCCGGGGGTGGACCTGTTTTACGTGATTGCAATTAGGGCCCGTGGCACACTTGCTACTTTTCTGCTGACACCAGCTTGCTGGGTTTGCTTTTTTGGCATGGTTTGTGATTCTCGGGTATCAATGTTGCAGTGACTGATCTACAAAAAGTCATGGAAAACGTTTTGCCAGTGAGTGTGTGTGTTTGTGTTTGTGTGGGTGTAGGTGTGTGTGTGTGTGTTGGGTGAATGTGACACCAACTCAAGAAAGATGACTTCTTCCTGCAAGGAACCAGGGCTCCATGAATGTGTCAGTGCATGGAGATAGCAGTGCATAATGAGTAGGGGTAGGAGTAAATATAAGTAGCACAATCACGTGGAAATACATAATAATTCATCAAGATTATACTTGAATTCTGCGAAAATAGTAATTCTGTGATTAGCACTTTTTCTTAGTGCAAAAATGCCCCCTCACGTCCAAATGGGAGGCAACTATGCATTTTTTGCGAAGAAATAACACTAAATGCAACAGAACATGAATAGCGAGCGTGAGCAGTCACTTGCACTTTCTAAATGTGCTCTTCCTGTAGGATTTTCCATCCCAACTTTCTCTTAATTAGGTGAGGATTAATTGTATAATTATAGTTAATTTTGCGTCAAAGAGTAACAGAGAATTACCAAAATTACTCTGATTACTCCAGCGAAATCAAAATTCTTCGCAAGCCTTATTATGTGCAGATGTAGGCAATTTTCAAGGTTGCATTTTTAGATGTGTAGTGCATGAGGGGAGAAAATATGGTTAATGACCATTTATGGAAAACAAATCTCACATATTATTGTGCTTCATTCTGGGCAATGCATATTGGGTATTCCCCAAGAAGTTCAATATAGACATCCATGTGCCAACAAACAGCTTAGTGCTTATGATGGCCCTATTACAAAATCTTCGTAAATGTAGAAATCTGTTGGCCCCATTGTTGCTGCTTATGCTACTGAGAATGGAGCACCAGGGCAATGCGAAAACAGGAAGAAAATAATATGTCTTATTATCCAAATGAAAAAGAAAAAACAAGTGCGGCAAAATCAGTTAGGCCCACATGCATCAAGCATTTTTGCAGTCGCAGACGGTGCGATTCCTTAAAATCGCCCGTTTGCGAATGCAAAAGTGCTTGTTGGGATGCATCATGCCATTTTAGAAGTCGCATCTTTTTTACGATTTCTAAAATTGCATTAGCATTTAAGAAATCGCAATTGTGCGATTTCTTAAATGCTATGCATCATTATAGAAAAATATGCTTTTTTTAAAATTGGAAGTGCAAATTACCACGAAGTTCAACTTCGTGGTAAATTGCAAATTGATTAAATATGCACAAAAATGCATTTTTTAAACTGTAAAGTTACACACACACATGTCCTTAGGACATGTGTGTATGTAACTTATGCTGAAAAGTACATTTCAGGGGTGCATGGGGGGGTCCTTTGGACCCCCCCCTGCACCCATGAAATTTTCTAAGTGCCACTCGCAATTTCCATTGACTCCTATGGGCCTTTTGGCCCATAGGAATCAATGGAAATTGCGAAAATTAAGTTAAGAAATCGGTATTTCTTTGGGATTCGGTAAAAAATGCGATTTTTACCGAATCCCACAAGAATACCGAAAATATTGATGCATATCATTTTGCATTTCTTAATTTGCGATTCCTTATTTTTCGCAAATTAAGAAATGCAAAAAGACACAATGATGCATGTGGGCCAAAGTTCCGTCCTTTTATAACACATGTGTTCATAAAGTCTGTGAAATCGTTCTCGTGGGCTAGAATTTATTTACTAAAATCTCCCCTACAAAAGTAAAGTGGTTTACTAGCATGCAAGGGTGTACTATGTGTTAAGCAATGGTTCTGGACTCAATTTTCAACAATTGATACACGCTTTCTACGATATGGATATGGGCTAAGTTTTCACCATTTAATATGGCATGAGCAGCAAAATCGTGTAAAATTGATTTGTTCTGTTTTTCCACAAGTGTAATGATTCTGTATTAATGGTTAGTTTTCCTTCCCATTTCAATGTTCCTTTAACAATGTGTTTATTGGAACAAACTATGTGCTTCTCTCTAAAATGTAAGGGGTATACTTACAATCCCTGTACGCTGCTGGAACATCACTTTTTGTGATGTTCCGGTGGCGCACAGGGGCGGACTTTCAACAGGAACTACATGCTATGTTAGGGTGTTGGTCCAGGAAGTATGACTTAAAGTGTAGTGAGAGAGCGCAAATCGAAAAAAAAGATAGAAGTGCACCATATTTACAAGCACATTGCATCAGTTTAGTAAAGATTACATAAGAGTGTCGAATTTATAGAGTGAAAATACATAAGAGTGTTTAATTAAAATAGAATGCATATATCAGTGTGAAAAGCTAATGTAGAAGTGTGTAGAGATGTTAGAATGATGTTGAAATCCCATGTTATGTGGCTGATGTAGAGCAGAATGTAATACTGCTAAACGTAGAAATGTGTAGGCCACATGGCAGTTCACAGAGAATGAAAGGTGCTGTTACACTCTCACATGATATGGATTTTAATGTTGTTGTAATTCAAAGTATTATTGATCATAGAACTGAAATATATGTTTTATAGAAGTGTTTCACATAACCATTGTGTGTAATAAGTTAAAATGCTGTTTAGACTAAGAAATTAAAGGTTTACAGAGTGCACAGGCCCGTTTCATGTAATTCTAATAGGCCTGAATAGATAAGGTCATTTCTTTTGATCTGCATGTGTTAGTTAGAGGAAGGTCATGTTAAGCATAAATTGCGGAGCCTGCTCGAAGGTTTACGGCTTAGAAGATACAGTGGAGGCCGGAATTTGGGGCCCACTGTACAAGTGTCTGTTTGCAGGTGCGAGGAGATTCCAATCAAGAGAGTGATGAATAGAGTTTTGTTCGGCGGGCCAGGCACAGGACTGGAGGAGGCTTCAGGAATTTCCTGGGGGGTACCGTCCTGCCGGAGAAGAGCCTGAGAAGCAAGGTCAACGCTAACGATGGGCCCAGAGGAGTATCAGCATGGAAAATGCCAGAGCCGACACCACGTGAGGGGCGTCTCTAAAGGGCGTTTCTATTGTAAATGTGATTTGTGTATTAGGGACAGCACCCCTGGGTGGAGTTAGGGCAGATGGTCTGAGGAACCTAAGAGAGCGGATGGGTAGGCAGATAGGATAACTGCGAGACACCGATTCCCAACGAAGACTAAGGGAAGTGAGTGATCTTCTTTGGAAGTCACCACGGCTGACACCTTTTTAGGTTAAGATTTTACTAAGTAGGGATGTCACTTAGTCTAGTGTAGGGACAGTCTAATCTGGATTTTCTTCCTTTCTGTAAATGACTCACAAGTTACAGCTTGTGTCTATTCTTGCAACTCTGATGATTTTTGAATTGGTTTTGGTGATATTCTTCTGCCGACTAAGAGCATTTAGAAAATGTATGTTTGTATTGATACCAGTATATCTTTTGAACCTTATATTGAGATGTTTGTATCTCCAGTTAACTTTGACTTTATAATAAACTCTTAAAACTTATTTGTAGTAAGTGGTTCTTTAGAGTGGTGTAAGTCCTTAACTGATTGACCTAGTAGTGGATTGCCTTTTACTCTATGACAGGTATCAACGGTTCAGTCGACCTGAGTTGGGATCTAGACCTATAGCAATAGATCAGAAATCCCGCCGTAACAGTTGGTAGCAGAGACGGATGGTTACCTTCTAGAGGAAGGTGATCTAGACTAGGTTAAGATTACCCCAAGGTCCCTAGAGATCGAGAGATGAGCAGCGGAAGAATCGCCTGCCGAAGAAGGTGCTGACGGTGCGAGAGAAAAGCAGCAGGGTCGGACGAGAGTGAGTATAACAAGGGTCATGCGTTGACAGATTGCGGTGTTTTGTGTTGTATCTGTATTGTAATGTCATGCGGAGTTGAATGACTGTAGTGTGAATGAGAGAGGGTTGTGAGCGCGCGCAACCTGGGTGAAAATCTTAAGTTCGGAGAAGAGCTTAAGTGGTTCGGGTGTATCGAACATCCAGAGTAGTTGTCGACCAGAGTAAAGGGGGTCATGAGGTACCATTGATCGCCCGCAGGACCGAGATAGGGGGAACGCAAGAGTGAGTGTGTGGGTAACGGACGCAGGTCGAAAGTTACCGTGTGTAAGTAACCTATCAGTTAAGGCGATTGTCTGGACGTACACGGAAAGACATTTCGTCAGTTAAGGTGACAATTACAGTTAGACTGTGGGCGTACAGTCAAGGAAAGCGATCGCTTGGTCGGAAGTAATCATTTTTCAGAGTATGAATGGGACGCATGCATGACCGGGAGACGAGCTGAGAAAGGAGGGGAACTGCTGCGAAGGGGAGACGAGTGACGTCAGCGAGAGCCGCGCTGTGATAGGCCGGTTGGTGTGAAACCGCGCTGTGATAGGCCGGTTGGAGTGACGTCAGCGAGAGCCGCGCTGTGATAGGCCGGTTGGTGTGAAGCCGCGCTGTGATAGGCCCGTTGGAGTGACGTCAGCGAGAGCCGCGCTGTGATAGGTCGGTTGGTGTGAAGCCGCGCTGTGATAGGCCGGTTAGCGAGAACCGCGCTGGGATTGGTGGATTGTCATCAGGAAGTAAACGAACGCGGAGAAAATAGAAATTTTTTAGGTTTGAACATGAAGTGTTTTAAATGTTTGAGAGCGATCTTTAAGAGAAAAAGAAGAGAATCTTATTACGGGGAAGAGGCACCGCCAGAGGGTACACCAGCTCACTATATGGCAACGAATGTTGGGTTGCATACTATACTGTGGCTTGATACTTGGAGTAAGATTACAGAAGGGAATGAGGAACTGACTTTTCCAAAATACGGAACGTTTAGACTAGAAGTGTTGCATCAGCTGAAAGCAGTTATGTCCTCATTGAGACCTTTGCCTAGACCAACACAGTTTGAGGCCCTTAATGCGTGGATTAGGGCGGCGCACGACAGGAATCAGAACAGACGCCAAGAAAGGGTAAGGCGATCAGTAAGGGCAGTGCAAGATGCCAAATGGGATGCGGAAGCCAAGAAATGGAGGGTACAGATGATTGAAGTGGATAAGCTGTACCCAGGGAGAGAGGTGACAGGAGAAAAGAGACCCATAGAAGAGGATGACGAGAGCGAGTCGGAGGATGGCCTAATAAACAGGTTGTTGATAGATAGACCGCCTCCGGACAATAGGGAGATAGAAGGTACTGAGCTCCCAAGGGAAGATAGGGTTGACATAGAAGGGAATAGGCCACTCCCTATAACGAATTGGGTACCTACCAAAGGTAAGGAGACACCTCAACATAGTCCTGTACAGAGAGTAGTCGGAATGGTTGTGGTGCAGAAGATGCCAGCAACAGAGAGGGTTGAGTCTTATGGATTGCAAGTACCCGTTACCATAGGTCCTATAGTGTCGGTTTATCACCCAGAGAAAGGGAGAGAGGAAGAACAGGTACGGCTAGACAGAGAAAGAGTTGAGATGGAAAGAAGGAATAACACGACAAATGCCTGGAGGCAATTGCCAGGATCGATAACGTGGAGCACCCCATTGGATTCAGCAGTGGATCCCGTAACAGAACAGGGGGGTCAGAGAGGACTGATGGACCTGAGGGGACCACGGCCGAAATCCTACAAAGAGTTGAGGGCTGACTTGAAGGAATGGGATAGGTCCACAGAAGCACCGAGCAACAGGTCAAGAGCAGAAGCTGAATGGGGAAGTCGAGGCAACGGGACATTATCTCACTGCGGGGCTAGCGAAAGCAGTCAGGAGTGGGACGGTAAAAGTCAGGAGAGTAGAGGAGTTACACGTCATATTGACGGTGGAAATGGACAGGAGCGAAAAGGTAGAAGTACGGAGTGTGGAGAGACGTCTCGTCTCATTCAAAGTGAGGGAGACTAAAGGACACAAGAGTACAGGGATAGGTTTAAGTGCACTCTCCACGCACCTGATGATAACGTACAGCACTGGAATCGTGGGAACATGGGGAACCGCGAAGGATCTTACCATGCGTCGAGTGATCAGAGATCACAGGCAAATTGCGAAGGCATGGAGAATAATGGAATGTCTTACCATGCACCTAGAGAAACCAGGCAGAACGGGAAATGTGGGACTATGGGAAATAGAGAAGTGTTTCACTATACACCCTTTGAGGATGGAACTGCATGGGACCTGGAGAGATGGGAGCATGGGAGGACTCCCCATAACACGCCTGAGCCCAGATGTAGGACTCAGAGCTGTGATGGGAGAGATGTAAATGGACTCTCTAGAGATAGCATACTGAAAGCTGTGATAAAAGCCAAAAGACTCGATGTGACCAGCTTAAAATCTGACCTGGACGAGATAATAGATGGTGCGTTGCCTTTAGAAAGGATTGACATGTACGAACAAGATGAGCTGCTGTTTATAGCAAAGGATATTACTCGAAAGGCAAGAGCAACTCATGAGAAACTGTCTGAACTGGCAGACAAGTATATGGTAGATTTGTCCAGAACAAAGGCATTGCAGGGTAACCATAGGTTGCATTATTCAGATCAGGACTTAGAAGAGAGGAGGACAACTGGATTAAAAACACACATAAGGGAACTGATCACAGGAATAAGAGCATGGAGAGATCTGGACAAATGTGCAAGGTTAGTGTCGAATGGCCAACTGCAGAACCAGAAAGGGATGCTCGTACTAATGGACCGTCAGAAAGAGTAATGTTAAAATATGAAAAGGTGATGACATGGCTGAAGGAGAAGGTGCCACCACAAGATATAGATTGGGTAAAAATAGATCGAACAAGACAGGAACCCAAGGAGACAGTTCATGAGTTTTATGAGCGATTGCTGAAAACGTTCAAACAATACAGTGGATTAGATGTAATGGATCCCAAAGATATAGGACAGTTTGTATCGAAGTTTGTTTTGGGGTTGAGGCCTGATATTTGTTTGATGATTCAGCAACATTTAATTTGTTGGCAAAACAAACCATTGGATGAAATTTTGAGATACGCAAGGTATTGCAGTGATGAAATAGATTCCAAAGCAAAGAAACTAAAGGAGAAACTGATGATGGTGCAGATGCAGTCGGCTGGAAAGGGTGGACAGCAGCAACAGGGAACAGGGACGATGAGACGGAAACCAAATAGTCAGAATAAGGACAACGAGGAAAACCCGAGACCTAGAATAGACGTTGCTACATTGAAAAAAACGACAAAGTGTCACCAGTGTCACCAGGTGGGACATTGGAAACGCGAGTGTCCCTATAACCCTGAAAACGGAGAACTAGAAGTAGGGGAGGAGGAAGTTCAAGAAGTTCCAGTTCAAGGGGTGACAGTGCCAAAGAGTAAGGTGGCCAAAGGGGGGACTTCGGCTCCACGAGCTCAGTTCCCGCAGCCACCAAAGATTACGACAGGGGGAAAGATCTATAGACAAATGCCTCTTTTTATAGACGAAGAAGAGTGTTACTACGTTGATCCATTGACGGGACGACGTGTAAGTAGAGAGGAGGACTGACCCTCGGGGCAGTTCTAGAGGTGGATCAAAGAGGACCGTTTGTTGAGGCTGAAGTGGCAGGGTGTCCTACAACATTCTTAGTAGATACCGGAGCTACTCGATCAACTTTGAGATCGGCAGTGGTTCCAGATCTACCAATGTCGGGGGAAACAATTCAAGTGGTAGGAGTCGCAAATAGGAGAATGACTAATCCTTTGACGGAACCAGTGCTAGTGAGAATAGGAAACTACACCGATGAACATCAGTTTGTAGTATGTGATTCTAGTCCTGTGTGTCTGTTAGGAAGAGACTTATTGTGCAAACTGAACTGCACAATATACTGCACACCTCAGGGAGTGGAGGTACAGACTACAGACGAGGATGCTACCTTTAAAGTTGCAAATTCGAGAGTATGCGTAGAACTGTATCCTACCCTGACTGTGGAGGACCTTCCTGGGGACTTACGAGATACAGTGTCATCAGAGGTATGGGATTATACTGGAGAAGAGATAGGATTGATCAAAGGAGTAGAACCAGTGAAGATCATGGTAAAACCAAATGTTGAATATCCAAGAACGCCACAATACAAATTGACCCCGGAGACGATTGCAGGAATAAAACCCGTAATCGACTCTATGATTCAACAGGGAATACTGAAGGAAATCGTGGGTAGTCCATGCAACTCCCCGATTATGGGTTTGCAGAAACCTAGTGGGAAATTTAGAATAGTAAAAGATCTTCGAAGGATTAATAACATAATTGTTTCCTGTTGTCCAGTGGTACCGAATCCATCAGTGATATTGTTTCAGATACCATTCCAAGCTGAGTGGTTCACAGTGATAGATCTTTGTCAGGCTTTCTTTTCAATTCCATTAGATGAGGAGAGCCAGTTTCTTTTCGCTTTTAAGCTGGAAAATCGTGTCCTAACATGGTGTCGTATCCCACAAGGGTATACAGAAAGCCCATCAATTTTCAACCAGCTATTGAAGAAAAACCTTGAAAGTCTAGTACTGCCACAGAACTCGGTTCTGGTCCAGTACATAGACGACCTACTTGTTGCGGCAGGAACGGAAGAAGCTTGTAAGATTGATACCATCGCCTTGCTGAACCATTTAGCTGAAAATGGGCATAAGGTATCTCCGAGCAAATTGCAGTACTGTCTGACAGAAGTACAGTACTTGGGTCACCGGATAGAAAAAGGAAAGCGCAAGGTGTCACCAGATAGGATAGAGGCGATAATGAAGATGAACTCGCCTACGACACAGAGAGAAGTCAGGATGTTCCTAGGAATGGTTGGTTATTGCCGACAGTGGATAGCTAACTTTTCCCTGAAAGCAAAACCCTTACAAAAACTGACGCACAAGGAGGTGAGTGATCCGGTACCATGGGACAAGGATTGTTTGATGTCGTTCCTACAGCTGATAGAGGACTTGTGCCGTGCTCCAGCTTTGGGGATGCCTGATTACGAAAAACCATTTTCACTTTACTGCTGCGAAAGAGAGGGTTGTGCTTTGTCAGTTTTAGTACAAACTCATGGAAATGCCCGTAGACCAGTTGCATACTTTTCGGCTACTTTAGATCCGGTAGCCGCAGCGTTGCCCGGATGTCTCAAATCCGTTGCTGCAACAGGTGTCAGCATTAAAAGGTGTGAAAATATAGTAATGGGACACCAATTAGTGGTGTATGTACCTCATTCTGTAGAACTGTTAATGACCAGGACCAAGACACAGCACTTAACCAATAATAGGCTCACGCGCTACGAGCAAGTTATTCTTGCTGCGGAGAACGTGACCCTTAAGAGGTGCTCTGTTTTGAATCCTGCTACATTGATGCCACTTCCTAATGATATAGAAGGCGATGTATGTGAAGATCACGATTGCCTTGATGTGACTGAACTGTGCACCAAGCCAAGAACAGATATTGTGGATAAGCCGTTGACTGACCCTGATGAAATTTTCTTTGTTGATGGCTCATGTTTAAGAGACGATACTGGTCGGTTGAGAGCAGCTTATGCTGTTTGCACCATTACTGGAGTTGTGGAAGCCGCTTGCCTGGAAGGGGTACACTCCGCTCAGGTAGCAGAAATCATTGCATTGACACATGCCTGTTTAGCAGGTAGCAAAATTAGAGTCACCATTTATACCGATAGCCAATATGGTTTCGGTGTAGTTCATGATTTTGGGCAATTGTGGTCTCAGAGGGGTTACATGACCTCCTCTGGTTCTCCTATTCGAAATGGGGAATTTGTGCGACTGTTGTTAGAAGCATTACAAGGTCCAGCAGCAATTGCGGTTGTTAAATGTGTAGCCCACACCAAAAATACAGATTTTGTGTCGCAAGGTAATCGATATGCAGACAAAGTTGCTCGCTATTGTGTGGAGCAAGGATATTCTTTCACGGAAGTGGAAGTAGGTGGGACTCAGGAAAAGACAGAGTTAAACATGATGCTAGAAACAGTTGATACTTGGGAGGATTTAAAAGACATGCAAGAGAACGCACCTGATTCTGAGAAAAAGGCATGGGAAACAGCAGGTTGTGTGAAAAGTGAAATGGATTTGTGGGTTTCAGCAGATGGAAGGGCAGTATTACCTGATGAATTAGTGAGTCCAATGGCACGACAGATACATGGTCCAGTACACTTAGGAAGAGATGCCATGCTGAGGTTATTTAGGCAGACTTGGTATAAACCTAAGTTTAGGATTGCAGCAGAAGCAGTGTGTCGAAGATGTGTCACGTGTCAGCAATTGAACGTAGGGAAAAGAACACCAGTTACAATGAGTCACATTGGGAGGTCTGGGGGGCCTTTCAACCGAATGCAATTAGATTTTATTGAGATGCCAAGAATCAACCGCCTCAGGTATGTTCTGGTGGTTGTATGCATATTTTCCAGATGGGTCGAAGCATACCCTACACTCAGGTGCGATACACTCACAGTAGCAAAGTTGTTGCTTAGAGAGTTGATCCCGCGCTTTGGGGTGCCGACCTCCTTGGAATCAGACAGAGGAACTCATTTCAACAGTGAAGTTGTGAAGATGCTTTGCTCTGCATTAAACATTGATCAGAAGTTGCACTGTAGCTATCGACCAGAGGCTTCAGGTATCGTGGAGCAGATAAACGGAACTCTAAAGTCCCGAATAGCCAAAGTATGTTCATCGACGTCCTTAAGCTGGCCTGATGCTCTGCCCTTGGTACTCATGAGTATGCGTAGCACACCAGACAGGAGGACAGGTCTCTCTCCACATGCGGTTTTAATGGGGAGGGCAATGAGACTTCCGTCTGTTCCAATTACAGCTTTGTTGAATATTACAGATAACCTGATCCTGGATTACTGCAAGGGACTTTCTGATGTCATTCATTCTGTGTCTCTTCAGGTGCAGGCTGCTGAAGTTCCATCTTCAAGAGACCTGTGTCACGACTTGTGCCCTGGTGATTGGGTGCTTGTGAAAAAACACGTCTGGAAGAACTGCCTAGACGTGCGTTGGAAGGGGCCCTACCAAATAATCCTGACAACGAATACTGCTGTAAAGTGTGGAGGGCTGCCAAACTGGATTCATTCTTCCCATACTCGAAGAGTTCCAGCACCCTTAGAAGAAACAGCTCCTCTCACAGATGAAAATCCAGCTGTGGACAACGAACCAATAGAGGGGATCAGTCAAGCTGTGGGGGTGTCGAAAGAAGTTGGGAGTGCTACAGATCCAGCAGAAGAAAGACAGGACGACAGTGAAACTGAAGTTGCCACCGAAGGAGAAAGTTGCTGTGAATACGGCTCAGACACAGATCAAGACAAAAGTGATCAAGAACCAAGTGTGAGGACAAGAAATAGGAGAACAAGGCGTGGAGAAGCTAGTTGGCCTGAAAGAAAGAAGAGGCCGAGCTTGAAGCCAACTCCAGAGAGAACTCTTGCTCCTATATCTGAAGACTCGGATTTGGACGAAGGTGCACAAAGACAGGAACAGGAAGGTCCGAGAAGATCGAGGAGGGTGCGAGTGCCCTGCAGAAGATACGCTACTCCTGAGTGGACCTACCTAGCAGCAGATGTCCAGTGCACGGAGATCTGGGAGGGTGAGGGAAGTGACAGTGACCAGTACTGACCCAATCATGACATTGGAAGTAGTGTTGTTGGTACCAGGAGTGGAGGTCGAAGGGTTGCTGACACTCACTATCCCCAATCCTCCTTATCTGAGCAGGATAAGAGAACTGGTTTTAAACAGAATAGAATTTCCGACTTTTTGTTCAACGATGCCAACACTCGAGGAGATCATTCTTCGTTTAGAAATATTAGAATACGTGATTAGAGCCGCTGGAACACGTATGATTCCAGATTGCTAAAGACTTTGTAAATAAGCAGATTGAAAGATAACCTAGCGCCAAGTGGAAGAAGAAGAAATTTAGGGACTTCTCATTTAGTGGACGGAGAAGGGCTAGGGTTGTCTGTTGCTATAGGACTCAAAGACTGATCTTGCAGAAGGGATTATCAGCTTCCAGGTGTGGTTCGGAAAGACTGAAGAAGCAAAGAAAAGAGACTTTATGTTGTGAAAGAAAATCAGAACTACACTGTCTTGAGATCATGGAGGCCGGCAACCCAAACCGCAAGACAAAATGCATAGTAGGCACACTTTTAGTGGGAGTAATTTTTCTTATAGTTTTAGTAGTTACTATATCATATGTAGTGGGACATGAAAATGAAGAGAAGGCAACAAAGGAAGCAAAACTTGTATCGATACAGAAACCTACTACTGCTGGTCGAAGGGGGGACAATACAGAGAAAGATAAAGCTTTACTAGCAGCAGAGACTCGTAGGTTGCATGTGGATGAATCACAGGGAAATTTCAAATCAAATGCATATGCTAAATTGCTTTATGAATATATTGATGCTATGGAGGCAAGGGATTGCTATGTGTGCATGCAATTGCCAGCCTCTGTAGACGAAGGTATTAGATATCATCATCTTCCATTGACTTATGGAATCACATGTAGTTTGTTGCTTAGTATATTTTATGAACGTGATGGTTTTGAGTATTATTTTTCAAATTTTGATGCTGTTTTACCAGAAGTTCCAAACTACAAGCACATGAACAAGTGGGATTATTATAAGAGTGAAGATAGATTAAAGACATTTTTCATTCCTTGGAAAACGTTGGATACTTCACATGCCCGAAGAAATAATTTGACTTGTAAAGTGTCAGAAATTGAGAAAAGATTTATAGGACAGGTGGATGATCGGTATAGGAGACAGAAGATCTTAAAGGCTTCAGGCCAATGGAAAACAGATTGGACCGAAGAAGAAAGGTCACACAAAAGAAAGGGTAGTAATGGTCCAATAGCTTTAGATCGAGAGCAAAAAGGGAACCTGTGTATATATAGGGGTAATACCTATTATGAGAATGTGTTTGTGGGAGAAGTAAATTGTGAACATGCTTTCCAATTAGAATATTATACAAAGGATTTCTTGAAGGGAATGCAGGTGATCCCGAATGTATATTTTGTTTGTGGAAGAAATGCATACGTGAAACTACCGGATAATTGGTATGGATCATGTTATTTAGCAATTGTCTTCCCCAAAATATACCATGCTAAGGATCTAGAAATTATAGAGGGAGGAACTCAAGCTAGAGGAAGAAGGGATGAAAGCAATGAGGAGGTAGTTGGAGACGTATTTGGTGCTATGTTTCCTCTTTTAGGGATAGTACTGAATGATGCCAAGATTAGAAGATTGGCAACAGTTGTAGATAGGTTGTCCGCCAGTACTGCTAGATCATTAATGCTGGTGGAGGGAGAGATGCAATCGATAAGGGCAATGGTTCTTCAGAACCGACTTGCTCTAGACGTTCTGTTAGCCAAAGAGGGAGGAGTCTGTAAGGCTTTGAAGGTTCAGGAATGTTGTACTTACATTCCAGACAATTCAAAACCTCTAGAAAAGTATATACAGAACATCACTGAAATTCATCATGAGATTGAGGATTTGACACAGGTAAATGTGTGGGAAAAAGTAGGTCATGGAATGGGTAAAGTTGGAGGTTGGTTTGCCAACCTAGGAAAGGGTTTCATTTGGTACATACTGAAACCTATCATCATAATAGTGATTTGTATAATCACCTTGTGGGGATTGGTGCGGCTGTACCAATGGTATAGATCAAATAGGTTGCAGAGATCCATGAGAGAGCAGGAGAGGAGATTAGCTGCGATGCAAGATAATCAGTACAGGAGTCTGAGGGCTCTAGAGATGATGAAACGAGAGAGTACTGCAACTAGTTCAGTTTGATTCAGTTCATACCTCAGGATGGTGTTGTGATGGTGATGACTACTAAAAGTCATCAAAGGGGGCAACTGAGAGAGTGCAAATCGAAAAAAAAATAGAAGTGCACCATATTTACAAGCACGTTGCATCAGTTTAGTAAAGATTACATAAGAGTGTCGAATTTATAGAGTGAAAATACATAAGAGTGTTTAATTAAAATAGAATGCATATATCAGTGTGAAAAGCTAATGTAGAAGTGTGTAGAGATGTTAGAATGATGTTGAAATCCCATGTTATGTGGCTGATGTAGAGGAGAAGGTAATACTGCTAAACGTAGAAATGTGTAGGCCACATGGCAGCTCACAGAGAATGAAAGGTGCTGTTACACTCTCACATGATATGGATTTTAATGTTGTTGTAATTCAAAGTATTATTGATCATAGAACTGAAATATATGTTTTATAGAAGTGTTTCACATAACCATTGTGTGTAATAAGTTAGAATGCTGTTTAGACTAAGAAATTAAAGGTTTACAGAGTGCACAGGCCCGTTTCATGTAATTCTAATAGGCCTGAAAAGATAAGGTCATTTCTTTTGATCTGCATGTGTTAGTTAGAGGAAGGTCATGTTAAGCATAAATTGCGGAGCCTGCTCGAAGGTTTACGACTTAGAAGATACGGTGGAAGCCGGAATTTGGGGCCCACTGTACAAGTGTCTGTTTGCAGGTGCGAGGAGGTTCCAATCAAGAGAGTGATGAATAGAGTTTTGTTCGGGGAGCCAGGCACAGGCCTGGAGAAGGCTTCAGGAATTTCCTGGGGGGTACCGTCCTTCCGGAGAAGAGCCTGAGAAGCAAGGTCAACGCTAACGATAGGCCCAGAGGAGTATCAGCATGGAAAATGCCAGAGCCGACACCACGTGAGGGGCGTCTCTAAAGGCCGTTTCTATTGTAAATGTGATTTTTGTATTAGGGACAGCACCCCTGGGTGGAGTTAGGGCAGATGGTCTGAGGAACCTAAGAGAGTGGATGGGTAGGCAGATAGGATAACTGCGAGACACCGATTCCCAACGAAGACTAAGGGAAGTGAGTGATCTTCTTTGGAAGTCACCACGGCTGACACCTTTTTAGGTTAAGATTTTACTAAGTAGGGATGTCACTTAGTCTAGTGTAGGGACAGTCTAATCTGGATTTTCTTCCTTTCTGTAAATGACTCACAAGTTACAGCTTGTGTCTATTCTTGCAACTCTGATGATTTTTGAATTTGTTTTGATGATATTCTTCTGCCGACTAAGAGCATTTAGAAAATGTATGTTTGTATTGATACCAGTATATCTTTTGAACCTTATATTGAGATGTTTGTATCTCCAGTTAACTTTGGCTTTATAATAAACTCTTAAAACTTATTTGTAGTAAGTGGTTCTTTAGAGTGGTGTAAGTCCTTAACTGATTGACCTAGTAGTGGATTGCCTTTTACTCTATGACAGGTATCAACGGTTCAGTCGACCTGAGTTGGGATCTAGACCTATAGCAATAGATCAGAAATCCCGCCGTAACAGTAGTGTGTGAGTGAATGTTGGAGAATAAATACATACTTAAATGCACCTCCTGTGGGTGGCATAATCTATTTACATGCTCCTAGTCTTGGGAAGATGCTACAACTGGTGAAGAGTAGGGGATACGTGCCCGTGGAAAACAACAAGGCAGCTCTCCCTAAGAGTTTTTAACAGGAATGCAAACTGCTCATGCATGTCAGTTGTTCCCAAAATCGATGCAAAGCATCCTGCGGCCTGCACTCATGGGGTCAAATCCCTACTCTAGCCCATACATGGCCAAAGAAGGAATCGAAGGCCCTGCAGAGGAGCATGTTTTAAAAGGCCGACCAAACCCCTCTGGTGAGGTTGTTGGCAGAGATGATGCACTGCACCCGGCTTATACAGATATTAGTCGGATGCTGTGAGAACAAAACTCGAGCACCAACGAAATACAACAGCAGAAAGTAAAGAGAGCCTACTCACCATCAGGGGCAATTGAAGCACACTGTCACACATGCTTCTGCACATGGCTGAGGCTTTCAGAAGTTGTTTGAGCCGCCCTCCACATTGAAATCATTTGAATTAATTGATCACATAATGGCGGCAGAAGAAGCGCGAAATATGATGCAACCGAGTTCTTGAAGCCACCACTGCCACTTGACACACCTGAGAGACAGAACATTGGTGTCAGGTGGACTGCATGGATTGAAACATTTGATGAGTTCATAGATGCGCTAGAAGAAAAAGATGATTAGAAAATTATCAAATATTTCAAAAACCTTGCAGGGGATGGAGTGCAAGAAGCGTTAAAGAAACTTCCACTGACTGATGCAACATCACACCAAACAGTGAAAGAAATGCTGGAAGCTAAGTTCAATCCGATCCCAAATGTTGATTATGAAATGTATATCTTCAACAAAACACAACAACAGATCAGTGAAACAATGGATGAGTTTGTTAAAAAACTTGATGCATTTATCAAACATTGCAAGTTCTGTTGCTTTACTGATGAAGAAGTCATGGACCTTAGTATTATCGATGGCTGTCTTTCGGATTCGTTTAGAAGGCACATGTTAAAAGAGACACTAGTCTGGAGAAAATGCTAATGGCTGCAGGGGCCAAGAAACGAGCAGAACGACAAGCCACTGGCATGAAAGCAAGGACGGCGTACAACGAATCAGCGTTGACCATGAAAAGCAAGCACAAAACAGGTGCATGTAAGTCGACATAGTTGGATAAGATGAACCTATGCTTCTGATGTGGATTTTAATTTCCCCATGTCGGCAAATGTCTGGCCTTTGGCCAAATTTGTAAAGGGTTGTGGGAAAGAGAACCACTTCATAACAGTGTCTGTTGAGCTAAAGAAAAATCAACTGCAACACAACAGAAAGACATGATAGATGCGAAAATGTACAAGAAACACTCTCACCACATCCACAACACCAAAACGAAATACAGCTAGGACAAGTCGAGACCAGGCAGTATCAATCATCATCAAGTTCATTGTATAAAGGCTCTTCACTTTTGCTATCAAGTACTAGAGAAGAAGATGGGTGTGTGCTGAAGATGTCGCCCACTAGTCGGCTCTCAAATGTGTGGTTGACTGCCTGTGAAGAAGACCAAAGTTAAAAATTAACTCACTAAACAAAGAGCAGAACTTCATTCGGACACTGTCCCAAAATCACACTGGAGGTGATTGGTCATCCCACAACCTTCATTATCAACAGTGGGGCGTTGATTATTATCATACCAATAGAATGATTCAACAGCCTCTCTCCTTTGCCATGTCTCACTTCTTTTGCCACAAAAGTATACACCTGGGTAGCTTCTAGACTGTTACAAAGCCAAGGGTCAATACAGTGATCATGCATCACAAAATGATGTCAGTACGAGTCACTATTAATGTTCTGCAAAGAACCTCATCCAGGGCCTGTTTGCTCAGTTTTGCCACCACGGCTGATATGGGGTTGGTATCCCTCAACTACAACCTCTGTGCTGAGCCTGAGAATATGAGCCAATTCCTGTTGTTGTTTCGTGGTTTGGGAAAGCTCAAGAAAATGAAAGTACAACTTCACATCAACAAAGGCGTTTGTCTTGTTGCCCAGCAACACCTTAGTGTCACTTTTCACTTGCAAGAAGTGATAGAGAAATAGTTGGCAACACTTTTGAAGCATGCCATTATGGGATCTTCCGCAGTCCTCACTCGTAGTATTTGTACCAAAAAAGGGCAGTAGTGAAGCAATGTGTATTTGTATTGATATGCGCCAGCCAAATAAAGCCATTAAAAGAGAGAGACACCTTGGTCCACATTTAGTGGACATGATCATGCAACTGAACGGGGCTAAAGTCTTCTCCCATCTTGACCTAAACATAGAGTATCACCAACTCAAACTAGAGGGAAGCCCACTTTTTGCATTCATTTTGGGTTGTTCAGATGCATGAGACTGAGTTTTTGAGTATTGTCTGCTGCTGAAATATTTCAGGATGTTATCCACAGAGACCTGTTACACATGCTCTCATTTACAGTGACAACCTACTGGTTTTTGGTTGAACCCAGAAAGAACATGACAAAGCCCTTACTCAAGTGTGCCAGCTAATGCAGGTCTCACTTTAAATGCAAAGAAATGTGAAATTTATAAAACCAAACTAAAGTTTTTTGGGCACATATTTTCTGATGGGGTAAGGCCTCCAGATCTTGGCAAGGTGCAAGCATTGTCATCCACTTGCCTCCCCCCGAGATGTTACCATGCTGTGATTCATTCTAGGAATGGCCAGTTATTGCTCAAGATACATTCACAATTGTACCTTCAAAAGAGTAATTCAACGAGCAGCCATAGAAGGAGTCAATTTTAGCCAAGCCCTGTGCCAGGCACTCCAAGCCTATCAATCAACTCCTCACTACACAATCACCTCGGCTCACCTGTGCTGGCACACAAATGCGAGCAACTCACAGACTGATTGAGGAGCTGTGATGTTTGATGAGGCTTGCCACTTTTTATTTAACAAAGGGGAGATGTAGCATAGTGATGCTATTTGCACTAGGACCTCATAGTTCTGGAAAGACTTTGAACAGGAACTATGTACTTTAAGGGGCGATATTAGGGTGTGGTTCTAGGAAGTATGACGTAATGTCAGTGTGTGAGTGAATGTTGGAGAATAAAGACTTACTTAAAAGCAGCTTCTGTGGGTGGCATAATCTATCTGCATGCTCCTAGGCTGGGGAAAACGCTACAATGTTCCTGATGCATTTATTTACTGGCATGAAATCTTCAATATCAGCCTCAGAATGCTAATCAACTGAATATTCATGTTTACCAGCCATCTCATTTATTTGTTTGGATTATAAAATATTGTGGCAGGACATAGTTTGATAGGGTTTTTGATTACTAGTATTATGGGATATGATATTTGTCGACAGTTCTGTTATAAGAACTAATGACAACATTACCATGGCAGAAAAACATGCTTTTGATATCAGAATTTTTAAAATATGAGATTGTGAAATTTGCCTTGCTTTAACGCCTGTGCGCTCGAATGGAATCGTCAAGTGTACAGTTAATTTTGTGCATTCTTTGGTCAGGAACACATTGCTTTATGTCAATAATGGTAAAGGGATAGCATAAGTGACATCCCATACCCTTTGAATCTCTATACCATAACAGAAGGCATCATCGGACAACTTTTGACTCATCATGGTAGAGTTTTCTGAATTCCATCCTGAGGCATGCCTATTTTCATACAAAGCTATTGACAAAAGGCAGAAATGACCAGCTACCAAAACTAGCAAAAGTCTTAAGAACTCAACAAAGTTTTGAAAACAACATACAAACACACATAGGGCCTCATTTACAAGTCCATTGCGCCATCGGTGCGTCACTTTTTTTGACACAACAGAGGCACAGTGTGCCTCCCCCTATTCACAAAGCCACGTGAAGTCGCCCTGTGTGACCTTTCATGGCCTTGTAAATATAGGCCCCTTTCCCGCATTACTCTGAGTGAAAGTGGCAATTGATGGGTGTTGCTGTAGATGTTACCACATAACATTCATGAAACCTAAAACATTCCCAGATTTACATGGTCTGTAAAACTGGGAATGCATCAGAATCCTACGCCCCCCCAGGGGGAAGTGTAGGAGTGGCAAACCTAGGAGAAATACTTTTATTTCTCCTCATTTTTCCTCTTTCTACGTGTGCCGCATTCTGAAAGAGGAAAACACATCAAGGGTTGTTTTTATGCAGGAAGGTGTCCCTTCCTGCACAAAAACAATCATCCCCACAATGCAGGCACGCTTGCAACATCACGCAAGGGTGCAATGTCAGTCAATTGTGTGCAGCGCAGGAAAAAGCACACAGATGTGTTGTATTGTTGTTAATTGTTGCCTCGCTGCAGCATGTTTTTGTAAAAGAGGGCAGGAAAAAGAATCGCTCTTTATTTGCCTACCATCCACCACAAGTGGTGTAGCACAACCATGATTCCTGATTTAACTTTAGATTTATAGAGTTTAGACTTTCCCTTTGGGAAAGCATATATATATCGATTTTAATGTAAAATTATAAATCTTCACCATTCATATATAAAAACAAACCTGTCAAGTACTGCTAATATAATAGAGCTAGAAGCAATAACCTATTTCATGCGAGCGATTAACCTAGTTCGGGCTTTTGAAGTTAACATTGCTTCTCCTTTGCAGTGTTTTAATTGCATTGATGTTATATTTGGTGTCTATCAGGGGCCTTTCTTGGTACATTTGTATGCAAGGTGCTAAATATTAAAAACAGGCTTGTCATTTTTTATCTGATTTGTAATACATTCACAAAATTGGATCTACTTTTAATTAAGAACATTATTAAATGCACGTGGTCAGCACTTTGACTTTTCATTTCCGTGCAAAATCATTAATTGAGTAAGAATGGAGCAACCCTCCACAGTGCGGTATTGGGGATCTGTGATCCATGAACAGGATAGGTATAAACTATCAATCAATGCAACAAGAAAAGAACTGATAAGCAGTTGTATCATGAGAGTGACGAGAACAAAACACGCATACAAAACTAGAGCAGAAAATGAACACCAAGCAAATCAAGACTACAATATTACTACTTATTTCTGGCCTTGGATAAAACAATTTTTTCAGCCGCTGTACTCCAAACTTGAGCACTCCTTTCGTATTGGTACAGTGGTGTTTTTGGGTCACTGTGGAGAAACTGTTGTATTATTATTACAGGAGTATGGCAATGAAGCAGAATTACACTACATGTCACATTGTGTGCATCGTGTCATAGTTGATACAGTGGTTAACAGACCTATTGTTTACAATATATATATATAGAATTGGTTTGGGTCCACCCCTTTCAACCACTAAGTTTCTTCAACCAGCCTCTTTCAGCCATTGGTTAAGACTCTGACAATTACTTTTAGGCTTAGCCGAGCAAAGTACTCTCGCCTAATGCAATTGGTGGGGGTGAGTACGCCCTTCTGCCTCCACTCTAGAGCTTGTAAAGATGTGCATTTTTTTTTTAAACGATGGCCTGCTCTGTCCGCTCAATGTGGTTAAGCAGTGTGTATGTCAGCACATTAATCCAGATCCTTTGGATTTGCTAATGGCTGTTTGATAAACGTGTCTGAAGTCTGGCGTGGGCTTCTAGGGAGTAGTTAGTTGTTATGGCTGGTACTTTGCCTGCAGTCAGGATTATACCATGGTAAAATATGGAAGGGTATTGAAGCAGAACTTAAATCGGGAGCTGAAGGTCTTATCTGAGGGTTTGCTTGCAATGAGACATATGTGAAGAGAGCAGCAGAGAGCACAGGAAATGCATAACCTGCAGGTGTGTTGAAACAATCTATCTTCTTATCTTCACCAATACCACCTGCAGGACCATATTACCCCTCCACATGCAGCAGCAACTGATCTCTACATCTCTTGCATTCTACACAACCACCCACACCCAAAACCCACACAACCACTGACACCCAACACAGATGAACATCTATGACCTATAATAAACTAAATACACCATCACTTGACGACTGAGCAGTAACCTCTACACCATGATGCCCATCAGCCTCACCTTCACCTTCACCTCCACATACACCACTGCCTACAAAACCATCTTCCTCCACCTTCTAGTTTCATAGAACCCTTAGAGCACCATGAACCCAAAGTCTGCAAGATGTATGTAGCTTAATAACTCACTTGTGACAACTGGAAAGATATGCATGTCACAAGATTGAGTCCTGTCAAGGCTAACTGAGCATTACATTCATCCTTTTCGGAACAGTGAATTGAGTGACATTCCTTTGAGTAGTAGTTACTTCAGTTATTTATGGTGCAGAGAAATATCAAGATTAAAGTATGAGCCATTTGTAAACAAAATATGATGAGTATTGCAGCCCTTACACCAGGAGCTATAGTATACACTACAATGTATCAGATAATGTAGAGTGAACATCGTGATACGCATGTGCATGTAACGTGTTTGATGATAAAACCTTTACACACAAATGCACACTGTGATATCCACCCTATATTACTACTTACACCTTTCATGTACTTCATGTACTCCCACTAAATTCTAGAATCTTTGCCTACAACGTATACTGCCATTTAAACTGTACTCAACCACCGACCTACTATGCCCTCATGACTACCTAAATCCCCACCTACATCACCTAGATGCTCTAATGTAACAGCTGCAATCAATACTTTCAATATATATGGATATGAGTGTGTACAGTATGATTGATTAGAATGCTAAAGAGTGAAAGGACATGAAGGTTTGTTTCAAAATGGGCCTGAAGAGCGGTGTATCAAAGTTCCTAAAGCTCTAACAAAGAAGTTGCTAGCCCGTATTGGGTAATCATGAATTGGGTAATTCCCAGAAGTTCCCAGACTTGTCTGTGATCTTGCCCAAAAGGAACATGGGGAAGCACAAATACACAGGAGAAATGGTCTTTCACATTTTTCTAAGGCTAACCTGAATGGGGCCTAACAAGGCAGTACAAGCCACCAGGACCATTATATACTGGCTCCCAAAAAGTTTATCAGACGCTGATCATTCTTAATTGCTTCCCAAATATATTTTTTTTTATTTCTCCTATTGTATTTTACTTTCACTTTTGTATGCAAACTTAAAGTGTCATGTATTCCTATAGGTTCTGAATCGATCCCCCTATTCCTGACCCTATTCTGGTTAAACTAACTATCAAGTTAACTAACAGTCAGCCCATGAGGCAAGAACAGCCCCCATGATGCAGATACCGTTATCTGACGCAGTCACACTACGGCACAGGAAGGTGTTATCTGATTAGGTCATAACGCTTGAGATCTAATTAGACAAGCGACATTCCTCCAGCCCCTGATAAGGCATACGACGTTCTCATAACAAATCAAACCTATGACAACCTGGAAAATCCGTGCGGCCATTGTTTTGATTTCACAGAGAACTTCAGTAAAAGAATGTGCTAACGAGCAAGTCGTATGAAATCTTTATTGACGTATCTATGTCCATCCTTACGTCAATCTCGGCACCTTTAAGGTATAAATATTGCCGATCTTGCCCTATGCAAACACACGCGTGGTGACAAGACGGAGCAGCCATACTTGCCGAAGCCGAGAGCAGAAGCAGACCCCGCTGGCGCAGCCCCGCCTTCCTGACGCGCTGAGAGACGCGCTGCTATCTCAAGCCGAGAGACCCAGCACCGGCGCTTCTGGGCAGCCCTCGCAGGCAGCCTGGAATATCGAGAGCAGAGAACGAGATACCATTCCTCATTCATTCTAACTTCCAGGTACAGAACTGAATAACCCCTCACAGAGAATTCTTTAGTTATTCACTTGGCAAAAACAAACTTAACTTAAACTGTAACTTTCTATTCCCGCCCACGCATTAGACTTAGGTCAGGTACACAGGGTAGGCGTATTTAGAAACACCAGTTGAGTACGTTTAGTCAAATGTATATGTGTATGTAAATATATTTTAATCATTTTCAAACATCATATGGCTCAGAAACCATATCAATGTTTTACAGTATTATTTTATACTATTGCTTTTAATGTATGCACTTTACTTAACTATAAGTATTGCAATAATATCGATCCATTTCTCTTGTACGAGAAAAGAGACTGATCAATAAATAACACCTTTTTATTGAACACGCCCGTCTCTTCCTTTTCTCTACAATCTGATGAGACTAAGAATGCACGTACTGACTAAGTAAAATAATTGCCTTGTGCTCACACGACTCTCGAGATTGACTCTTGATTAGGGGAGAGCAAAGTTGTCATGTTCTATGGTTGTCAGAAACTAAATCCCTTCTTGTCTAATCAGGGAAGTTAATTCCTCCTTGAACATTCGAGAAAGTTTCTAGCGAACTCTGAGCTACGCTGGCAAACCCAAAAATTAAGTCTAGTATCGACAGTAGTAGACCTAGTTAACGTCTGGTCTAGGCCTTTACTGCTGTAGGTATTATTCCAATGCGCAGAGCCTATTGGGAAAATAGGAGCTACACTACATGGCGCCCAACGCGTTTGGAAAGGGCGATAAAACTAACGTAAGACATTTAGAGTAACTCAGTCGTGCTTTCTCACTCAGACCCCTTTTCCAATTATACTCCAAAGACGTCTGGAGTGGGTGAAAGGTAATATCCTCCAAAACCTCGCAGGAGAGAACTCCTATGTAAGGTTCTTGGTATAATCAACGTTGAAGGATACACTGTTCCAAAATATTGTGCATCTAATCTTTGTTCCATTAAGAAACCTGATCTGCAAACAAACATAATACCATCCTGTCGGTAAAATGGGAGACAGTGATGAAGAAAGAGAGGCAGTTAGATTAGCAGCTGAAATAGTAGCAGCTGATACTGCAGCACTAGATGCGGACGGGGATATAATACTCATCCCGGTCGCCAAAAGGAAATCTATAACCTTAAAACTTATAGAAAATGGACTGACACCTAGAGGTGGCACAGTCATATTCGTAATTGAGGCACACGAATATCGGCAGACAGAGGTATACTATACATGGATACATTTTCCAGCAGCAAATGCTGTAACAAAGTACTTCCACTATTACAAAATAGAGGTTCCACCCGACATTTACACTCCTTTCGAGGAGGTGGAAGTACCACTCAAATTCCAAGAGCATTTGCTCTTATTTGATGGCGCCCTAATACATAACAATCACATTACAAGGCTCGGTCCTTTAGGTAGACCAGGAGCAACGTGGCCGGTCTTAGCCGGATACACACCACACCCAGACATCGAAGGGATGTCTACAGGAGAGCTGTTAATACAGCTAAAACAATTACTAAAAATTCATAGACAATTAGTCCAGTATGTAATGCGGACTTCAACAATTCAGCCAGCGATTAAACTTCCACAGCTGACCCCTCACCAGGGGAACACAAATAAAATTACACCACAGAACATCCAATCCTGCCTAGGTAAAGTTCCAGCTAAACGGGAACAGATACCATTCTGGTTGGCACAGAAAATCACCCAAATAGAGGCGGTGTTTCCTGACACCACCCCATTAGAAAAACACAGGATTCTGACTATATGTCTCCCAATGGGAATCGCACCACACATTGAGGACTGTGACACTTGGGGTACAGTCTTTGCTTCCATCTACACAAAAACGCACGGTGTTCCATCCATTTCGGTAATACCAGATGTGCTAAAACAAATTCAAGATGAATACGGTCCAGAACCTGCTTTAACTCTTGGTATGAAATTACTAAAAGACTTCAAGCAGGTCTCGGCTATATTATTAGCCAACATAAAAGGGGAGGCAGCAAACGTGGCGATCCGCCAGAGGTTAAAAGAGACAGATATAGCAGACCAACCAGCTGAAATTGCCAGAATCATAGAAAAATCCTATGAAGAACTAGGCAGAGATAGTCTAGGTGGAATACCAGTAAAACCGCAACTGACTACAAGTCCAGAAAAAATATTTTTTTATAATAATTCACCAAAAAAGAACTGGGATGGAAACAAACAATCCAATCCTAAAGAAAAGAAATTCCAGTCCCGAGGAAGGTCTCCTAGGCGAAGAGAGAAATCTCCAAACCAAAGACAGAGGTCACCGCAGAGTGACCCCTCTGGGAATAGATATAACCTTAGAAATAGGGATAATATTAAAAAACCTGATAGATATCAAGACATTGATACACGTCCCTCTCAATCTTTTCAGAATTCCTCGCAGAAATCGGAAAGAAGAGGACGATCAGAAGAGCACGCCAAGTCCAAAGACAAGGAACCTGCTCAGCTAAAAAAGAAATTACAATTTCCAAAAAAGAAGGTAGCCAGTATCAAGGTAGTTAAAAATGCCGAGAATACTGAGGACACAACTGAAAAATGGAGAATGGGCTCAGACAATGCTAGACAGCGCAGCAGAGGTGAGCATAGCTCGCAAAGTCCTTATGAATCATCTGGAGACAGTGGACACGAATGAATACCTTCAAGTGGAAACTGCAGACACCAGAGTTAGCAAGCCCCACAAGATATACGAGATAACATTACGTATAGAGGGAGATAAGACTAGGAAAATAAGGGGACTATTTTGGGATAATCTCTCCAAGGGCTATGATATCCTTCTAGCTGAAAAAGACTGGCCACCAGAGTTTGTCAGGGAGTGCCCTCATGGCGAAGAAGTAATTATGCCTGCCTTCTCGAATCAAATCCCGATTCATAAAAAATACACACTTGCTAGAAAGTGGGCAGTGGCCTTAGCACCTGCTTTATATAAAAATCATGTAGGATGGGATGAGGACTCCCCTCCTCACAAAATCCAGTTAAAATCACAACCTACTGCACAAAGGCAGTACCCAATTAAGCAAGAAGCTAAAAAACAAGTAAATGAAATACTAGATCAGCTAGAATACCAGGGGGTGATTGAAACTTGCACCTCACAAATGAACAACCCTTTGTTTCCGGTCTCCAAACCAGACAATTCATATCGTCTAGTTTTGGATTACCGACACCTTAACACATGTTGCAAAACTTTTGCAGTGCAAAACTCACATAGTGCTGCACTAATGAATAACATAGTGCGCAAAAAATACAAAACAACCTTGGACATCTCCAATGGATTCTTTTGTCAAAACATAGCACCAGAGAGCAGATATTTAACTGCATTCTCAGTAAATGGCACTCAAAAGCAATTCTGTCGGTTAGCCCAGGGGTACAAGAACAGCCCGGGGGTATTCTCAGCGAGAGTAACAGAATTACTACAACTATATGATGATGAAGCATTATCTTATGTCGCTGACATTTACTTAACAGATGATGACTTGGAGACTCACTTGAAAAGGGTGAACACCATAATACTTGGGTTCGCTGCAGAGGGTTACAAATTCAACTTTAAAAAGTCCAGAATTGCCCATCTGACGGTCCTATTCTTAGGATATGAGTTATCAAGTGAAGGCAAAAGCCTGGCTGACAATTTCCTAGAGAAATGTGCCGTAATCCAAGCTCCTAAAACACTAAAAAACCTACAGTCAATTCTAGGTTTCCTAAATTTCGGAAGAACATACATTGCAAATTACGCAGAAAGGGTCAAACCCCTTTATGATCTAATTAAACCAGACTTTAAAAGATCCAATTGGACTCAAACACACACAGAAATTTTGAGATCCTTACAAACAGACATGCTAATTAAAACAAAATTAGAAACACGTGATAACACACGCAATCTTGTGATTCGAGTCATCCCAGGGAGATGCGGATTCACATACCTGACTTCTAATGAAGGAGAAAAGGTACCAATTGCATTCAAATCACACTTGTACACTAAGGCTGAAATGAAATTTAGCCCAACGGAAAAAATTCTTACAGCAACACAGACAGCTATAGCAAAAGAACGAGCCCTGGCACAAGGTAAACGAATAATAATCGTGACACCAATACCAGCCTTAGAGGCGGTAACAAAGGCAAGCATTCCAAATGCTAAAGCACTCCATCCAAGATGGATACAATGGGCTAACTCTCTTGCTGCAACAGACGTGGTGTACGAATTTGATCCTTATTTAAAAACACAAGAATTTCTCCAATATGAATTTGAATGTCCTCCGCCAACCGAAATTCTGCCTCTAGATCACTACGGCTGTGTAATATATACAGACGGATCAGCACAACCCGCAGTAGGGGGTAAACAAGCTTACAGTGCTGCGTGCGCGATTGTTAAAGGTCGTTGGCACGAAGGGAAATTTAAACCAACCCTCACTAAAACACAATCCCTAGGAGATTGTACAGCTCAGCGAGCTGAACTACTAGCATTCAAGATGGCGCTTGAAAATACCGATCGAGAATTCCCCACACTCATAGTGTGCGATTCGTATTATTGCGTTCAATCTTATAATGAATACTTGCAGATCTGGCTTCAGAACGGTTTCAAGGATGCGAAAGGTGGCACAATCAAGCATAAAATGCTCTGGGAACAAGTAGCTCTTTTACAAAAAGAACTACCAAAGACTCACGTGATACATACACTGAGTCATCAACGTGATGGCGTTCACGTTGCAGGGAATTCATTGGCTGATGAGGCCGCGAAGGCAGCTGTGCAAACGGCTTCCGTAGCTGCCGTCACCAGGTCAAAAACAAAAATAGACAGCGAAATATTACAAGCTGTCAGCGCTTCAGAAAAGGATTCGATAGAACCACTCCCTAAAGGCTTTCCAGTAAAATACTCATACATAACTGATGCAAACAATGTTCCTTTTGCTCAAATCCCTGGAGTGGGGATAGGGCAATTCCAAACATGGAACATAGGTTAGGACTAATAATAGCGGCACACGAAGGGCTTGCTTCTATCCATGCTGGCGTCTCAGCCACAGTATCATTATTAAAACAGAGATACTGGTGGCCACAAATGAGAAGACAAACGAGGAACTATGTTCTAGCATGTGAAATATGTCAAAAAATGAAAGTATCAACGGTGAGACGTCCAGCGCAGACGCCCCTTCTAATCTCGGATAAACCATTAGCCTGTGTTTATCTAGACCACTGCGGTCCCTTACAAAGGGATGGTAACTATAAATATATCTTGGTCGCAGTGGACTCATGCACGAGATTCATATGGATGTGGGCCCAGCGAACGGCTGACGCCAGAACTGTTATAAAAGATTTGCGAGTCTTTATCGGCACATACGCAATTGGCATGCTGCATTCGGACAATGGTCCTGCTTTTAGCTCTCGGGCTTATAAGGAGGCCATGGTCAGCATGGGCGTGCAATTGCGGTACTCTTGTCCATTTCACCCTGAGGGGAACGGAATTGTTGAAAGAAAAAAACGTGACATAAAGCAATCTATAACGGCAAAGGTATTAGGTTCGGGAGCTGGGTGGGTCAAACATCTAATAAGTGTCCAACGTAGTCTAAATAACTTGCCAAGAAATTCTCTGAAGGGATTCAGTCCGTACGAATTATTATTTGGAACTAGAATGATTATCTCTGACCTTGATAGTCAGACTTCAGTGGTGAAAGAAAAAACCTTTGATGTCAAAGACCGTTTGGCTATTTTGCAGGACTTAAACAAAACAAGAAAAGACCTGAGCAACATACAGTTGAAACAACAGCCAACGACCACTGAAGAATCACCACCTGTCCCAGCAAGACCTGTCTGGATTCCAAAAGTCGGGGATCTAGTCAGGGAGAAGATCGCGGTAAAGAAGGAATTTGGGCCTTCCTACAGAAAAGCAGTTCCTGTCTTGTCTGTCAACGGGACAAGATCAGTTGTACTACCGCCACTTGCTGGTAAAAAGGAGAACCGAGTTGTATCCATCGACCTGGTAAAACCACAACATGTGGCCGATAACAAACAGTAGGCCAAGTGGACTCCCAATAAGTAGCAGAACACCAAGGTTTGCTACCAGCACAGAGGTCCTAACAAAAAGGCTCATCACATTCGAAACGCCTAAAGAAGAACAAGAAGGACTATGCAACAATGCAATAGAACTCAGACCTCTGAAAACCCAAATAAAGACATTTAGCAGAGACACACCAATCTATACTGAAGTACCAAGTGAAAATGCAAAAAACAAAAATCCTGAACCAATTGGAACAATTGACAGAACTGCATCCGGTTACTTCATCAACTTCGATGATTCCTCTGACGGCTTCAGTGAATCAAAGACACAGCCATCATCAAAATCCTTTAAAGACAAAGCTAAGGAACTTTTGAAACATCTGAAAGAAACATATCTGATTTCTCCATGGATTGAATTTTGGGTGGGTTTTGGTGCATTTATCCTCATACTTTGGCTCATCATGGTATTTACTTTGGGACGCTTCATTGAGGGAAAATATGCTAAAATGGACACAGCAAGTCAGAACATCAACTTGATCCTCAAACCACACACATCCTCACACGTCGAGAAAAGAGAACTTTCTTCAGAACTTTCTTCAGCCAACTTCACAGCCAATCCGATACCTGGTGGGGTAGCCTGGGACAACACTGACTATGAAATTTATGGTCCGGTCGAGATCCTGAAATATCCACACCAAATCAAGATCTCCTTGAGTGACTTTGCAAAACCAAACTCATTTGCTGATGATTGGGACTTCGAAAGCATTAACAACATGATGTCTGACTTAGTTATGTCTGCTAAATTTACAAAACATGATTATTTGCAAGGTTCTTCAAATTATGATAGTATGTATTGCTATAACCATTATGGTAACCATTTTTTACATAAATCTGCACAACCTAGAAATGTTTTAAATTATAATCAATGGGAACATTGTGCTACACCTCCAAAAGGAAGCTCTAGAACCGTATATGACAAATATTCATATTTTTCAGGTTTTAACATAAGTAATGCTGAAACATTTTATTTTAAATTGTCAAACAAGACAGGGATGAAAACCATGATAACCAACACAAAATTGATATATTCAGATTCATTCTTTGAAAAAATGAATACATTTGGATTTGATTATTGGGACAAAAATGTTGATTTGAAAAGTGTTTGGGGTACAAAAGAATGGCAAGTACAGGGTTTAGAAGCTTTGTTTAGAGCCTGCATGATCCCAGAACAAATGATATTTTTAAATGACACTGTTCAACAAACCACCTGTCTTGGCTTAGCCAAAATCAAAGATTTAATTAAACCGTCTATTCCAAAGCCAACAATGTTTAGCAATAACTCTGATACAGATGAAGAAATAGACGTAAACCATATATTAAACCAAAACAGAACACATCCTGATTGGAAACAATGGTTGATCTGGCCCACAGATACAAATAACTGTCAAGATAGATTCCTGAATAAAACACAGGGTTTCAAAATGACCAGGCCAGACCCTAGATATCCCCAAAGACATCACCCAGGGTTTAATAACAACCTACAGTGTGGGCAAATTATGCCTTCAATGGCTACAAACTTCCACACTGCCTGAAATTAAGCAACACCTAACTTTACTTACTGATGGTGCTGACTTGCGTGATTTCATAATGGGACCACGCAAACAGCGTCAAAAGCGTTTCATAGCAGCCTCTGTATATGCAGCATACAATGAGGCCTGGAAGGTTACTCAAATTGAGACAGCAGAAAGGATACGGGAAATTGACCGTATTAATTTGGAAAAATCACTTTCTGTAGTGGACAATGGGTTAATGACTCTGTCCTCCAGAATTTTTTCATTGGACAGCATTGTGTCTTCAGCAATCGATATATTATCGCAAGACTTACTGTTATTACAACATGGTCATTCACAATTGCGTTCTATTGTACAGCTTGGCTGGACGTTACAAAATCTGCGTTCAGGCTATGTGCCTTGGCGTTTAATCAACATGCGTCACTATTCCAAATCTTTAACCTTACTGATAGACAAATCGGTATGGCGCAAAAGGGTGCTGATTATACAATCTTGAGCATTGAAAAACTAGAAAGATTACCAATGACAATGCAGAACGACCTGTCAGTGAATGGATAATACACGGAATCATAAATATTCCAATCTCAACCTTCAGGTTTCAATACTGCCAAAAATATATACAGGCTGGCATGTACGAGAAATTGGGAAAGGGGTACCTTAAAACAACTTGGAACCTGCCCTATTCACATGCATGTGTCAGTAATAAAGGACAGAAAGTGTTTCTTAGTGGCAACAATTGTGCTATGTCACTAAGCGGCACGCTTCTGTGTAACGGTATTAGTTTGCACGGAGCCTGTGAAGGGAATTCATAGAACCTTTCATGTCACCAGCAAGGCGCACCTGCAACTGAAATAGAACCATTCTTTCAAAGACTCTATAATGGGAGTTACATTCTTATTGTAGACCGCAGATGTTGTAGTCTTAGGCCCGGGACTCCTTATCTAGTCACTACGACGGCGAAGGTCAAGTGCTGTGGACGTTCTTTGTTCCCCAGCTCCTTTCCAGACAGGGAGGCAAGGGCATGGCCCAATTTGAAAATTACTTCTATTCGAATAGATACTTTAAGCAGAATGAAAACAGTGCTTCTTCAGACGCCTACAAGGCTCACGTCATCAAAAGAAACGTATGATCTACAAGTCGCAAGGACGACTGCAGAGATACATACATTATTATCAACTAATTCCCCCGTACATTTCGCGGAAATCCTGAGCGAAATCTTAAATATTTCTGATACCACTGGGGTCTCAAAGGTATTTAAGACAGTATTTTCGATGGCATTAACACCATTCAAAGCCATACTGGGTATTTTTCCAGATTTCGTCCATTCGATTTTTGGCGGACTTCCCCTGATCCTGGGACTAATTGCAGGAATCCTATTCTTAGTCCTTATTTTTCGTTATGGCAACCCATGTCACAGATCAAACTCTCGCGACAATGGAAGATACGATCCTAGCCATTGGATACCGGGACCGGATATCAAAAATCCTGGGACTCTCCCGGCTTAGAGACCTGAACATGACTTGGTTTCTATCATTTCGACCAATGTGGCAAAGATGTGTTTTACCTGTACTAAGGTGTCTGCTATGCGGAGAAGAATGCGTGTTAGACACCTGTCTGACGCTACAATCGGATGCGCCAGTGGATGCAGATACACTGTTGGTTCCTACCAAGGTTCACGCTTTGTGCTGCCCTCAAAGGCTGCCAATCCTGATGACGGCATTCCTGGAATCTTCACCACTGCGATTGAAGAGTAGTGAAGTTCGAGATGAAAGCAGCATCGAACAGGTACGACCTTCTGTCAGCAATGCGAATCAGAATGTCAATGCAGACAATCATGCGCACGAATGCATGGTTACCCCTATTTCCGACTTAGTGGAACTTTCCCATGAAGCTGTTGACAGTTTTTTCGAAAGCCTGAATGATATGATGTTCTCTCCAGAACAGAAATAGAGACTTTTGAGTAAACTCGCACACGGCGTTCCCTGAATTCGGCCTTCAACTTTAAAAATAAAGTCACATGAACAATTCTTCCCACCAGTTCACGGACAACAATTTCTTAGCAGCCCCAAATTATTTTTCACAAATTTTTCGGGACACTTATCTTCTGCTTAAAGTAAGAAACTATTCCTAGAGAACTAAGATTTCTATTTTTAGATACTTTATAAACTTTAGTTGCCCGCTGGGATGTTCACAAATATTTTATTATGTGATGAGATGGTCTCGAACTTCCTTTCTGTATAGCCATATTAAAAGCCATTTCATGTGTATTTCTCATATACCAAATAAGCAATAATGTCTACAAATGCGTGTTTACTTTAGCGTTTAATTCATAGCTTAAGTGCATACAATATATATGACTGCAATTTTTCAGTATATTTGAAAATTTCAAAATGCATTTATGTATTTTGGGGTGGTAAGGTATACACTATACTCTATAGTATGTTGTACTATGTTATACTATGCATAGATTAGTAAATATGACCATAGTTAGCGTGGAGTGGGTGTCATGTATTCCTATAGGTTCTGAATCGATCCCCCTATTCCTGACCCTATTCTGGTTAAACTAACTATCAAGTTAACTAACAGTCAGCCCATGAGGCAAGAACAGCCCCCATGATGCAGATACCGTTATCTGACGCAGTCACACTACGGCACATGAACGTGTTATCTGATTAGGTCATAACGCTTGAGATCTAATTAGACAAGCGACATTCCTCCAGCCCCTGATAAGGCATACGACGTTCTCATAACAAATCAAACCTATGACAACCTGGAAAATCCGTGCGGCCATTGTTTTGATTTCACAGAGAACTTCAGTAAAAGAATGTGCTAACGAGCAAGTCGTATGACATCTTTATTGACGTATCTATGTCCATCCTTACGTCAATCTCGGCACCTTTAAGGTATAAATATTGCCGATCTTGCCCTATGCAAACACACGCGTGGTGACAAGACGGAGCAGCCATACTTGCCGAAGCCGAGAGCAGAAGCAGACCCCGCTGGCGCAGCCCCGCCTTCCTGACGCGCTGAGAGACGCGCTGCTATCTCAAGCCGAGAGACCCAGCACCGGCGCTTCTGGGCAGCCCTCGCAGGCAGCCTGGAATATCGAGAGCAGAGAACGAGATACCATTCCTCATTCATTCTAACTTCCAGGTACAGAACTGAATAACCCCTCACAGAGAATTCTTTAGTTATTCACTTGGCAAAAACAAACTTAACTTAAACTGTAACTTTCTATTCCCGCCCACGCATTAGACTTAGGTCAGGTACACAGGGTAGGCGTATTTAGAAACACCAGTTGAGTACGTTTAGTCAAATGTATATGTGTATGTAAATATATTTTAATCATTTTCAAACATCATATGGCTCAGAAACCATATCAATGTTTTTACAGTATTATTTTATACTATTGCTTTTAATGTATGCACTTTACTTAACTATAAGTATTGCAATAATATCGATCCATTTCTCTTGTACGAGAAAAGAGACTGATCAATAAATAACACCTTTTTATTGAACACGCCCGTCTCTTCCTTTTCTCTACAATCTGATGAGACTAAGAATGCACGTACTGACTGAGTAAAATAATTGCCTTGTGCTCACACGACTCTCGAGATTGACTCTTGATTAGGGGAGAGCAAAGTTGTCATGTTCTATGGTTGTCAGAAACTAAATCCCTTCTTGTCTAATCAGGGAAGTTAATTCCTCCTTGAACATTCGAGAAAGTTTCTAGCGAACTCTGAGCTACGCTGGCAAACCCAAAAATTAAGTCTAGTATCGACAGTAGTAGACCTAGTTAACGTCTGGTCTAGGCCTTTACTGCTGTAGGTATTATTCCAATGCGCAGAGCCTATTGGGAAAATAGGAGCTACACTACAAAAGGTCACAACCTGGGTAAATTCTGGGCATTATAATATATAGTAATACCAGGTTTTATGACTTGTGTGTGAATTCACAATGAAGAGAGCAAATTATACTAGAGAGTTATGACCAATAATTATCAGATTGCAATAGTTCACCTTTCCTAAATTATACTGGAGTGAGCATTATTTTTATTGGAAATAAATTGCACATCCTGAGTTAAATTGACATAACAAATGTATTGTCCACTCAACCTCAACTAAGGTCAAGGCATGGATCACTCTCAATGATGTTGCTTCTAGACTGGCCATTTGAAGAGCCTGAAGCTTTTCCAATAACTACAGAGCCCAGGTCTAAAGTCCAAATTCTCATCTTTCTCTTGGTTGATTAACAAAGAAGGCCAAGCAGAAAAGTATATCCACAAATTTGCTGCCCTTTATCTGAGCTTGCAGATCGTGATTCACTACATGTTCAGGGGTGCTGCAGTGATCTGGAATCTTTCTGCAGAGTCTGTGTCTCCTTCCAATGAGGCCTCCTGCAAGAGGTCATCTGTCACAAGCTGCCTTTCCTCTCCACATAGACTTTAAGAGTCAATGATTCAAATCAGGGATTCAAGACCCCAGCTAAACAACTCAGAGTTTCAGAGATGGCAGGGCAGGCAACTCCCGGCATTCATCACTCAAACGGGTCTTCACCATTACAAAGCAGACAGCCTGGGAACAATACTGAGGTTGGTCAGTCCACTCAGTTGTCGCTGAAGTGAGGGCATGATGATAATTACAATTCCACCCACGGAATGCTACAGTGGGCTCCTTTGTGGAACCCCGCACTCTTTGTACGAGGGCATTGTTACACCTGTGTTTCTTTGCCCCACTGTTTACTTAGTGCCTTGAAACCGTGTATAGGTTCTTGCCACCATGGCTGTGGTCCTTTCTTATATTCTAATATGGGACTTTGAGTTCTTCAAGCCTCACTGCCCTCACATGTGTTCCCATTGGGGAATCAGAAAGGCTTTGGTGGCTAGGTGAACAAAGTCTCCCAGAGAATTAACTGTGCCTGGAGAGGCAACTGTTATAATAAGGCTTCTTGGCTCATGAGTCGCAACACCTTGGTCTGTTGTTCCAGTCTCTTTAGAATACCCTTCAGGCTTCTACTTCATTTCTGAAAATATCCAGCATTATAATGCAAGAAAAAAGGGTACAGACTTGAAAAAAACGTTGGCACCACACTTGCTCTCACTTATTTCTTTGATCGCATATTTCTTGATGTCCAAAGGCCTGAAGTAAGCCTGTAGGACACATTCGAGTATTTAGAAGGACTACTGTGTAAGCCAAACGACAAACAACTTTGGTCGGACTGCAATTAAGTCTTCAAGCAAGACACTGTCAAATAGTCTAAGCTTCACTGACCTGCTGCTGTTTGGGTTATACTCTTGCAGGGTCAAATACTCAGTTTTGAAGTAAACAACACACCTCCACAATTTTGCAGAAATATTTCAGAAGATCAAACCTGCTGACATTTATTGAGAAGCAACATATGCGCAACAAATCTCATACATGTAATCTAATAGTAAATATAGTATATTGTACCCCCATCTGTACATTACAAGGATATTGAAAGTTGCCAAGGAGTTCTGTGACCCCATATTTTTATGTTATTTTACTTCAGCTTGTCTAGCACACATGCAACAAACTGCCTCTTGGCGCTAGGTAACTGTCCCAGCAAGGCTCAGGAAACGTATTAATAGGCTTGCTTATAGAGCTAAGTCTTCAGCATCTGTCTGAACTTCCCATAGTAAAAAGTGCTCCTGAGTTCCAGGGGCATGGAGCTCCAGACACGAGGAGCAGCGACTGAAATCCTGACTCTACCTATCCTAAACCACTTAAATTTCGGGATCACTAAAAGGTGCAAATGGGGTCATCTGAGATCTCTGGTGGGGGAGCACTTGTGGATCCAAGATTTAATAGATGCAGAACTTTTCATGGACAAGGATTTGAAAATAGTGCAACATATTTTGAAGGTAGATCTCTGTGCAACTGGGAGCCAGCGAAGGTCTCTTAAAACTTTAGAAATATAGCAATGTTTGGGAAGCTGATACATCAGCTGAGCAACTGGGTTTTGGACCAACTGAAGCCTACACATAAGGTGTTTAGGGAAACCCAAGTAAAGAGAATTGACTTCGCCAATTCTCAACATGACCAAAGCTATTATGACCTCAACCAAGGTGTAGGTGGTAAGGAATTTTTGATCTTCATATTTCTAAGAAGTCAGAGCAAGTAGTAGGATATCACTGAGCCAAGTTGTTGTTTCAGAGATCCTCGTCAGTTGTAAAATCAAGACTTTACCGACTTCTTTGGAGAGGGGGGATGACCCAACTCATTGGGCCAGAAGGAAGGACTCCAAAAGTAGAGCTTATTTTTGGTGGCCACTCTCTTTGTTTTGTCAGAGTTTAATATCAAGTGGTTACTATTTATCCAATCTCAGATGAACAGCCTGGTGTCTTGGAAATGCAGATTAGAATTTGGAGTGTTGTCAATCGCGAAGATGAGTTGCATGCCATCAGCATAATTACAAATTTTAGATTTCATGTTTTTGAGAGAGTGAACCAGGGGGCAGATGTATAAGTTGAAAAGAAAAGGGGAGAGAGAAGAGCCTTGTAGAGCCCCACAGTTCAATTAGACTTTAGAAGAATTGAAAGGGGTTAAGTCTAACTGACTGAGATCTGTCTTTGAGAAAGAAGACGATCCAGTTGATTGCAGAGTCCTTGATTCCTGCGGCCCTGACACGTGAGCCAAGAGGTCATTGTCGGCCATATCAAAGGCAGCTCACTGACTGACTGACTGAGGGTATTTATAGAGCGCACTACTGCTGAGGCGTCTTGGCGCTGGGTGATGTGATGAACATAGTGGCCGACATGTTTAGGGTTGGGAGAAGAGCCATGTTTTAATTTCTTTCCTGAAGACAGATCTATTTGGTAGAAGTCTCAAAAGTGTGGGCAGTGAGTTCCAGAGTTTGGATACCAAGAAGGAGAAACGTTTTCCTCCACACCTTGCTCTCTTTTTCTTTGGGAGTTGTACCAAGCCAAGAGAGGCAGACCTTAGAGGCCATAATGGTACATAACGGGAAAACAAGGATTGTACATTATTGGCCCCACCCCCAAACAAGGCTTTATGCACCAGATATAGTGTCTTAAAATCAACACGTCGTCGGACTGGAAGCCAGTGAAGTTATTTTTTACCGGTTGATGTAGGATGCTGTTTGGGTAAATTAAGCCGAACTCTAGCTGCCGCGTTCTGAATTGACTGAAGTTTAGCAAATTGGGCAGCACCTGCTCCCAAATAGAGAGCATTGCAATAGTCAATTCTAGATAATATCGTGGCTACTACCACTTTCCTCAGGGCGAAAGGAATGAATGGAAATTTCTTCCTCAGGCCTTTTAACAGTAATTTGGTTGATCTGAGGGTCCCAGGTGAAGTCTTTATCAAACAGAAGACAGATTGAGGAGGACTAGGGCTTGAGTGTTGCCTTTATCTATTTCTATCTACTTCTTCTCGTATGTCATCTACTACTGAGAGGATCACTGCTTCTGTCGAGTGAGCTGGGCAAATGCACACTTAGCAGGGATCAAGGAAATCTGAGGCCTCTATAAAGAAGCAGAGATGTCGAGCTACATGTGCCTCAACTAATTTAGCTAAATAGAGGAGGAGAGATATTGGCCAATAATTTTGCAGATTGAAGGGGTCCTCACCTGCTTTCTTTTGTAAGGGAACTACAACTGCTTTATGAAAGGAACTGGGATATTGCCTTGGTTGAGAGACAGATTAATAAGCGATAACGCCCAGTCTGGAACACTAGTATATAACAATTTTAAAACACTTGGAGGACAGGTATCATTGGGCGATCCTGATTTTACTTTTGTTAATAGGTCCATGAAGTCCTTTATTTCGATATTGGGAAAAGACGAAAGGTTACTTGTATTTCGATTGTCAGAAGACACAGTATTGTACAGGGGACTAAAAGGGATACTCTTTTTGATGGTTTCAAGCTTATTGATAAAAAAGGAATTGAGAGAATCACACTGTTTTTAAGAGGGCATGATGGGTCAGCTGATTCCGTCTGACTTTGAGAGTTCAAAGACGATTTTGAAAATCTCTTTGGCATTGTTGGGGGCATTCAAGGTCTTACTCTTAAAAAAACTAGCTTTAGCGTGCCTGATCAACTGTTTATACTTTTTAAGTTGTCATGCAAAGATGTATTTGAGACCAGGGGAGTAATTGCTACACCACTTTCATTCAGAACACCGACGTTTTAGTTTAGCCATGTTTAGTTCTTCTGAAAACCATTTATTGGCATTATGGCTTCTAGTCCATTTAAATTTACAGAGTGGGTTAAGAGCATTTTTGGCCCCCATGGTCCATTCTGTGATTGCTTCCTCATAGTTGTCTATTTCTCATGGGGTGATGGCAAGGATGTTTCCAAATGGTAAAAAAAGGGTATCAGATCAACTTGTGACCAATTCCTGGATAAAATGCCAGTAGAGGTCAAAGATTTGGAAGAGGAGAGGTCTGGTAATGCAAATGAGATCAGAAAATGATCAGCCCATACACATGGAAAAATCTTTAAATTCCTGAAAGGGAACTTGGTTGTCCAATTTTGATCCAGGGTATGGCTTTTAACATACCTGGGCTGATGTACCTGCTGTTCCTTCCAAGTTCAAATATTTGGGGGTGTCAGTAAGGTCAGGCTGCTTGCTGCCCAACTTTTCCCTCATTGGCCCAATTCTTCAAACCACTGAATAACAGTACATTGGGTTGGTCAATTATTAAGGATGAGATTGACTCGGCTAGAAAATGAGGGAAATTTTGCATAATATTAGGAGGTCTATACAAGAGAACGCAAGTCAAGAAAGAGGTGGGAGATTTAAGTTTGATTACCAAGTTCACTACTAACGAAATATTTAGTGAAGTAAATTTAGTGAACTTAAGATGTTTCTTCACTATTGTTGCAACGCCACCACCCACCTTACCTGCTACTCTGTTGGTTTGTAAGAAATAATAATTGGAAAGAAGGGCTAATAAAATGTCCGGGATGAGTCGTCTGTGAGCCAAGTCTCAGTAACAGCAAATTTGGTGCTTCGGTGTCTAGAAAGTAAAATATTTCTGTCTGGTGTTTAACCAGGGAGCCTATGTTCAGAGAGTTGGGTGGAATTTGGTTTGCGAATTGTGACAGTAGCACTGTTAACTCTGAGTGGTGGTAAGGTTTTTTCAGAATTGTAGAGGTAGTATTGTGAGTGTTTAATAAACCTAAATGTAGTAGTTTCATAGTGAGGGAAGTGGATATGTTTTGACTTACTGAACTGAAGTCTCGTAACTCTTCCGAAGAGTAGAAGATGATTTGGGCATGGTGACCGGACATGGCCTGGTGCAGACTTGCTTGCCTTGGGTGCACCTGTGGCACGTCCGCTGTGTGTGTCCGCTGCACGTCTGCAGTGTGGTTAACCTTTCAATAGCCATGGAGCCAAACAGTGTGGTGTGCCTGCTCCTGACAAGGCTTCTGATTGATCCCCCCCCCTTAGCAAATCAGATTGTAGCTTTGCCCCTGAGGTCAGAAACACAAGGAACTAAGGCACAATTAGGGAAATCAATAGAATACGAATGTAAAAGAATACCTAGTTCAACGCTTTCCCAATTGCAATTTCAGCAGGTACAATTTAAGAAACAAAGTGCAGGAGTTATCAATTTTAAAAAGCAGATGCTGCTAGAGCGAGGTGACAGCGCGTCCGTGCTCTGCTTAACATTAAATAGCCATGGAGCCGAGCACCGTAGTGGGCATGCTCCTGACAAGGCTTCTGATTGATTCCGCATTTAGCCAATCGGATTGCAGCTATGCCCTTGAAGTCAGAAACCCTAGGAAACTGCGATTCGGTAATTCAATAGAATACAACTGATTGATTGATTGATTGAATAAAATTTATACAGCGCAAAAACAATAACCCGAAGGCATCAAGGCGCCTAACAAATCATAAATGTGAGCACAACACCACTACAGATATGCCTGCACAAAGAGATGCGTTTTCAGAGCGCTTCTAAAAGCCTGAAGAGTGGGTTGGGATCTTATTTCCAGCGAAAGGGCATTCCACCACTTGGGCGCCAAGGTGGAGAACGCCCTGCCGCCCCATTTCGCTCTCCTGATTCGAGGAGTGGATAGAAGAAGTTTGCCAGAGGAGCGTAGATCCCTAGAGGGCATATAGCGGGACAGGATGGATCCTACACCAGTGAGACTATTTTTGGCTAAAGCCCTATATGTCATACATAAGGTCTTGAAGTGGATGCGGTCCTCAACTGGAAGCCAATGCAACAGCTTTCTGGCCGCTGAGGCTGAGGCACGTTTGGGAAGATCCAGGACAAACCTGGCAGCCGCATTCTGGACTATCTGCAAGCGCTGCAGTAAACTCTTGTTCATTCCCGCATACAGCGCATTGCAGTAGTCCAGCCGGGAACCAATGAAGGCAACAGCAAGCTGTTTCCTTGCTTGCAGAGATAGATAATGCCTGATCCTCCTCAGGACATGGATGATGCCCCAGCAGGTGGAGATGGTTCTGCTGACCTGTTTACCCATATTGAGGGCAGAATCAATCATGACCCCAAGATTTTTAGCAGAGGAGGTAGGGGTGGGGCAGACTCCTAATGAGTCTGGCCACCAGCAGGATGACCATACGGCATCTTTCCCTCCAAACACCATTATCTCCGTCTTCTCTCCATTCAGTTTCAATGAATTAAGAATCATCCATTGACCGACTGCCTCCATACAGGATCTAAAATTGGAGGCAGTCGGCACACTAGACTGGGAGAGAGAGACGAGGATCTGGGTGCCATCCGCATAGGAAACTATCTCCATCCCAAAAGATTTAATGAGCCTGGCAAGTGGGGTCACATAGATGTTAAATAGGGTCGGACTAAGAGCCGACCCCTGGGGGACCCCACATTGCACAGGTAGGGATGGAGATAGATACTCCCCCAACTGCACTCTTTGCACTCGATGATTGAGGAAAGAAGTGAGTAGATCTAGAGCTGCACCTTGCACCCCAATCTCCCTCAGCCGAGTTGTTAATACTGAGGGAGAAAGGGTATCAAAGGCCGACATCAGATCCAAAAGGATCAGAAGGGTGGTCTGGCCCTCATCAACACGCGTGCGGATATTATCCAACACTATAGTGAGGGCCGACTCAGTACTGTGTTCCCTCCTGAAACCATGTTGAGAGGAGTCAAGGCAGGCCGAGCTCTCTACAAAAGCAGCAAGATGCATGTTAAGATGTGCTTCTAACATCTTAGCTGGAGCTGGAAGTAATGAAATGGGCCGAAAGTTTTTTAAGATCGAAGGATCCAGGGAGGCCTTTTTTTAAAGAGGTTTTACCACCGCGCTTTTCCATTGGGTGGGGAAGAGGCCATCCCTCATGGCTCTGTTCATGATATCAACCAGGGGGGGGCAAAAGAGTTTCCCTGCACTGTTTAAGAATCCTGAGGGGGCATACATCCAAGGGAGAGCCCAATTTAGTTTTATTAAGGAGGCAATCCAAATCCTCTAACGAGAGTGGGGGGAAAGAATCTAAAATTCCCAAAGGGAGATTTTCTGCCGGGGCATGATCCATAGCCCCTAAAGCAGGAAGTCCACTCATAAGAGATTTTTGCAGCTCCAAGGCAGAGTAGATATCTAATATTTTTGCCTGAAAGAAAGAGGCAATGTTGTTACAAAGCTCTTGGGATGCTACTACAGGATCAGGGGTTTGGAGGGTTATAAGGGAGTCCACAACCCTAAAGAGCTCTCTAGGGGAGGACAATGAGGTTGTCAGGGCCGTAAAATGCTCTTGTTTGGCCTTTATAATTTCCACCTTATACTTCCTCATCAAAGTTTTATGCACTTCCTTATCTTTTAGATCCCATCCCGAGTGCCAAAGGCGCTCCTGCCTCCTTACTTCCTGTCTCAGGAGTCTAAGGTGTTCCGAATACCAGGGGGCCGAGGGCCTTTTTCTGACTCAGCGGCAGGGTTGGAACGGTGCTAGTTCATCCAAAGCCTCAGTCATGGTTCTTTCAAACTGCATGACAGCTGTAGAAACACTTTCTTCTTGAGATAAAAACAAATTGGGTGCCCACGGGGAAATGGAGATATTTGAAATATCCTTGAAGTTCCTACGAAATTCCTTTTTGCTGGGTATATTTTTGGGCACATCCATGAGCGGACAGACTAGCTCAAATGGAACGGCCAGATGATCGGACCATCACAGCGGAATAGAGTCCTTAATCGTCAACCTCTCGTCGTTGGAAAAGATTCCGTCGAGCGTGTGACCAGCTCGATGAGTGGACCCTTTAACCAGCTGGACAAAGCCGCAGGCTGCCATGGCATCCAACAAGGAGATAGTATCCTTGATGTCGTGCCTCTCTAAATGGAAATTAAAATCTCCCAGAACCGTAAAATCTTGTTGCCCAAAATAAGGTTCTAGGACATGGAGCAGTTTAAAAGTTTTAAAGAATACAAAGTTAAACGATTTCTCAATTTCAATTTCAGTAGGTACAAATTAGACTAAAAAGTGCAGGTGCTTTTAATTTTAAAAAACAGGTGCTGCAAGATCAGAGTTGCCCAAAGAGCATAGGTTTTCAAACTGTGGGGTGCGGCCCCCTGGGGGGGCGCAGCATCCCCTCAGAGGGGGTGTGCACTTCCACCCCACCACTTCACTTCCATTGTTGCGTCCAGGTGAATTAGGCTGAAAGGGCTTCAGCCCCTTCCCCGTTGTGTGTCTCAGCCCAAGCTGCTGCTGCAGCTCGAGCTGCTGGGTGCCCGGCTAGGCAGTGTCTGGAGTCTATCTCCGGCACCAAGAACAGAAATACAGTTTCCCTCACGACCTCTTAAGGTATTAACCAAACAATTTTATATCTACTTATTTTATACACAAGGTGACTCCATATGTAACTATTTTTATACTTTTTTATTTATTTATTCATTTTTTATCATTTCTTTAAATTCTTCATTCATTTCATAGAAAAAGATTTATACAGGAAAACATTTAAAATTAATAGAACAATTCATCAATAGACATCGTACAGATAAGAAAACCGCTGGATATTCATTTATAATACACTCATACAACCATTAACATACATACTACATTCACTCTACAATCTGTGTCGGAGGGATCACGTGTAGTTGTGTGATCTAATACGCAAGGTCGACGCGTTTCGGTGGGTTTATAACCACCTTCCTCAGGACCTCTTGACAGAACAGTCGTTCACTCCAAAAAACATTAAGCTTTCTGTATCGACATCTGTAATAATAAATAACATTCAGTACATATATTGCATCCCGTGATTTTTTGCTTAATTCAAAACACAATGTATATACAATTTCTACCGTTGAGCTTCATATTATTTACAACACCTTGTGCAACTATCATTGTACCTTAATGACAAATATACTTCATTTCTTTATAGTTTTTGTAAGAAAGCTCCAACACTGCAAAGAAGCACCTTTATTTAACTAATAGGAACAATTGAGGGTTTACAAGCAAAGATGAAGAATAAAAGTGATGGAAAACCCGAAGAAATTCAGAACAAGAAAGCAAGAGAATAATTTAAAAACTTCGAAGTTTATCAATGATCCCTAAGTCTAGACCAAGTGAGCATGAATAAAAGAGATCAATACATAAGTTCCTCACCTAAGGGGGTACGACAATGTGGTCCCACTATTCTGTTCTGGTTTGGCTTGAAACGATTTGTGTGTCATCCGCTATTACAATACAACTCTGCATGAAATGAGAATATTTTATTGCATGAGGTCTGTTGTAGTCATGATTGACTTGGGATAGACTCTCTACCACATTATTAATTACATAAGTTGAGTCTGATTTTGTGACTAGGTTTTGATCTACCCTTGATCAGCATATATCCCAGAGTGATCACAGGTCTTACCTGCAAATAAGACCTTGTTGTTCATAACTTCAAATCACCACGGACATGAGGAGCGTCTAGGAGTAGGTAAATCTACTGAGAAAAATATATATATCTGTATTTACAAAATAACTATGATACTAGATATAGTTCTTCACATTGCTCCTAGCATATGACTAACAATCATCGTCTACTAACCTTGTTGCGTGTAATTTAGTTCATATAAGTTCTGAGTACCGATGGGGTGTATCCTTATCGTCCTGTTGTAATCACAGGCGTATCTTTTTATCTAAAATTGGAATTAAAACAACAAAACTGAGTAAGACTGTCGCGTAAGATTGTACCAGTCTGATAGTCCACAGTATACTTGCTAGCGATCTAAACCTACAAATTGCGACTACATCTCAACAAAGTCAATGATGTATATATTCCTTCGCCATATGGGCCATAGTGATCACCTGCCTCTTTGACCCGATTTCCTGATTTATGACCATCTCAACAGTTGTATATGTAAACTCAAAACGTGCCGGTAAGTTTAGTCTAAAGACGCTCACATTTTACCAAGTTGACCACAAATTTACGTAGTCACAACAAACAGACTTCGTACTAATACCGGCGCCCTAAACCGTAGTGAAGCCACGGCGTCTAGCCCTCATTCCCTAATAGTATGCTCACCTTAGTTGAAGTAACATGCCGCCATGCATCGCGTCCTCAAGTGCGTATCCGTAGGAAGAAACCACGGAACTACGTCTTGCTTTTAAATAGCAAGTCTTAGCGCGCCAAATATCTAGATTGACCTGCCTTTAATTGGCAAGTGGTGTAAACAAGATCCGCGCCATTTCTGAATGGTGAAAAAAGGTCGCGCCATTTCTAAATGGTGTGCCCGTAGTTAAACACCGCGCCATTACTAAGTGGTACAGAAAAGGGGGAAAAAAATATTTTTGCTCCATTTCTACCTTGTGCGCAAATGGTTGAAAAAATGCACCATTACTAAATGGGGAGGGGGGGAAATTGTTGCGCTGTTTCCATACGGTGGTTGAGGGGTTAAAGAGTGCGCCATGACCAAGTGGTCAAAAATTATGTTTACATATGCCAAGTTCCGATGAACTATATTCCTTGATAGTCATCGCAAAAGAGCAGAAAATATTAAAAGGAATGTTTACGTTAGGTCACATCTATACCTCGCATTAGTTTATAAATATTGATCATAGCGTTGCGCCAAAAAGATTTTAAAAGCAGAAAGAAGTGAGTGAGTGTGTGTCAGTCTGCTTCGTTTTAGAGATTAATCCTATCCTGAAATTATAAGATGATTGAAAGTTTACAAGTCCATGACTACAGAGGATCTATCAATATGTATGGTCGATTATTATAGATGGAATACGAAGTGTTCCGTGAGTGGGTATAAGTGAAATCCCACCTTAGTGGTTTCAAATTATCGCAAGACCTAAAGTACTATTAATGTTTGTACCTCATATTTAGCGTTCTAGGCATCATCTATTGGTATATATAGATCTGAAATACAGTTTAATATTCTACCTGTTTGTGAGAGGCCCAACGCTATCTATATGTGCAGGAAATTTATCCTGTTATGTACCAAGAAATATTTTCATTAAGACCTATTTTGACTGTGTCCAAATGAAAAATCCAAAAACATTCACGTTTTTTCCTCGTCCTTTCCATAGTTTCACCGTTTTTATACAGGACTTTTTCTAAGATGCACCATTTGAGGTCAGATTCACTGTGACTCCGATCAAGACAATGTTGGCTCAAGGGTGCTGTCAGTTTACGAGTTCTTACAGCTGACTTGTGTTCACTGAATCTGAGACGGAACTCTCTCCCTGTCTCACCAATGTATGCAAGTCCACATGGACAAACAATATAATATATAACATTTTTGCTTCTGCAGTTGGTAGACGATTTTAATGTTATATTAATAATGTTATGCCCCTGGGGGGGCGCAGCATCCCCTCAGAGGGGGTGTGCACTTCCACCCCACCACTTCACTTCCATTGTTGCGTCCAGGTGAATTAGGCTGAAAGGGCTTCAGCCCCTTCCCCGTTGTGTGTCTCAGCCCAAGCTGCTGCTGCAGCTCGAGCTGCTGGGTGCCCGGCTAGGCAGTGTCTGGAGTCTATCTCCGGCACGCCTACGCTGTACCTGCCTATCTGAATGTCTGCAGCCCTCCCACTACGCACTCCAGTCTCCCAATAAAGTGCGTGCGGAAAAACAAGTTTTCCGGGAAATAAGGCTTTCCTTTCTAAGAGCAACATGTTTTGCATTATGAGCAAATATTAAATATGTAAATTCTCAATATTATTGGTTGTGTTCTTTTAAAAGAAAGTTTTTTTTTTTGGTGTGGAAAAGGCACAAATAAGAAATATCAGAGACATCATCTAACGTTCACACACTTCTTTATCAGCTGTGTCATTACTTCTCTTAGGCTCCCACTTAATTCCTCAAACTGAATTGTCTGGTTTTGTTTCATTGTGAGCATGCCCCTAAACAAGTCTATATGTGGCATTATAGTGCTTCTTCCATGTCACTGGCAGTATATGCCATTGTGGTCTTTCCTTAATGTTGCTGGTTGAACGTGCCACTGCTGTCCATCTATATCGCTCATGCTATCCCCCTTTATTCTACTTCTTTTACGTTGCTGACTCTGTGTACCACTCTGGCCCTTCTTAAAAGCTGCTGTTTGTATGTGCCACTGTAGACCTTCTTCTATGATTCTGATTGCTGGACTTCTTAAATATATTACATTTTTAGAAACAGTAAATCCAGTCTTGCTAATATAATTACTACCACATTTATTGTTATTTTTGGTATTTACATCACAGATACTTTACAGTTGTCATGAATGCTGACTTTGGTTCTTGAGGCCCAGGTTTGAGTCCTGTCATCGGCTCAACATCATGTGATCATCACTTAATCACCAGTGACATATGAAAAATTCATTTGGCCTTGATTAAAGTCGCTGATGCTTGTTAAACATGTCCAATCCCTAGAGCTGAGTCCACAAGCCTAATATAACAAATATTGTGAAGTATGCCTATCATCTGTCCTCACTTCTTTCGTAGACCAAATTTAAATGCTTTCTTGTGCAGCTATTTCCAAAGCTTTGAAAGGCGATCTTTTTTATAAGCCAACTATGCTAACAAATTGACTCTTGATGCTGCTAGAGAATAAAGATGTGTCTATCCTCTTGAGTCACTTATATCACATGTGTATGATGTAAATGTCCCCTAGGCCTTCTTGGAAAACTGTGGCTGGCCACCTACTGGCATGGCAGCATCTGGCCATACTCCACATGATCACAGATTCTTCAATTGCGTCAGAAAGCATGTTTTGTGGAACCCCTTTTTCTGATATCTTGTCTAGGGGCAAGGATGTGGTGCAACAGCCAGAGCTAATGACTGTGGAGCTGGAGAACGAATTCTTGCTGTCAGCTCAACATCCTGTGATTCTGGGCAAATCACTTATTCTACCTGTGCTTACCAAAAATGATTGCATGCCTGTGTAATGTTAAAGATGCTCCTGTAAAGTGCTCCAAATACTTTGGGTCATGTTCGCTCTATATAAAACTGCAAAAAATATATTACAAAATGTTGTGAGCACTCTCGTTTCCAGGTACTGCTGAAGACTGGAAGTGGAGCGCAGCCTAAGGATGGCAGAAGCAAGAATCCATCCACACATTGAATGTCTCTGTGGAGATAAACAGGCACACCCCTCACCTGTGTTTTGGTAGTGTTTTTACTAATCTATCCAAAACGTTGTGTTTTATGTGAAAAATAAAGCACCTGTGTAATTTTTTGTGCTAATTTTTTCTTGGAGACTTTTCATTTGAACTTTATCTTAAGCACAAGCACTACAAAAATTTTAGTTTACTAAACACTCTTACTTTATTTAATATTATTTGCCCTCTACGACCTGGGCTGTGATGGAGGGAACGGTCATCAATGATGCAGAGTACCAGCTTCCAGAACTTTTTGTCAGGTGGTGTGGGGGGGCGTGACGTGTAAAAAGGTTTAGATGGTGGGGCTCAGGGACAAAAAACATTGAGGTGACTTGCAATATCCATTACAATGTCCTGGGTGGCAGGAATATAGTCCATATAATAGTAGGTTATTTTTATTCTCATAGCCTTCCTGAGTGGGAATCCATTAATCTAGGAAGGGTGAAGGTTCATCCGATCTTGTTTTTGCTTTGAACTCGAAACTTGTAATTGCAAAAACAGGGTTGCAATTTACAGAATGTATTTTGAAAAGCAGGATGAGATTCTTCCCCAAAAGGATATGTTTGTAAACTTTCTTTGGTTGCACCATGTGTTATCTGAAGCTGCCTCTAGTGGAATGAGCAGTTAATAATAATGGAGTTGCCCTTTGTCCTCAGAACCTCTGTATACAATTGTATAAAACTACAGTGAGTTCTGTTGGGAGAAGCAATTTCCTGGTTTGCAACTGTTTTTTGAATAATACACCAATATATTGGGACCAGCTAAGTATCTAAAAAGATTTACAAGTCTAGATTTGTGTCAATTGACTTCAGGCTTACACAGAATCTCCTAATGATTAGACACAACACACCAAAGTATGTGGTATTTTTTTATATTCTCAATCATATATCCAAGTATACACCGATATTAGAGAAATTAAGTCTCATATATATAGGTCTGTTACACAAAATTTACAAATAAAAGTGTGACTTAGTGACAAGATGACACAGTGTGGACATATGAGTCTAACACAAAAAGAATCAAAGAAACATAAATGACACCAATATAATAAAAGGCAAAAAATATAGTGATAAAATGCCAGTTTTTTCAAATGTCAATAGCTCAACTTAATAATAATAATAATAATAATAGGATTTGTATAGCGCTAGAAAGTCATGGTAGAAAAAGAGGAGACACTTAAACCCTCATAGGGCATCAAGGCGCTTAAAGATGGAAAGAACAGATAAAAAACAGTTTAGTAGAGTCAGAAAAGAATGGCAGAGCCAAATTCCGTAGGAGCTAATACGACGAAGAAAACAGCCACGTTTTCAACAGTTTGCGAAAAGTTGGCAGGGACGATTGTCTGGCCAGTTCGAGCGGGAGCGAGTTCCAAAGCTTGGGAACAAGCCAGGAAAAGGCTCTACCGCCCCATCTCGCCTTGTTAATTCTCGGAACCAGCAGCATATTTTTTGAGGCAGATCGAAGAGATCTGCTAGGGGTATAGGTCTTCAACAGGCCTTTGACCCCTTCTGGACCCGATCCAAAGAAAACACCGTGTGCAAGGCAAAGAATCTTAAATGAGATTCTTGCCTGGACGGGCCACCAATGAAGTTCTTTTCTTGCTGCCGTCGCTGATGAACGTCTCGAGAGATTCAAGACTAGTCGCGCGGCAGCATTTTGGATAACCTGGAGTTTGTAGATCTCCTTCTGATTAATCCCACAGTAGAGGGCGTTGCAGTAGTTGATCCTGGATAACACCAGGGTGACCATCGATTGTTTACGCGCCTCAGGGGATAGAAACGGGGCTATCTTCCTCAGAGTACGGATGATAGAGCAGCAGGTGCCGGCGGTTCTATTTACCTGTCGATCAAACGATAAGGTGGGATCAATAAAGATGCCCAAATTCTTTACGAATTTTGCCGGACGAGGGCATTCGCCCAGGGCGGCGGGCCACCATTCCTCGTTCCACAGATCTTGGTTCCTGCCAATTACAAGCACCTCTGTTTTCTCGCCGTTAAGCTTAAGATAGTTTCTTACCATCCAGGATGCAACCCTCTCCATACAGGTCTTGAATTTTGCCGCACAGTCTTTCCCTGACTGGTTAGCCGAGACAATGATCTGCGTGTCATCAGCATACGACAACACCTGATAACCAAAATCCCTTATTATTTTGGCTAGGGTGGGTCACATAAACATTAAACAAAACTGGGCTAAGCGCAGAGCCCTGTGGGACTCCACATTGCACTGCCATAGTAGGGGACATAAACTCACCCAGCTTCACTTTTTGTTTTCTCAAGTGCAGGAAGGAGGAGAGGAGTTTCAAAGCACTGCCTCCTACCCCTATCCCCCTCAACCTGTCCACTAGGATAGAGGGGGACAGGGTATCAAAAGCTGCTGTTAAATCCAGCATAACCAGCAAAGTGGTTTGGCCCTTGTCCACCTCAGTTCTGATGTTATTTACTACTACCGTAAGGGCAGTTTCCGTACTGAGAGATGCACGGAATCCATGCTGAGATGGATCAAGGCAGTTCTCCTTTTCCAGAAACGCTGTCAGGTGCCGATTTAGATGATATTCCAGCATTTTTGCTGGAGCTGGTAGTAGCGAGATCGGCCTAAATTTTTTTAACACCTCAGGGTTTAAGGAAGGCTTCTTAAGTAATGGCTTCACCACGGCGAGCTTCCACACCTGGGGAAAAATCCCCTCTGTGATGGCACTATTCAAGATGTCAAGAAGTAAAGGTAATAAGGTAGCTCTGCAGGACTTTAAAATTCTCAATGGGCAGGGGTCTAGGGGAGAGCAGGATTTGATAGAATCAAGGATAGAGTTTACTTCCTCTAAGGATAGCACAGGAAAATTCACAAAGAGAGAAGTAGGGCTGAAGACCTCAGTTGTATCTATACAATCGAGATACGGAAACGATGTATCACAATTCGCTTCATTGTTCAGCCTCTGGTTGTGTATGTGTATGTCCAATGAGGAATGGATATCAGCTATCTTGGTTGTGATCCAATCACCGAAGAAGCTGACTTCGGGACCGATAGGGAATTAACGATTTGAAAAAGTTCCCTAGCTGATTTCAATCCAGTTGTAATTTTAATGAAATGGTTCCTTTTTTCATCAATTATGGCTTTTTTGTACTCCTTTAATGCCAGTTTATGTTGTAGCTTCTTAAGCTCACTCGGTCTGGCCAACCATGCCCTCTCCTTTTGTCTACATATCTGTCGAAGTCCTCTGAGTCATTCAGAATACCAGGGGGCAGAAGGAGTTTTTCTGGCCCTATAGCGTTTTTTAAGTGGTGCCAGGATATCTATTGCGCTCTTCAGTCCGTTCGACCAGCATTGCACAGCAAAGTCCGGGCCAGAGTCTAGACAGGAGTCGCCTATTGGAAAGAACTCAACGTGTCATTATTGACATTTCGATAGTTTCTCATAACCTCCCAGGGATTTTTGTTGTTTTTTATCAGGTCAGCAGCCACGGGCCTATTCAAGATGAAAGGGACGGCTAAGTGGTCAGACCACGTGAGAGGGATAGGAGGCAATGTAATCAACCTGTCATCATTCGTAAAGATGCCATCAAGTGTGTGGCTAGCCAAATGAGTAGGGCCAACCACCAATTGTTTGAAGTCATATACCTTCAAGCCTTCTATGAGGGAAATAGTATCAGTATCTTCGGATTTTTCAAGATAAACATTAAAATCACCAAGAATGGTGAAACATGATTTATTTAAGAATGGTTCTAATAGTTTAATCAAATCACTGGCAAATGAGGACCGTGGACCAGGAGGCCTATAACATAAGATACCAGAGAAAGATGTGGATGCATTTAACTGTATGGAAAAATATAGTGCTTCCAATTTATCAGTCGAGGATGAGAGTGGATCTATACGACAGATGTAATCCTCTTTACAGAGGATCCCAAGTCCCCCTCCTCTCCGTTTCTCCCGATCAAGCCTGGCCAGGGCGTACCCTTCAGGGATAGCATCCACCAGGTCCGGGCCCGAGGTTTCAGAGCCCCAGGTCTCTGTAATAAAGGCCCAAGGGGGATTTCTGGCGAGCACAAATTCCCTGAAGGCTAGGCTGTTCTTAACAAGGGACCTCGCATTTATAAGAAAACCAGCTTTCACCGGATTGGATGGATCAACCGTTTCTATTTGTGTCCGGGGATTTATTTCAAAAGAGCCTATAAGTGTAGTATCAATCTCCAAAAGAGCCCTGCAATCGCAGGGAGTACTGCTCGGAGCCTTGGTATAGTGGCAGGGGCGAAATAAAGGTTTAAGAGATAACAATTTGGAGCGGGAGTATAACTCCCCTCCCGGAGAAATGGTAAACCGGGGTGCAGCGAGTTTGGCCCCAGGCGCCTCCTTGGCGCTGTCGGGCGCAGACGGCTGAACTCTGGCGTAACTCCGGCGGAGATCCGGCGACCCCACTGCGCGTGCCCGCTGCGCGTCAGCATGTCAGGTTTAAATAGAGGACAGTGTTCCTTAGGACGACTAGCCCTACACCCAAGATGGCGCCGCCTTGCATCCCTCTCACCCCCCCAAGATGGCTTCCAACAATGGGAGTATCGGTAAAGGGACCCGCCAAAGTAGCGGTGATCAAACCATTATCGTGCAGGTAAATGGGGCAGAAACAATTAAAAACAGGGTAAAAAGTAAGAAAATTAAATTATAAGCACCAAAACGGGATATTTAAAAATCGCAGTATAGCGCGCCGAATTCAGCTTGCAGACTCAGCCTACTCTATTTGCAACTCGTACATCCGGTCAGTTCAGAAAAGGCCGGGCGAGTGATTTGTCCGATTTAAATAGAGGACAGTGTTCCTTAGGACGACTAGCCCTACACCCAAGATGGCGCCGCCCGGCGTCCCTCTCACCCCCCCAAGATGGCTTCCAACAATGGGAGTATCGGTAAAGGGGCCCGCCAAAGTAGCGGTGATCAAACCATTATCGTGCAGGCAAATGGGGCAGAAACAATTAAAAACAGGGTAAAAGGTAAGAAAATTAAATTATAAGCACCAAAACGGGATATTTAAAAATCGCAGTATAGCGCGCCGAATTCAGCTTGCAGACTCAGCCTACTCTATTTGCAACTCGTACATCCGGTCAGTTCAGGAAAGGCCGGGCGAGTGATTTGTCCGATTTAAATAGATGACAGTGTTCCTTAGGCTGACTAGCCCTACACCCAAGATGGCGCCGCCCGGCGTCCCTCTCACCCCCCCAAGATGGCTTCCAACAATAGCTGGTGCTATTACTAGCACAATTCTTAGGCTTCTTGGCCATGAATATGGATCATCAATGTTATCGTCGACGTTTCGACCCTGTAGGCAAGTGTTAATTGTAAAACGTCATAGCATGTCTTCCTCAGAAATGTACAAGCGTGAACAGCCTGAGCCGAAGATGGCCTAAAGTTGGTCGTTGTGAAGTAAAACTCCTCCAAGCCTGGATGAAGTCATAAAATGGATCAAGCGTATGCCAAGGTAGAGAAAATACTCAATTCATACCTTGGAATATGCTTGATCAAATAGGTCATGGTGGAGGGGGAACCCTGAAACAAGCATCAGAAAGGAGACATGCTATGCTAACATACCACTTCTTTTGTAATAACCTATTAAAAGCTACTTGTGGTGTAATTTTCTGATTAAAGGAACAATCCATCATCAGGAAGTTACTGTAATTAGAAAATTCCTTTTGGCAGGCTATTGAGTTATTATACTCTGATTCCAAACATAACTTAAAATGTTCCTCCACAAAAGTCAAATATGATGTTTTTACTACACCTCATAAACACCCCACCCCATGTAATAATATTTACCATGTGTAGTAAATACCTCACCTGTTACTAAGGCACTCATAATTAGGACCACACCCTCGGGTGAACTTGGTTGTAGTATTCATCAATGCACTTAGAAGTCTATTTCTGCCCGGCACTAGTGGCTAGATAGACAGACAGACAGACAGATAAACAGACAGACAGAGAGACAGACAGACAAACAGATAGGCAGATTAAATTCTAGCCTACGATTTGAACGGTGCAATGGGGGAAATTATAGTGGCCCCAACTCCAGGGGGCCCAAGGCACATTGCTATTCATCAAAGGCGTGACCGCAGGGAGGTTTGCTTTGACGCACTAAGGAATGATTATAGCATGCAGGCAATGTAGCTGTTGGCTGATTCTAGCACACAGGATCCCGGCCCAAAGGCCCCCTATGCCTATGAACAGCTTGATAATGATTTCTTGGAACGTTGCAGGGCTGGGTAGTAAGCTTGTTCAAGAGGACTGGGGGGAATCCATAGAAACAGGTGACATAATCATGTTTCAAGAAACCTGGTAAATCTCCCCTTCATATGGGCAGGGTTTTAAAACCTTCTTTGTTTCAGCATGTAAGTCTAAACCAGGCAGGCCCTCTGGTGGGTTGCTAAGTTGGGTTAAGATTTCGTAGGGGTACCATATTAGCCAAATACCTATGATTTGTCCAGATCTGCTTTGTATGGAGATCTGTACCTCAGATAAAACAAAAATTCTTTTTTTTATGTGTATAGCAGGAGTGCCTCCAAATCAGCTGATTCCCCTGTCCTTCATCTTTTGATTGACTATATTTCCACTTTACCATAGGAAGAGGCAGTTGTGATTGTGGTTGGGGATTGTAACGTATGCTTTGAACCATCAGCCCTCTATAACGAAATAGGAGGAGAGGAAGACCAATATAGGGGTATTCCCCAAATTTCTCGTTCATCCTTAACCTTGCTTCCACGGGTTGCCTTGCAAAATGCTGGATCTTTGTATGAACTGCCGTTTGAGGGCATGTAACTGTAGAACCAAATATGAATCGGAGATGAGTCCTACTTTTAAAAGAAGTATCTATCAGATCTGTATTGCCTACCTTTTATTAGATGTCCAATCCTGGGGAAATCCTATTGATATGCAAGTCCTGCCTACATATGATAGTGACCACTGCCTTCTTCACCTTTCCATTTGTGGAAGTGGAGAACGGGGGAGTGAGACTCTTCAATTGCCTGGAGGTGTCCTTTCAGTCAAACAGAGGAGAATTCAGTGGAAGAGCATTATGGACAATGAGTCCAGGTATGCCTTATCAAGACTTAGGGGCCGATTACGATTGCGGAAGGCCCGTCACCGCCAGCCATGCGTTGGTGGTCCTTCCGCAATCGGACCACGAGATTCCCCCACCGCATTACGGCGTGCTCAGACTGTGGTGGACACAAAGACCATCCACCACTGGTCCGCCAAAAGCAATCTCACTGATTGCCTGGCGGAAGGATTAGATAGCCCAAAATTGTGGTGGTGCCTAGCAGGCACCGTCCACCAAATAAGGATGTTGGCTATTGCAGGCCTTGAAAAGCTGGTGGGGTTTTGTTACGGGGGCCCGTTGTGGACCCCATGTGTTGGAGGGAGGTGAGGGTGCACTTAGGGAGTACCCATGGTACCGTAGGGTGCCTGCCACGTAGTGCAGTGAAATGCACAACATGACATCGCAGCGGGTGCTGCTGTCAGCAGTACCCACCACAATGTTAAAGAGCAAGATCCGACCGCCATGGTGGTCGTCGCATCCTGATCGGGTGTGCAGGACCGCCACATGCATGGCGGACAGTCCCAGTTACCACCAGGATGGTGAATGGACTCCACATATCAAACATCCTCAAAAGTGAATCATGTTAACCCAATGCATTTCGAACTTTGATAAGTTCTTTCTCAGGGGTTTCACTACAAATGAAAACATAAAATAAATATCAATAAGTTATCACTCCGAACTGTTCAAACATGCATCAAATGGAATTTGCCTCGGAGGCCTCAGCTGAACATAGCAATGGCTTGGCTTCCTTCTTTCTTAATCAGATACTTAACATGTACACTGTTTCTTGTTGGTTCTATTACTGAGGAACCTTTAGCAGTGAGCATCTCCTAGTGCATTCTGAGGGGACTCTCAATGCATTCTCCGACCTAACGAAGAGCCTCCTCACCGACCTTCTAAAGACAGTCAAATTAGGATACGCACTTGACCCTGCCAGTTACATGTCCTGCATCAGGGCCGGATAGCATTGCCCCTATTTTAGTGAAGCTATTGAATTTTGCCCTTTCCACAGGGCAAATTCTCCCACAATGGAAGCATGCAGTGGTTAAGCCTCTAGTTAAGAAACCTAGTCTTGGTCCCCTTTGCCCCAGCAACATCTTGCTAATCTCACTGTTACCAGACCTCTCAAAGCTTCTGAAAAAACATGTCAACAAACACAGCATTGAAATAGCTTTGCTGGCTGTAGTAGAGGAACTCCAATCTCTGTTGGACAAAGTAGGCTCAGCAGCCATCATTCTTTTAGATCTCAGCGTGGCCTTCTTCACAATAGACCAGGCAATACTCATCCACAGGCTAGCCAGAGTAGGTGTCGCTGGCCATGCCCTAAACTGGCCTTCCTCTTTTTTGAAGGACAGAACCTTCCAGGTGCTATACCAATGCTGGTACTCCCACACCCTTAATTTGTGCTGTAGGGTGCCTCAAGGTCTTCTCTCAGTCGCACCCTTTTCAGTCTTTAAATGTATCCCCTGACTGAATTGGTCTGTTCTTTTGGGTTGTCATTGGCTTTTTATGCCGATGACACCCAGTTGGTGATCTCTATCTCCTCTCATCCAAACTCTACTTACCTCAGTCTAGCCCCGTGTCTTTGGAAAGTGGCCATATGGATGGCTAACTGCAAATTGAAGCTGAACAAAGACAAGACTGAGGTTATTTTACTGAGTAATAACTTTAACAAAAGGTTCCCCTCCCCTGTGCCCAACTGTTTATATCAGTTGCCTAGTCCGAAAACATTGGTAAAGAGCCTAGGAATGTGGCTAGACTCCAGTCTCATGATGGAGCACCAAGCCAATACACTTGAAGCTAACTGCTTTGGCATCTGGAGACTAATAAGAAAGGTCTTAAACCTCCTTCCTTTCCTGGCCAGGAGACTAATTGTTCAGGCTCTTATCATTTCCTGGCTTGATTATAGGCAACGTCCGTCAGCTGAGCTCCCCTCACTATGTGATAAAGGGGATCCAGACTATCCAGAATACTGATGCCGGCTCCTGATGAATCTTCCCCAACATCAATCTGCAAAAGCAACCTTGAGGGACCTCCATTGGCTCCCAGTTGAGCAGTGGGTCGAATTTAAAGCTTTATTCATTTTGCATAGGTCTCTACATGAAAAATGTCCTGCTGTTTTGAGATCAGTAGCTATTCCATATATCCCTGAAAGGTCCCTGAAATCTTCCTCAGTTCATCTGCTGCAGGTCCCCAAATGCAGGAGATCCCACTGGGTTGCCCGCTCCTTTTCCCATCAGGCTGTGGAATTTTCTCTCATTTGCCCTTTGCCAGCTATCATACAAGATTTCTTTTCGCAAGTCATTAAAAACCTGGCTCGTTGGCAACTCACCTTTTGCTGATCACGTCTACATGATGAATGTTCCAGTGCTGGGAGGCCTTTGGTAGCCATGAGCTCTACAACGCCATCAGAATAGAATAGAATAGTGTGAACCCGTATCCAGCACTCAAGATTGGCTTTAAAACTTAATTTGGTTTTTCAAAGAGTGCAAACTTAACTGAAGGCTGGCAGTTATGTTACTGCTGTGAGCTCATTGTACATTAATATTTTCAAATGTATGAATGCATGCAGTTCAGATGGTCATACAAATCTGCTGCAAATACATTCACTTTGCTGTTTAGATCTGCTACTTGGATGAAAACGTCACCTTGAAACTAGCTGCAGATAAAACCATGTTTGCCCTTCCAGACTCACATACCGTGTACTTTGTTCTTTGTCAGTCCCTTTAGCCCTTGTTCAGGCTAAACCACAGATAATAAATGATGGCTGTGCGTCCGAAGTGGGGTGTTACATCGCCCCACATCTTTCAGTGATTAAACCACAGATTACACATTGAACATCCTCTGTTTTCTAATCAGTTGTTGGAGGTGGATGAGGAGTAACCATCAATCTTCTAGGCGGATGGGCATTGGGTTTAGTTAACAACGTGTTTTAGAAGATTTTGTTTCTTTTGGTGATTCTCTGGTTTCTGCAATTGACAAATTGTTTCCAGACTTTTTTCAATTGTATATGATTTGAGGCACTTGTTGTTACAATGATCAAATATGTGATCCTCTTCGTCAGTTTAAATCGTTTGTGAACTTTGTCTTGTCATATTTCTGCAGCATGTTGAACTCTCTTCTGACCAGCCACAGTTGATGTTTGTTTTTCTTTCGGATTAGTTTGGTGTATGACACATTTTTCTTTGCTGAAGGAGTCCTCATATTTTGTAGTTAGCAACACTCTGTCAGGAGGTAAAGATCCTCTGCTACTTCACTGACCAAGCTCAATGCATGATTGATATGGGAGAAATAGGTGAGTGATACTGCCCGTATGGACAGTGCGGCTGTAAATCTAACATTATGCCTTAAGCATCCTGCATCCCAGCAGTGTCATGAAGTTGAGCCCAAGTGGACTTTGCCTCAGTGATTATGAAGCGGTGCCCGAGTAGCCTGCATCCCACAGTACTGTCCCAAAGTTGTGCCAGAACGGTCTTTACTGCTGTGTCCCTGAAGTTGTACCTGAGCAGACTGTGACTTGGATAAGTTCCCAAGTTTTGCTTAAGCAGACTGTGTGCTGCAACAGCTTGAAGTTTACTTGAGCCTGCAGGGCTGCTGTGACAACTGACTTAATCTAAGCAGACTACCCACTAAACCAGCATTGTGTGCTGAACCAGGGTCGGGCCACATGCTGGAGAGTGCCGTGAGATGGTCCCATAACTTCTTACCCTGTGGCTTACCACTCGACTCATTCAAAGCCCAGATGCAGGCTTGCAATCAGCAGGAGACCTGTGCTGATGCTGGAGCCTTCCTGCCAGTAGACAATCTTCCTGAAAGAGGGAGAGGCAGATGCATGCTACAGGTCCTGTCTGTGGACAGTACCTCAATGTAGCTCTGTAATGGTGAGCTGAACTATCATCTGAACTATTAAGAATAAATGAGCACACACACTCTAGAGAGAGGGGCTACAGTGTACCTGGGTCTGATTCCTACTCCTGCCTACAGACACACTTGAACCTGGCAATAGCAGTGAGAGAGGAAGGTGGAGGGAAAGTGTGGAATTACCCATTAGCGGCTGGCTTGGATTGGGGATGGCAGAATGGGGGCATCTAAAATAAGAGGAAAAAAAAGTACCTTACCACTGCATCTCTCCTCCGTCTCTCCTCCTCATCCCTCCCCTAAGCTAATCACAATGCTGCAATGCAGTGTTGTGATTGGTCTGAGCGCCGCCGTTCGGCACTCAGCCAGGGAATGGGAGCCTGGGGATATTCTCCACCCAGGCTTTAATGCAGCAAAGTTGGAGAACATGCAAAGTGTCCGTGACTTTTTGGCCAACCCGAGACGGCTGGCCAAACAGTCATGGTCACTTGTAAAGTGAGCTAAACCCTTCACCTGCTCCTGTCGTCCGAGCAGCTCCACTCCACCCTGCAAAGCTGCCACAGCAGAACAAAATTGAAATTACCAATCCTTGGTACAGTGCTCCTTACCAGCAAAATGGTTGTATCTGTACGCAGTAGTGTGTAGCTTTAAGTTTTCTTGTTCTTTAAAATATTTTCTTTTTAACATAGACAAGCAATGGCTTGGCCATTGAAATTATTGTACTGCTGGGTTATTTCTGAGTCCTTTTTTAAAATACCTCCTCACTTCCTCCCTGAGAAGCCTGTGTCTGCTTGTCATCGCTACCACTGAGTGTGTTGCTATGAAGAACGAGGTAGCGTTTTACAAAGGAAAATTATTCAGCACTAACAAGGCCCCGTGACTGTCTATGTGTAAGTATCAACTATTACACAAAAACCAATGTATGATGATTTTGTAATAAACTGTATTTGTCTTTTTGATGCTGTTTTTAATTTACTCTGCAAATTACTATTTAAGGAATGCACTTAAGAATGTTGATAAATACTCTTAAATATCAGGTCGAATGATTGGATTGGTATGCCTTGACAGATCTAGCATTAAATTGGGAACCTGGGGGCAGATGTATCGAACGGTTTTTTTTGTCGCAAACGCTGCGATTTGCTAAAAAGCAGCGTTTGCGACAAAAAAATCGGAAAATGCTATGTATCATTTAAAATGCATCGCAAAATTAAGGAATCGCTAATTTTGCGATTCCTTAATTTTGCGTCAAGCATTTAAGAAATCGCAAATTGCGATTCCTTAAATGCTATGTATGAAGCACCCAAGTTGTGCGATTTCCAATTAAGAAATCACAAATTACCACCAACTTGAAGTTGGTAGTAAATTGCGAATTCTTCCACAAATGCACTTTTTGCCATTTGTGAAGGTGCCATGTGACGCACATACATGCCCTTAGGGCATGTATGTGCGCCATATGAGCACACATGTAAATTTCAGGGGTGCATCAGGGTGTCCTTAGGACACCCTTGCACCCTTGAAATTATTCTCAATTTGCGATTCTCAAATTGCGAATCGCAAATTGAGAATAACTTCCCATTCATTCCTATGTCCCTCCTGGCCCATAGAAATGAATGGGAAATTATTCCTTAATTGCGAATTCGCAATTTGCTATTCGCAAATAAGGAATATTAAGAAATCGCACAAAAAATGCAATTTTTTAGATACATCCCATTTTGCAATTCTCAAATAGCGATTCTCAAAAAAATCGCTATTTGAGAATCGCAAAAATAGGTATTTTGATACATCTTCCACCAGATATTTGCTCAGATTCTACAGCGATTCAGAAGTGCACTGAACCGTCCAGTCCCACCAGCCGTCAGTTGTGCTTATATGTGGGAAATGTAGGACATTGTATTTCAAAAATACATTAACAAATTACCTAAATTTACATAAAGAGAAAGAGAACACAATTTATCCACCGTGTTAACTAACTTCCCTGGGCCACTGAAGTAACTCACCTGTGAGTAGCTAATTTTTGCAAAGCTCTCTTTCAACAGTTACAGCTGAAAGGTCTACTCCATTCCCACCTACATCATTGATTAAACATAAGACTTTATCGCCATTACCTGGAAGTGAAACTTGAAGTCTGAAACACCTCAGGGGCTATCAGAGCCTGAGATCTTACAAAGATTTCTTTGCAGCAGGGAAATAACGTATTAAGATGGTTGAGACTGCATCTGTGTCCACCCATTTGTGCTTCATTCGAAATCGTTAGGCTTTTGTGAGACTCTGCCCTTGGCTGCGCCATTTTGTTGTGTGTGCAGATGTTCAAGGGCAGGGATGCTCTTTGCGGTCATGGTCGGTTTCAGGGGTCACCGGGAATCGGCGTTAGAAAGGCTGGTTCCCCTTTTAGCCACTGATGAAAGTTTCATGCTGCTTTGATTTTCTTTGCCTTAGATTTGGTATGCCTGGCTGGCCCCGAATGAGCTGTCCACTCAAGGCTGAGGAAAGTGCACATTCTGTGCCCAGCTGAATTATTTATCCAGGTACCAATTATGTAACCTGACAATCCCTGCTTTCAAGCTGCTCTGCAAATGAATCAAAATGGCAGCTGCCTTGGACATACCTTCAAAGTAAATAATTTGCATTTAATAAACGCAGATTGATATACTGAAATTATATGAAAATTGTAGCGCAAGAAACGTATACATACAAATGTAACATCAGAGATTCTTGGGTCTATCCTTGCCGCCGATTTATATTAAGGCTGTTAGAAAGAGAATGCATAAAATGATGCAACCCATGATGGCCAGTTTCACAAAGGAAGCCGTAAATGTAAAAATACGTATCGTGTTTTTTGTCAACTTGTTATCTGTTTCCCAAAGTTCTAAGAGAATGTGCACGAAACTACAATTTGCAAACAAAAAGATTCAGTTAAGGCATGTGTCTATATTTCCCTAACCAAGAACTGCTCTAGTACATTACATAAATGTACATGTGTAGGTTTAGAAAATAAGTCACATTTTATTTTTTTTGACAACAAATTGTATTGAATTTTCCATCCAAAGGGGGAGAGCCCCCAACAAATAGAAAATAAGTCAAAACATTTTAAAATACATATTAATTTCCTTTTTTGAGTTCAGCTTGATAAATGAGGAAGGCATTGTTCTAACCACATTATTTGAAGACTTTACAAGTAAGTCTGGTGTTCTCTGTGGAGTTGCACGCTGTGAGAACCAGAGCAGCAAGAGAGCTAGTGTCCTCCGTGATATTTTGGCATCATACTAAGGTATGGTACCAAAATATGGTGTACTAAAGATCACCTGACAAAAATATAGGGGCAAATGTACTTTTTTTTTAACACATCGCAGTAAGCAAAGTTGCTGTGCTGCCTAGTGTCAGAGTGAAGGACAGCACCATATCTAATAAGACATGGTGCTGCTACTCTCTTTCCTAGCGCTGGCGCACTCTCGGGCTGTCTGGTGTCTTGTACACACCTTTGCACCACAGGTATCATTCCAGTACAAAATACTATGCCAAGATAGATTTTAAAACTTAAACACCCATCAAGGCCCTAGCTGTAGCTGGTGAGCTCGGTCCCTGCTATCCACATCAGGCAATGTGCTGCTGGGTGTGAATTCTTGACATAGGAACCTGCCTCAAATGCTTGCAGCTCGGCAGTTGGGATGTGTGCAGTGATATAAGAAAACATGGGATTTGTGTGACAGAAAGTTCTGCTTTGAAGAAAGATGGTCACAGTTAGGCATGGAGTTTGCAATCTTGAGGAAGTTCTCATGGAACCCCTGTTCCTGGCACTTTACACAGCACACATCATGAGAACACGAACCAGAGTGGTTTTACTTTTTTTTAATTACATTCAGATTCTTTCAGTCTTTTCCTAGGGGGCCTCACAGTCCAATTTGTTGTTACTGGGTGTTTCTGTTCATCATGACAAGCATCGCTGTAGTCCTGCCACTGAGTGGCAAACCTTCCTAATGCAGGAAAACCATGGACAGCTCCTGGTTCTACTCCTTAGGTTGAGTACATAAACGAATGGTGCTAAGGTGTGTGCCATGCATTCATTTACACATAGTTGATGCACAAATATGTTTACGAGGAGACTGTGTGCTAGGTGAGTACTCTCTTGCACAGATGTGTTCTGTGTGTTTACACTTTTATTATATGTGATTCTGTTTTTAGATCTTTGTTGTTAGGAACATTTCTTTTCAATATATTAAATATTCTTAGAGTGGACTTTGAGTCGGCCTCTAGGTCATATAGGGCTGTCTTATGTGTTTATGTCTCCTCCCTTCTGCATATTCAATGACGCTCATCCATATTTTTGGTGCTTGTCACTTCCAGGAGCATTTTGGTTTCACCATGTTCTACATGGATGCTATGCACTTTTTGTCTCCCATAGTGCTATCAGAAGGCAGCCACCCTAGATTGATTCTTTAATCATTTCAATATGGCCACCTAAGTGTGCAGAAGTACATGCATCCACAGAAGGCACAAATGAATGGTTTTATTTATATCAACAAATCCATTTCAAGATTGCCGCCTTTGTGTGCGTGCATCCACGGCAGCTGTCTTTGAATGGAATTTAACAAAATTAGCCCCAATAACCATGTTTCAACAGCATTTGTTAAAGCTTTACAAAAGCTTTCAACCATGGCCGCCGTGGACACATGGACATCCTCAGCAGCCTTCTTAAATGTATTTAGCAATGATTAAAAAACATTTCAGGATGGAAACTTCAAATGCTCGTGCATTTCCAGTGACTATCCAAAACAAAAGATGTATTGTCAACGCCTATAGATTTAACTACTAAAACCTTTTATCTTTGCCAATGTTTTCTCGAATTGTTTTTTAAGATAACGGTTCTAATGCACTTAATTTACTGGGATTGTACCGTATATTTTTAGCTTTTCTCCATTTTTACTTTGGATAATGTTAGCTTAAAGGAGTGGGCTCAGGGTAGAAGGGCGTTGCCATGGGTAAGAGTAATACAATACGAGGAAGGGAATCACCATCACTTGTACCATTTGACAAAGTTTGTTACCAGCTTCTTTATATTCCCCAAGTTGACTTTAGCAATGTTCTTAAATCTAATTCTTGATCAACACAGAAAACTTCACAAGCTTCAAATGTTTTTAACTATTGGGAGAAAGCAAATATGAAAACAAACATCAGTGTGGAATTTTAACATTTCCTATGCCATCGATGGTTAGAAACGTTAAGGGTGGATCTGCCACACAAGCAAATGGCCACAGGTGGAACAGTGAACGTGTGGCTTTCTTTGGAGAAAAAAAAGGGTTGAATTCAAAGTTTGTGGGATGCCCCAGAGTGCTGGTTCCCACGATGGCCACTCATTTGTGAGGCTCCGGGATTTGGGGGCGCTAGCAGCTGCAATCTTGCGCTACTCAGCCATCTCCTACAGCAGCAGTTGCCGGCTCAGATAGGGCAATGCTGGCCCAAAAATATTTTGATCCTATTGAGCGCTAATCAGGGAGGACATCACTGTGATAAGAGATATGGCCTATGGGAGAGGAGCTGAGGCCTTGGGCCAGCTGACCTGAGGGTGTGCTGCGGGGGCTGTGCTGCGCCCATGATGCCAACCTGCCTGTGAAGATGAGGTAAGTGGAGTTTGAGCAGTGACTGCAGGAAGGCGGGCCTTGCTTTTTGTTATATTTGGTTCGACAACTTTCTATTTTTGAGTTTTGATATATGGATGTTTCCTTCTATAAGAAATATTGGCATAAGATAAGGGGCTCTTGTTTAGCCTGGTGGTACCAATTCTGAACAACAATGAAAGGTGACGAGACTACCTTCTATCTCCAGAATGAAGAGCTCAGTAGGAGAGAAGCACTCGAGAACCTAGACAGAGAATAGCTAGGCTTTAGAACAGAGAAGAGATGGATTTAAACACCAGATTGCCCTGAGGAAGAAACAGCTGCTCAGAAGCCAAATGGCTGCCACCTAGGGGACCTCAAAGAATGTATGACTATGTGGTAAGTGCCTAATAAAACCTGTTTGAGTGAGAGTGGAAGGGTGGGGCATGCCCCCAGATGCCTAACCATGGTGAGTGGTCGTAAAAATAAGTTGCCTCTTGACACACAACGTTCATTTTAAAGAGGAAATTACAGAACCCTCCTGGGAAGTTTGAGAGGTTGTTCTAGAGGCAGCATGTGTCCAAATTTTCATGGTAATGTGCTGGACGATAGGTACACCAACGCTCATAGGGTGTGTTGCTAATTGTTACAGGGCGTTTAGAAGAAAAGAAAAACCGTCGTAAACAATCAGTCACTCTCTATCATTTTAGTAAATCAGGTCTGCTCACATTATTGTACTGATGACACTCAGCTCAGAGTCTGTGCTCAAGCATGCCACCATGCCATAAAATATGGGTGGCTTGTCGCTCCTTCCAATGGAACTAGTGAAAGATGGGCCTATTGTTCTTTTTAACTAACAGGAACATATTCAATTTTCCCCCATGTTATGGAATTTAGATGTTGAGCATAAGAATCTCTCACAAAGTAAGGCTGTAGCCAAGGCTACCTTTCTATGGGTGTCTCTCCTATTTACACAAAATCCAAACAATATACATCACGGCGTGTGCATGGAGTAGTAAACTCATGATTATATTATGGTAATGCTTTGTATGAAGGCCTACCTCAGTGTCTCCCTAATAGACTACAGATTGTCAAGAAGGCTACTGTCTGGCTGTTGCATAACTAGAAAGAGAGAGGGACTCTGCATCAGCAGTAAGAAGGCCACTGAGGTAAATTCAAAGTCCTGTGTCTTTTTCACAAAACCCTCATGGACAAATTGTCTTGTTACTTATCGTAGAGGCTGACAAGGGACCAGCTTATAAGAACACATCATTCTTTGACAGCAATATTTTAATTATCCCCAGAGTTGAAGGCTGCAGTTTTGGACTCAGTCTGTGATTCTTACATTGCGAATTGTCTCACTAGACAATTGTACAATGAAGCCATGGGGCAAATGTAATAATGTTTCTTGCAACGCAAGGCAACATGCAAAGTTGCTGCGCTGCATGATATGGGGATCAGAAATGCTCCACATTTACAATGCAATGGAGAATCCTGCTCTCTCTTTGTGCTCGTGCATTGTGTGCTGCCTAGAACCAATTTAGGAACCCCTGCATCATAGAGCAAGGGTACCTGCATTACAGGACAGATTATTTTTGTGCAGGAAGGGATATCTGACACTGTCCAGGAGACCCCAGTGAGTGAGACATGTTTGACCCCTGATACAGTGGACTTTGGGTTTGTTTGGTTACACACACATAGTTTGGTTTATAGTTGGGGACTTTCACTCCCACAATAGCACTTGAGTATTTATAAGAGACCCCCAGGCATCACGAACAACACGCCCATGCTCTCCTCTCCCCCAAGAGAGGACTTAAATTAATAACTAAAGCCATGGTCACAAGGTGTTGCCCTCACACGCTGCACCCCATGATGTAATTAGCTTAAATGTTACAGGGCTGAATTGCCATCTAAAAACTTGAAGTTGTGTCTATGCTCTAGGACTCACATTATGATATCTGCTTGCTTCAAGAAAGTCACCTGCTCACTGCAGACTGGAATAAGCTTAAATCTAAGTTGCTCCCAAGGCTAACAATAAGATCAGAATTGTGCACATTGGCTAACATTTACACTTCCACTGAAGCGTTCACAGACATTTTACAATCTTCAGATAAGGCAGTACTCCTAGGGGGGACTTTAACCTAGTAATGGACAATAACAGACACAGAACAGGCCATAGGTTTGGGCAATCAGGCTCCTTTTCGAGCAAAGGAAGGATCTGGCTGGGAGAGGCAGGCTTCACAGATATTTGAAGAAATATGCACTATAACCTCAACAGCACTGCAGCAGGCGATCCACAGCATGACCATACTGAAAGTAATTGATTAATACATGGTAGAGAACAACATGGAAAAACTCCCAATGGGGACACTTAAGGATGCCCTAAAAGTGGTAGTCAGAGGAGAATTATTAGCCACAGCAGCCAAAGAGAATAAAGACAGTAGGGAAAAGAGGCTGGATCTAAAAATCAAAGTTTAAGAACTAAAGACTATCCACAAATACATAGGTGCACCAAGAGTAAGGCATCAATTATGTAGTACAAGGACTTAGTTAAAGGCCCTTGACACAGATTGAATGGCCTATGCCATGCTCAGACTCAAATATAAATATTACTTATGAGCCAAAAAATGTGGGAAACTACTAGCTCCAAGATTGTGTGACCAAACCACAGAACACCATATTGAGCACATCTACAACTGACTTGATGAAGCAATTACAGAGACTGAACAAATAGCAGAAGAATGTATAGACTATTACTGACTACTCTATACAAAACATGATCTAGATAATAGCAAATCATACCTGGAACAAACGTGCTTATCTAAGTTACCCACCCAACAAGCTGAAACTTTAAAGGAAAACTATAACTATAGATGAAATAATCCCCACCATATCCATGCTTGAACTCAAAAGCCCCAGATCCACATACATACACTTCCCACTTCTATAAATCCATCTGCAGCACTGTGGCCACGATTCTCACTCGGCTATGCATTTCCTTTGCAGAGGCCGGAATCTCACACCACTGATGCTGAAGCATCTCTGTCTGTCATTTCCAAGCCAGGTAGGAATGAGATGATTTGTAGTTCCTACTGACCCATATCACTTCCCAATATGGGCGCTAAACCTTTCACAAGCAACCAGCCTCAACCATAGATACTTGGCCTGATTTACCCTTACCCAGCAGGATTTATTCCTGAGCGAAGTTGTACGGACAATACAAAAAGACTGATCCACTTTATAGGCAAGGCTGACAAGCCAATATGAGCACCCTGCTTTTTTCCATCAATGCAGAAGAGGCATTCCATGGAGTCCATTGGCCCTACTTGATGGAAACACAGAAACAGTTTGGTTTTGGGACAGATTTTGCCTATGGATAAAGCATGGGTAGAGTTCTTCATTGACTAGAAGTCAAAATCAATGGGACATCCTCCAAGCCATTTGTGATTTAGAGATGGATGAGACATGGCTGCGCTCCCTCACCACTACTTTTTGGTCTGTATAAGAAGTTAATGGCGCAGAGGGTTTGATATAGGGAAGACATCAGAGGACTTGAAATGCGTTAGGAACACACATAAAATGTGCCTGTACGCAGACAATGTCATTTTCTACCTCACCAAACCCACTGTCTCTTTCACTGCCCTAATAGAAGAACTACAAACCTTTCGAAAGATTTCAGGATTTAAATTCCAGTTGCCAAATTCCCAGGATCTCACTTTACCAGTTCCATAAGGAGCAAAGATGTACTGCACTATAAATTCCATGTTGAGTGCCTCCCAAACAGATGCTCTACCTAACTCTACAGATTAAGGGCCTAATTTATGAGAAATGTCACATCGCTGCATGAAAGCAGCGATGCGTCACTTCTCAGTGCGCACTCCTTGCGACATACCTGATGCGTCATATTTAATGTATGACGCATCATGTCGCAAGTAATTACAGATACGTCAGTATTTCTGACGTATCTGTAAGCGCAAAAGTGACACATTGCTGGAGTGCGTCACAAAAGTGATGCAACTCCAGCAATGCGTCCTTTCACATGGGGCAAGCCCATGTGAAAGGGTCTGCATCAGTCTTACGCCTGCTGTCAGGCAGGCGCAAGATTTTGACGCAACGGCGTCCTAGAAGTGACGCAGTGAAATCTTATAGATTTCCCTGTGTCACTTCTACGATGCTATTTACAGGGGAACGCCCCCCCTGAATACCTGATGCAGGTATAATGAAGCGCAGGGGTTTACAAAGTGACGCATCTGCTTAGATGCGTCACTTTGTAAATAGTGCGCAACAGGAGGCATGTTTTATGCTGCCGATGCATCACAAAAAGTGACGCATCAGAAGCGCAAAGCTGATGCAAGGACTCATAAAGGAGGCTCTAAGAACTTTGCACTGATTACAGCCTCTTTGAATTATGAAATTCTTCTAAAATAAGTTAAACAAAAGCTTGGCAAGCGGTCACAATATAAACTTTCCAGACAGGGAGGGTTTGCGATCTTGAAGATGAACACCCTTCCAAAGCTTTTGCCTGTTTTTCCCTCTTCAGCCCCCACAGAATATGAGAAAGTGTATACATTAACAAGTGGAGGTAAAAAAACATGGATGCACTGTAACCTCGAATAACAAAGTTGTAAATATGGGAATACCTGAAATTGCGATTTTTGCATTTGGGATGGTGCATCCCAAATGCAAAAATACCGCTCGCAAAGGGGCAGATTCTGAGAATCTGCCCCTTTGCAAGCGGATTTTTGTTTGATGAATCTGGGCCAAAGTTGCAGAAAGGAACATGCTAGCAACCTTTGCCACTCGCTCACTTACACCCATTATTTTCAATCCCAACTTTCACCATAAAGCAACAGCGAACCATTTTCAGGCCTGGGAAAAAGCTCACTGTCTGGGCCAAATGTTTGATTTTTCAGGCAATAATCTCTCCCAACAGCTATTGAAAGAATATGGCCTCACCAAGACGGAAAGAATACACTACATATAAATCAGACATTGGGTGCAGCATAGATCGAAAGAGACAATGCGCGGTGGCGATTCATCATTTTTGAGAAATTACTACTCACAAACCACAGTGATAAGCATATGCGGTCAGACATATACAAATTGTGAGGTGAGGCCACCAAACGCAAGGGTGCACCCTACCAGAAACAATTGCAATCAAAGCTTCGATGCGCCCTCATGGCCAAAGCAAGGGAGGACATATTTTACAGAGCACGCACGATAGCGAAATCCACAGCAAGTATAGAGACTTGGACAACAATAGTTGTTACACACTGTCCTATACGCCTGCCCGACCGCATGTGTTGGTTACCTGAGAGAAGGGAGAGTTGCTGAAGATGTTGAGGCAATTCTCAATGCAACTTTTATAGAATTGCCCCACGCTCACTCGATTTTGGAGCTCTGTTATAGATGGCATAGTTCCAATATAGGAAGTGCAGCTGCCCAGATTCCCAGCATGCTTAGTTCCCGGCCTTGTAAGCAAGCAAGTATTTCCTTTGCTCTCACTAAAGGTAGGGGAATGGCCTTGTCACTGACGTCCCCGCAAATTGCGATACTGGCTGTTTTGGAAACGGATGAAGTACCAGAGCACAAGCACGATTATACTGTATACGGGAATTAATGGGAAATCTATCAGCATCCCAAGAACACATAGAAGACGGCTTGCAAAACATGTGACTCCTTATATAGACTTTCTGTCCTAAGAATGAAAGCAAGATCACCTACAGAGCCACAGATGGAGAAGTAGCAGTAAGAAGGCACCGACAGATATAAGGTAAGCAGTTCAAACACCCATGGGTACTCCTTTCCAGAACTAATCTACCACTCTGATGGTTTTGTATGCGTTACCCTCTTCTTTTGGCAAGCTAGTGGTGGACTCTCCATGTGGGTCCAATGTAACCTTTAAGTGGAAATCACGGTGCTAAACATCAAGGGATCCCCTTCCAAGCTCTGCTTATTAAGGATTTTTTTGAGCTCTTATTATTTGTATCTGATCAGTTTTTATAATAATGCTTTTGTGTACACAGATTGTGTTCATTATACTTGGCTGTTCACTTTTCTTTTGCGTTTGAGGCCCATTGGGGAGGCAGTTTGTGTTCAGATGTTTTACCTTCTATGAGGGGATTATTGAATATACATTCACAACCACAGCTTTTTCGTTATGGTTTTCTTGGAGTTATATAAAGGAAATAGAGTATGGGGATCATAATGCCCTAAATGTTGAAGGTTTTTTCCTGTGAGCAAGGCCACAATACCTGTTGTCTCTAGTTATCACCCAGCACTCTAACGTTGGCCGTAGGCTTGTTTGTCAGCTGAGGGATCCTGCATATACTCTTGGCTTACTGCTAAGGAACCATCAGAAGATTTTTCAAGGTTGTTTGGGAGATGGGAGTAATGGTGTCCTGTTGACCCACTATGTAGTCCTTTGCTCCTGCATTAGGAATCATTTAATGAAGCCCAACTGGTGCAAGCTAGGGTGCCTGCATTGGTTCAATATTCTCTCCTCTGTAGCCAATCGCTGTCTGTGTAAGGCCATCTCAAAATTGCAGAAAACCTCCAAGAGATTTTCTGCAAGGCTCATTATAAAAATACCACGAAAGAGAGGAGAAATTTCTGTTTAACAGGGATACGCTGGAATTTGCAGCCATGTAACTTAACACTAAAGTCTTCTGGGATCTGGTGAGCAGGATTAGAAAAAGGGATGCTCTAATAAATCAACTTTTTTCTTGTTACCTGTCTGGTTCTGACTGGGTCAAGCATCTTGGAACAATATATCACATTGCAGAAGATAAGTGGCTGGAGGAATACCTACGGGATAAAATGAGTAATTCTCCCCCCTTGAAGTTTACGTTGCAGGAAGTGGTGGCAGTTATAAAGCAAAGTCAGAGTGGAAAGGTACCATAGCCGGATGGGGTACCCATGGACCTTATAACATGTAATATTGTTCTCTGGGGTCCCTTGCTCACAAATGCTTTTAATAATTATTTTTGCAATTAGATCCCAAGCTCCTGGACAGTGCCTACCATAGTCCCAGTTTTGAAAAATGGGGGGCAGGAGCTCACCAAAAAGCTACCCCTTAATCTCCTTACTCAGTAGTGGGAAAGGTGGTCTTTAACATAGTTAGAGCTTTGGCTACTCGAAATAAGGTTTTGTGACCTCTACAATTTGGCTTCTGTTGAGGACTGAGCACGGTGAAGCAGTACCTACATTTTCACTTGATTATTGGCAAATACACCAGTGCCTGGCATTGGCTATTGTACCTCGCTTTTATGGACTTATCCACTGCTTTTTACAGTGTCGATAGAGATAAAGTATGTGTGATGTTGTTGAAATTGGGACTAGATCTTGCACTGGTAAACTTTGTATTCACTCTAAAAGAGGATCTTATAGCTAAAGTGAGATATGACCCTACTGGTGAAATGTTGGATTCCTTTCCACTAGCTAGAGAGGTGCGCCAAAGATGCATCGTGGCCCCTCTATTGTCTATCGCTGAGCTCACACCTGTCTAGTGTAACCATGGATGTGCCGGGAAGAGATAATCTGCTGGTTCCTGCATTGCTGTATGCAGATGATGCAGTTCTTTTGGGCCGGACTCCCAGAGCACTGCATATTTTGGTAGAGGCACTTGTGCCTTTTATGAGTAGCCCTAATTACCAACTATGGAAAGTCCCACATCATGTCGTGCGGCCCAGGCAAGAAAGGGTCTCTGTTATAGCATAGTCATACTCGGGAAATAGTGTCAATAATTATTACTATCTCAGTGTTTTTTTCAACGTATCTAGTTCTTGGCACTTTGAAGTTACCTCCAGTGTTGTAATGCAACTTGAGGCCCACCCTGCAAGGTACATGGAGGGCCCCCCTCCGGACTCACTGAGGAGCTCTTAGGCCAGGGTACAATGCTGAGGGGGCCCCTTGGAGCTCGGGCCTTCCCAAACTTAGGGGGCTGCGGGGCCTTTGTTACACCACTGGTTACCTCTGCACGTTTGAATTTGAGTAGGTTGGCTGGGGCTCTTTTTAATCTCCCTAAAGCAACTGGGAAGGGATTAATCACACCCTTTAAAAAAAATGTAATGCACAATGTGTTTCTGCAGCTTGTATGGGTCAGGAGTTTGGGGTTTTCAAATCCCTCCTACTTGCAGCTAGAGGAGAACTGTATTTGCAAACCAGTCTTCATCTTCCTCCTACCACCTCCCATTTATTATTCATCCGGATTTAAATCTTGATTGCAAAATTAAATTGGCCTCATTACTGCTCTGGGTCAACGTATCGACTAATGCTGAGGCCAGCCTATGTAGGGGAATAATATTGGAACGTCTCAACCTCGACAGGGGTTGCTCTATTTCCTGGTTGAGGAATGTTTCTAGTGTGTTTGATGAGTTAGGACTGCACAGCATGTTTCACGCGGCAAGCACTTTTTTAATGTCTGATAAGATGAAAGTTAAGGTGAGATTCAATGACATTAGTTACTGTGTTCAGAGTCTGACAAACGCTCAGTTAGAAAGTTCGTAGCACTTAGCATGCCTGAGATACCAGCAATTTATCTAGCCATACCTCTTTCCTGGTGGTAAAGGACGCTTTCTCTTCCAATTCAGGGCAGGCTCGGTATGGTGTCTCCTAAGCATGGGCGTAAAATCCGTTACGCTCGCGGATTTTTCGTATTTTCGGAGAATCCGCAATCCGCGAACTCTCGCGGATGTGGCGAGAATACGCAAATCCGCGCGAAGCGGATTTTTTGTTTGTGTTCGCACTGCTCGCGGTCAATCTCGCAACAATCTCGCACTCGCGAAAGTACAAAAATTACAAGGGGAGGGGTAAAGGAAGTGGCCCAGTCTCCAACTTCCTGTTCCTGTCCAGCAAGCTCCTCCCATAGGCGTGGGGTGAAGGAAGTGCCCCAGTCTCCAACTTCCTGTTCCTGTCCAGCAAGCTCCTCCATTTCCTGGCCACTTTGATTTCGATCTTGACTGGGAAGGATTACTTTTTGTGGTTGCTGCTGGATATTTGGATTTGAGGCCTTTTGGATTACTTTTGGATTCGAAATTTGATTTCACAAACAAGTAAGTTGATGTTGTTTGTTTGTTGGGATTTTTGTGTGTGTTGCTTTTTTTTCGACTTTTTTGGGGGGAAAATCTGCAAGTTCGCGAGCTGAGGATGTTTTTGCTTGTGTTCGCACTGCTCGTGTCCCGCGCAGCAACAATCTCGCACTCACGAAATTGTAAAAATTAAAATTCTGCACATGAATTGAAAACCACCAGGCTTAGTTATGGGTGCATGCATGATACAACTGTTTTCTTGAATTTTTTTTTTAACATGATTCTGGCCAGGGCATGGATGGCATTGGATTGTGGTGATCTTTGTGTGTTTTACGACTTTTTGGGGTGGTGTTGGGGGCTTGCTATGTGGGTGGGGGCCATTTTATTGCCTGGTCCCGTGTGGGTGGGGGTCTAGGGGCCATTTTTAAGCCAGTTTGTGTGCTTTGTGCCATAAGCCTGCACCCAGTGTGCTCTGATGTCATCCATTATGCCCAGGGGGCCCAGAATCGGTCTGTTCGCGGATTTTGCTGGTTTTTCGCCACGTTCGCGCCGTGAAGCAACAATCTCGCACTCGCGAAATTGTAAAAATTGCAATTTTGCACCGGAAAACCACCAGCAGGCAGCATAAGCCTTCTGAAACTTGATGGATGGCATTGGATTGTGGTGATTTGATTAGTGTTGTGTTTTTTCACTTTTTGGAGTAGGGGTTGGGGGCTGGCTATGTTGGTGGTGGCCATTTTGAGGCATGGTCCTGGCCATGTGGATGGGGGGTCAAGCGGCCATTTTGAAGGCAGGCAGTGAGCTTTGAGACATAGGCCTGCACCCATTGTGCCTTGCTTTCACCCATTGTGCCCAGGCGGAGTCAGGGGTACATGAAAGTACAACCCTCTCTGTGTGTGCTCTCTTGGATCAATGTTAAATTCCTGTTTCCCAAAAATTTAGCAAATCCTAATTTTGAAATTTCCATATTGTGTGGTGTGCACGTGTGTATTCATAAATGCCTACTTGCAAACTGTTTATTGAAGCGCTACATATGCAACATATATTTACTGATGTTCCTCTGTCTTCGTTTGCTTTTAGGTGCACAAAACTCCGCATCATCGTTGAGCATCAGTGCCAGGAAGAAGTCCTGCTGCGGCCTGTTGTTCCGACATCTGAAGAAGATGGCTCCAAAAAGAGGTGCCCGTAGGTCCTCTTGCAAGAAAGATGTCTCTACTAAGGAGAAGAAGAAGCAAGTGGCACCACTTACCAAGGAGACTGGTGGCTCAACCAATAAATTTTGGGGGAAAAACAACAAAAAAAACAAAGGCCCACCATGAGTGCTGCACAGGTAGCCTGTTTAGTTGTTGAATCACCAACGACCAGTGATGTTGGTTCATCGCAAGAAAGTAGCAGCACACCATCAACACAGGTTGTAACTCATCTCACAAGTACTATTCAACAACCAAAGCCGCAACAACAACTGCATGGGCTACTAGTACAAGCAGAAGTACATGCGCAAGGAGCTGTCCGAGAAGGAGCTGTCCGAGAAGGAGCTGGCTGTGAAGGAGCTGGCTGTGAAGGAGCTGGCTGTGAAGGAGCTGGCTGTGAAGGAGCTGGCCGAGAAGGAGCTGGCCGAGAAGGAGAAGGCCGAGAAGGAGAAGGCCGAGAAGGAGAAGGAGAAGGCCGAGAAGGAGAAGGACGAGAAGGAGATGGCCGAGAAGGAGAAGGCCGAGAAGGAGAAGACCGAGAAGGAGAGGTCCATGGAGACTTGCAAGTAGAGGTCAGTGAAGATGCCCATGTAGCGGCGCATGGAGCGGTGCAAGTGCCCACAATGGTTGTTCTTCCAGAAGTAGGGGCACAGGAGGAAATTGACTTTGGAGCCGGGGTATCATGTCAGGAAGACGAAGCCACTCCTCCTGATGATTCATTTTCTCCCAGCTCCCCAGCAAGGAAAAGATCAAGGAGGGTGTGTAGAAGTTCCTCTTCAAGCCCCGCTCCATCAGATGATGATCTGGATCTAGATTGGCAACCATCTCTGACGTCTGAGAGGGAGGCACACCATGAGCTGCGAAAGGTATCAAATGTTAAAAGGAAGGGCCCCGGAAAGCTCATACTTATGGATCCGAACGTCGGACTTGATGAAGTGGTGCATTCTGATGTTGTTGAACAGGATGACAGCAATGACCTAGTCATCACACATGTCAGTCCAGCCACACCGGCCATGCAGCAGACAGACATTTATACCCTATCCCGACGTCATGCTGAGCGTGACCCTGGCGACGTGCCACTGGTAGCACCACCAACGCAGTCAAGTAGTACAACAAGTTCAACAAAACCTACAGCTCCCATATTTTCTCCCCAGAGGGGTACTCCATCCAGCTCGACTCCCTCAAGTAAGGTTGCTGCAATAATTGCACAACCCAGTAGATGTCTGCAAGGCTCATCCACCACTGCTTCATCTGGCATTGGCAGCAGTATCACCTCGTGCGGCAAAACCAGAAGTTTCCAGTCCCCAGTTTGGAACTTTTTTAGTGTCCATGAAAAGTATGATAACATAGCCGTTTGTTGCATTTGTAAGACTAGAGTTAGCCGTGGTAAGACTGGTACCAACTATGGAACCGGAGGCCAGATAGGTCATCTTGAAAGAAAGCACGCTGTCAAATGGTTTCCGCACCTAGCAAACGTCAAGGGAAAGCGATCCCAAAGGGCAAGTGGCCAAAATATACCCATACTAGGTGTTTCATCTGAAGATGACGGGGAGGTAGAAGAAGCGTCAGACATGTGTCCGGTTGCACCCAGTACCCCTGGCAGCACCACACCCTCCGGAACACATAGAAGGCACACTGAGAGTCTGGGAGACACACCAATGCGGAAAATGTCAACACTGATCAGAAGTGGGTCGAAGAAGGCATCAGCATCATCCCGTAAATTTGTCCAGCGCACCATTTCAGCCATGTTCTCCTCAGATGTGCAATTTCAACGCAACCACCCAACTGTACGCCTGTATAACACTAAGCTGGCTAAAATGCTAGCGGTGGACCTTCTCCCTTTTTCGTTTGTCGAAGGTGTGGGTTTCCTTGAACTCGTGGCAACACTGGCCCCTAAATGGAAGGTTCCTAGCCAGTTCTATTTTGCCAGGGTTGCTGTTCCAGCACTACATAAAGAGGTGCTTGAGTTGGTGGGGGCAGCTTTGCAGAAGAGTGCTGTTCACACTATACACCTGACAACAGACATGTGGACCAGTTGCCAAGCCCTTGATTACATGTGCATCACTGCACACTGGGTCTCTTTTTCAGGGGTTATAAAACAGATAAATGCAGGTGGTGACTTGGTCGAGATTTTTAAGGGTGCTCGTAAACATGCAACATTAGCCATGTTTGGCATGGAGAAAAGTCATACTGCAGTCAACATTTTGGCTGACTTTAACAAAAAGGTCTCGCAATGGCTGCCCCCAAGAAATTGCAAGGTTGGTTATGTTTCTACAGATAATGGCAGCAATGTAGTTAGGGCCATGGAGAACGGTTTCTATTTCAGAGTGCCGTGTTTGGCGCACTGTATCAACCTTGTTGTGCAAAATTTTTTGAAAAAAGAACTTGCAGTCGACAAAACACTGACCATCTGCAGAAGAATATGCACACATTTCAACAATTCTTTTAAGGCCCGGAAGGAGCTGAGGCGCAAGCAAAATGAACGTAGAATGCCAGTGCAAGCACTTATCCAGGAGGTGGCAACACGTTGGAACTCAACCTTCTACATGCTTGAGCATCTGCATGAGCTGTTTCCAGTAGTCAATGAGTATTTCTACAACCTGGGTGGTGATACGACAGAAATGATGCTAGCGGTGGAGCAATGGCAGCTAGTTAAAAGCCTGACAGACATGCTTCGTCCTTTTGAGGTCTTCACGCATGACGTCAGCAGGGAGGACTGTTCTTTGCCATTGTTGCTGAAGCTCGAGCACCAAGTCAAGGTGGTGTCTTCACAATTAAAGGACGTTGGAAAGAACGAAGCACATGAGTTGGCGCAGAGATTATTACAACGCCTAGTTAGCAATAAACGGCTTGTAAATATCAAACAGCACTACATTTGTGCTACTATTCTGGATCCACGTTACAAAAAGCCATTGTTTGGCAAAGTAATAATTCCTTTTGAAACATCGGATGTTACAGAGTACAAAGGTTGGCTAACTCAGTCAGCCATTCGTTTTGAAAGAGAGCGGAAGGAAACTGTAGGAGAAGACAGTACTACTAGTGAACCAGCAGGCCATCAGGCGTCCCAAAAAAGCACTTCTGCATCTGTGCCTGTGGCAGAAGTGAGTTTCTTTTCCTCTGAGCCGTTAACCACACCAGCAACCGTATCATCTGCACCAGGCCCAGGCGATATGTCTGAAGCGGGTTGGCTAACTCAGCTAGGGTTTCCTTGTCCTAGAAAGGACACAGAAGTGCAAAGTACAGGAATACGGGAGGACATTCTTTCAATGGTGCAGGCCTATCTGGATGACTCAACAGAGGTCAATATTACTGAGGACCCATGGGCGTATTGGCATGGGAAAAGAAAAATATGGCGAGAGCTCACCAACCTGGCTATCAATTACTTGTCTTGCCCACTCGCAAGCGTGTCCTCAGAACGTGTTTTTAGTTCTGCTGGTGGCATTGTGACTTCCAAAAGGTCCCGCCTCTTGCCCGCAAATGTGGAGCGGCTCACCTTGATAAAGATGAACCAGCACTTCATACCACCAGATTACAGAGTACGAGAATCCACGCAGGAAGAAGAGGACACCGACCTACCTGAGGAAAGTTCTCCTCAGTTACTAGAAGTAACCCCGACTGATGATTTAGCAGAGTATGAGGACGAGTTCTGCTTCCCTGACAGCGAGTTCTGAAAATGAGTCAATCATTCATTAATTGTAAATTTAGTCCTCCTTATTCACTTTTATTCCTGTGTGTCTGTCTTTCTTTAGCAAGTGCTTCATCACATTCCCAACAAAACTGTAGTCAACCAATAAAACAACAAGCCCATCAACAGAACTGTCTTGATTTTGATGCCGCAGCATTCCTCAGGTTCACAACAGTTAGTTGACAAGAACTCAGTCCTGGTCGTCTATCCTGAGTCCTCCTCCTCCAGACTCACCCTATCCATTACCCATAATGCTGATGCCTGGATTCTGCACAATGAAGAAACTTACGTTGACGAGTCCCCTAACGCCTTAGGACACTGTGAGTTCCAGGTGGAGCCAGCCCTCAAACACAAATTACAGGTAAGAAAAGCGTTTGGATGGGAGGTAGTATAATGGAGTGTTCGGAGAGGCGAGAGAGTGACAGTGGTACTAGCAGTAAAGTCCTAGGGCTCTTGAATTAACAAACTCTGTGACAGGCATTTACTTTGGAAAACATTTGGCCTATTACACATGAACGTTTAGGCGTTATTATTGCTCGCTTGCCTGTCTCAGGGGTGCTGTCTGTGGGGCTTCTAGGTTTTTGAGTTGTGTGAGCACCGCTGCCACATTTCTAATGTTGATTGCTTTTGTTTTGCAGAAAATCCACGCCGGGAAACTCCAGTTGGGGCCCTGCTGCAGAACGCCTTAGGACACTGTGAATTCCAGGTGGAGCCAGCCCTCAAACACAAATTACAGGTAAGATAAGCGTTTGGATGGGAGGTAGTATAATGGAGTGTTCGGAGAGGCGAGAGAGTGACAGTGGTACAAGCAGTAAAGTCCTAGGGCTCTTGAATTAACAAACTCTGTGACAGGCATTTACTTTGGAAAACATTTGGCCTATTACACGTGAACGTTTAGGCGTTATTATTCTCGTTTGCCTGTCTCAGGGGTGCTGTCTGTGGGGCTTCTAGGTTTTTGGGTTGTGTGAGCACCGCTGCCACATTTCTAATGTTGATTGCTTTTGTTTTGCAGAAAATCCACGCCGGGAAACTCCAGTTGGGGCCCTGCTGCAGAACGCCTTAGGACACTGTGAATTCCAGGTGGAGCCAGCCCTCAAACACAAATTACAGGTAAGATAAGCGTTTGGATGGGAGGTAGTATAATGGAGTGTTCGGAGAGGCGAGAGAGTGACAGTGGTACTAGCAGTAAAGTCATAGGGCTCTTGAATTAACAAACTCTGTGACAGGCATTTACTTTGGAAAACATTTGGCCTATTACACGTGAACCAACACGATGACAGTGTTCAGTAAAACGAACTTACTGCAAAACCACCACCCACCAGGCTCAAAAGTAGTAAAAAACAGGTATGCTCAGATAAAGTTTGAAAAAGTATATTTATATCCCTAACAAAATAATCTCCCGCAAGACCCTCCCTAACCCCAAATAAATAGTCCATCAAAAGTCCCCAAAAAACCCAACTCCCAATTCCCACCCCCCAAAAGTCTCTAAAAAAGGGGCAAGGGACACTCTACGGATGCAGGTTGTTCACTTTGGCCTCCAGGGCATCATGCCTTAGGGCGGCAATTGCAAAAAAGAACAAGTGATGGACTGAATGTGGATCAATGTCACACACTCCCCCAGTCAAAAGATCTGGGCCCAAATCCATCGTTTTTTTGCACTCCACACAACCCTGGGTCAGATAATGGCTTTATGCAAATCAGCTCTGACCCTGTTGCCCCATGGGAACAGTCCAGTCCGAACTACAACAGCCATATCTTTCCCAGACCGGAATCAAGCATCCGAGGACCGGACCGGTTTCGAGGTAACACCTCTCTTCAGCCCGGCTAGCTTGACTCCAAGTGGTGTGGAGTGCCTGGGACCCACGTCTGGGCATCCCCAGCGCACTTAGGGCGGCAATTGCAAAAAAGAACAAGTGATGGACTGAATGTGGATCAATGTCACACACTCCCCCAGTCAAAAGATCTGGGCCCAAATCCATCGTTTTTTTGCACTCCACACCACCCTGTGTCAGATAATGGCTTTATGCAAATCAGCTCTGACCCTGTTGCCCCATGGGAACAGTCCAGTCCGAACTACAACAGCCATATCTTTCCCAGACCGGAATCAAGCATCCGAGGACCGGACCGGTTTCGAGGTAACACCTCTCTTCAGCCCGGCTAGCTTGACTCCAAGTGGTGTGGAGTGCCTGGGACCCACGTCTGGGCATCCCCAGCGCACTTAGGGCGGCAATTGCAAAAAAGAACAAGTGATGGACTGAATGTGGATCAATGTCACACACTCCCCCAGTCAAAAGATCTGGGCCCAAATCCATCGTTTTTTTGCACTCCACACCACCCTGGGTCAGATAATGGCTTTATGCAAATCAGCTCTGACCCTGTTGCCCCATGGGAACAGTCCAGTCCGAACTACAACAGCCATATCTTTCCCAGACCGGAATCAAGCATCCGAGGACCAGACCGGTTTCGAGGTAACACCTCTCTTCAGCCCGGCTAGCTTGACTCCAAGTGGTGTGGAGTGCCTGGGACCCACGTCTGGGCATCCCCAGCGCACTTAGGGCGGCAATTGCAAAAAAGAACAAGTGATGGACTGAATGTGGATCAATGTCACACACTCCCCCAGTCAAAAGATCTGGGCCCAAATCCATCGTTTTTTTGCACTCCACACCACCCTGGGTCAGATAATGGCTTTATGCAAATCAGCTCTGACCCTGTTGCCCCATGGGAACAGTCCAGTCCGAACTACAACAGCCATATCTTTCCCAGACCGGAATCAAGCATCCGAGGACCGGACCGGTTTCGAGGTAACACCTCTCTTCAGCCCGGCTAGCTTGACTCCAAGTGGTGTGGAGTGCCTGGGACCCACGTCTGGGCATCCCCAGCGCACTTAGGGCGGCAATTGCAAAAAAGAACAAGTGATGGACTGAATGTGGATCAATGTCACACACTCCCCCAGTCAAAAGATCTGGGCCCAAATCCATCGTTTTTTTGCACTCCACACCACCCTGGGTCAGATAATGGCTTTATGCAAATCAGCTCTGACCCTGTTGCCCCATGGGAACAGTCCAGTCCGAACTACAACAGCCATATCTTTCCCAGACCGGAATCAAGCATCCGAGGACCGGACCGGTTTCGAGGTAACACCTCTCTTCAGCCCGGCTAGCTTGACTCCAAGTGGTGTGGAGTGCCTGGGACCCACGTCTGGGCATCCCCAGCGCACTTAGGGCGGCAATTGCAAAAAAGAACAAGTGATGGACTGAATGTGGATCAATGTCACACACTCCCCCAGTCAAAAGATCTGGGCCCAAATCCATCGTTTTTTTGCACTCCACACCACCCTGGGTCAGATAATGGCTTTATGCAAATCAGCTCTGACCCTGTTGCCCCATGGGAACAGTCCAGTCCGAACTACAACAGCCATATCTTTCCCAGACCGGAATCAAGCATCCGAGGACCGGACCGGTTTCGAGGTAACACCTCTCTTCAGCCCGGCTAGCTTGACTCCAAGTGGTGTGGCGTGCCTGGGACCCACGTCTGGGCATCCCCTGCGCACTTAGGGCGGCAATTGCAAAAAAGAACAAGTGATGGACTGAATGTGGATCAATGTCACACACTCCCCCAGTCAAAAGATCTGGGCCCAAATCCATCGTTTTTTTGCACTCCACACCACCCTGGGTCAGATAATGGCTTTATGCAAATCAGCTCTGACCCTGTTGCCCCATGGGAACAGTCCAGTCCGAACTACAACAGCCATATCTTTCCCAGACCGGAATCAAGCATCCGAGGACCGGACCGGTTTCGAGGTAACACCTCTCTTCAGCCCGGCTAGCTTGACTCCAAGTAGTGTGGAGTGCCTGGGACCCACGTCTGGGCATCCCCAGCGCACTTAGGGCGGCAATTGCAAAAAAGAACAAGTGATGGACTGAATGTGGATCAATGTCACACACTCCCCCAGTCAAAAGATCTGGGCCCAAATCCATCGTTTTTTTGCACTCCACACCACCCTGCGTCAGATAATGGCTTTATGCAAATCAGCTCTGACCCTGTTGCCCCATGGGAACAGTCCAGTCCGAACTACAACAGCCATATCTTTCCCAGACCGGAATCAAGCATCCGAGGACCGGACCGGTTTCGAGGTAACACCTCTCTTCAGCCCGGCTAGCTTGACTCCAAGTGGTGTGGAGTGCCTGGGACCCACGTCTGGGCATCCCCAGCGCACTTAGGGCGGCAATTGCAAAAAAGAACAAGTGATGGACTGAATGTGGATCAATGTCACACACTCCCCCAGTCAAAAGATCTGGGCCCTAATCCATCGTTTTTTTGCACTCCACACCACCCTGGGTCAGATAATGGCTTTATGCAAATCAGCTCTGGGGGCGCTGGGGATGCCCAGACGTGGGTCCCAGGCACTCCACACCACTTGGAGTCAAGCTAGCCGGGCTGAAGAGAGGTGTTACCTCGAAACCGGTCCGGTCCTCGGATGCTTGATTCCGGTCTGGGAAAGATATGGCTGTTGTAGTTCGGACTGGACTGTTCCCATGGGGCAACAGGGTCAGAGCTGATTTGCATAAAGCCATTATCTGACCCAGGGTGGTGTGGAGTGCAAAAAAACGATGGATTTGGGCCCAGATCTTTTGACTGGGGGAGTGTGTGACATTGATCCACATTCAGTCCATCACTTGTTGTTTTGTGCAAATTCCGCCCTAAGTGCGCTGGGGATGCCCAGACGTGGGTCCCAGGCACTCCACACCACTTGGAGTCAAGCTAGCCGGGCTGAAGAGAGGTGTTACCTCGAAACCGGTCCGGTCCTCGGATGCTTGATTCCGGTCTGGGAAAGATATGGCTGTTGTAGTTCGGACTGGACTGTTCCCATGGGGCAACAGGGTCAGAGCTGATTTGCATAAAGCCATTATCTGACCCAGGGTGGTGTGGAGTGCAAAAAAACGATGGATTTGGGCCCAGATCTTTTGACTGGGGGAGTGTGTGACATTGATCCACATTCAGTCCATCACTTGTTGTTTTTTTGCAATTTCCGCCCTAAGTGCGCTGGGGATGCCCAGACGTGGGTTCCAGGCACTCCACACCACTTGGAGTCAAGCTAGCCGGGCTGAAGAGAGGTGTTACCTCGAAACCGGTCCGGTCCTCGGATGCTTGATTCCGGTCTGGGAAAGATATGGCTGTTGTAGTTCGGACTGGACTGTTCCCATGGGGCAACAGGGTCAGAGCTGATTTGCATAAAGCCATTATCTGACCCAGGGTGGTGTGGAGTGCATAAAAACGATGGATTTGGGCCCAGATCTTTTGACTGGGGGAGTGTGTGACATTGATCCACATTCAGTCCATCACTTGTTGTTTTTTGCAATTTCCGCCCTAAGTGCGCTGGGGATGCCCAGACGTGGGTCCCAGGCACTCCACACCACTTGGAGTCAAGCTAGCCGGGCTGAAGAGAGGTGTTACCTCGAAACCGGTCCGGTCCTCGGATGCTTGATTCCGGTCTGGGAAAGATATGGCTGTTGTAGTTCGGACTGGACTGTTCCCATGGGGCAACAGGGTCAGAGCTGATTTGCATAAAGCCATTATCTGACCCAGGGTGGTGTGGAGTGCATAAAAACGATGGATTTGGGCCCAGATCTTTTGACTGGGGGAGTGTGTGACATTGATCCACATTCAGTCCATCACTTGTTGTTTTTTGCAATTTCCGCCCTAAGGGGTCGATTAGGATGGCGGACGGAAACGTGTACCGTCCGCCGCGGAAGGTGGCAAGATACTCCGGACCTGTCCGCGGAAAATCCGCAACAGCAATTAGGATAAAACATGCAAAAAACGCCGACCGCGGCGTACGGAGCACTCCAATCCCCGTCCGCGGCGGTCGGAGTACACCTGAGTCCGCGGCAGGCGGACGGAACAGTAAAAACACCGACCGCCGCGTACGCACATGACCGCGAATACATCCACCACCCCCGCTATACCTGCGCAATGTCCGTGTCCGCAATTAGGATAACTCCGCAAGTACCCCGGTAGTCACCGCCATCCACGTCCGCAGCGGTACCAATGCACCGAGAATCCGTGCACCACAGCGGAACGACAACACAAACAACATCCCTACTGTCAAACCAATGCCATACATTGGCACGGAAGTTTATCACCAAACACACGAAAAAAAACGCCCACCCACCGAAAACATCCAAACCAATCACAACACACAATGATCCACCGCCAAGCACCACACAATCCACACCTGCCAACACTCCCACCTAGCACCTGACTGCCAATAACCATTCAGACACGGTCTAGACACACACCATAAAAGAACTCCCACCCACTCCACAAATCCTCTGCATCACAGCATAGCTGCTAGCAGGACACACCACTGAACTGAGCCCAAAGAGAAATAGCATTCACACAACCCACACCCAAACACACCCACCACACAAACACCCACCACACCATTCTTACACACCACACACCTGCACCACCCCATCCACGCAAACCCACACCCCGAGCACCACACACCATGGCACCAAAAAAACCCCCAAAATTCACTGACACGGAGTTGAAGGTTATGGTCGATGAGATCATCCGTGTGGAACCCCACTTATTCGGGGCCCTAGTGCAGCAGACCAGCATAGCCAGGAGAAACAGCATGTGGGACCGGATAGTCACCAGGGTGAATGCCTCCGGGAGCGTCCCGAGGACGAAGCAGGACATCCAGAGGCGGTGGCACGATCTAAAGACCCGCGTCAAAGCCATACGAGCCAAGAACTATCTCCGGGCTAATCATACAGGCGGTGGAACCCCTCCGGAGCCCTTACCCTACACCGAGTGGGAGGACAAGGTGATGACCATCATCCACCCTGAGAGCCTTGATGGACTTCCTGAGGGAGAAGAGGCTGGTAAGTACAAACCAAGCACCACGAGCACTACTACATGGTGTGCCTCACACAACTGTGAAGACACATCTCCCAGACCCCAACCCATGCATGCAGTCCACATACTCACCAACGTCGAAATCACTCCAACAGGCCCCCATGTCCATAGGGATGGCGGTGGCGGTGGTGGTGGGTGGTGGTGGGTGTGAGGGGATGGAACTACAACTCCCAACAGGCCCCCATGTCCATAGGGATGGCGGTGGCGGTGGTGGTGGGTGGTGGTGGGTGTGAGGGGATGGAACCACAACTCCCAACAGGCCCCCATGTCCATAGGGATGGCGGTGGTGGTGGTGGTGGGTGGTGGTGGGTGTGAGGGGATGGAACTACAACTCCCAACAGGCCCCCATGTCCATAGGGATGGCGGTGGTGGTGGTGGGTGTGAGGGGATGGAACCACAACTCCCAACAGGCCCCCATGTCCATAGGGATGGCGGTGGTGGTGGTGGGTGTGAGGGGATGGAACCACAACTCCCAACAGGCCCCCATGTCCATAGGGATGGCGGTGGTGGTGGTGGGTGTGAGGGGATGGAACCACAACTCCCAACAGGCCCCCATGTCCATAGGGATGGCGGTGGTGGTGGTGGGTGTGAGGGGATGGAACCACAACTCCCAACAGGCCCCCATGTCCATAGGGATGGCGGTGGCGGTGGTGGTGGGTGGTGGTGGGTGTGAGGGGATGGAACTACAACTCCCAACAGGCCCCCATGTCCATAGGGATGGCGGTGGCGGTGGTGGGTGTGAGGGGATGGAACCACAACTCCCAACAGGCCCCCATGTCCATAGGGATGGCGGTGGCGGTGGTGGTGGGTGGTGGTGGGTGTGAGGGGATGGAACTACAACTCCCAACAGGCCCCCATGTCCATAGGGATGGCGGTGGCGGTGGTGGGTGTGAGGGGATGGAACCACAACTCCCAACAGGCCCCCATGTCCATAGGGATGGCGGTGGCGGTGGTGGTGGGTGGTGGTGGGTGTGAGGGGATGGAACTACAACTCCCAACAGGCCCCCATGTCCATAGGGATGGCGGTGGCGGTGGTGGGTGTGAGGGGATGGAACTACAACTCCCAACAGGCCCCCATGTCCATAGGGATGGCGGTGGTGGTGGTGGGTGTGAGGGGATGGAACCACAACTCCCAACAGGCCCCCATGTCCATAGGGATGGCGGTGGCGGTGGTGGGTGTGAGGGGATGGAACCACAACTCCCAACAGGCCCCCATGTCCATAGGGATGGCGGTGGCGGTGGTGGTGGGTGGTGGTGGGTGTGAGGGGATGGAACTACAACTCCCAACAGGCCCCCATGTCCATAGGGATGGCGGTGGCGGTGGTGGGTGTGAGGGGATGGAACTACAACTCCCAACAGGCCCCCATGTCCATAGGGATGGCGGTGGTGGTGGTGGGTGTGAGGGGATGGAACCACAACTCCCAACAGGCCCCCATGTCCATAGGGATGGCGGTGGCGGTGGTGGGTGTGAGGGGATGGAACCACAACTCCCAACAGGCCCCCATGTCCATAGGGATGGCGGTGGCGGTGGTGGTGGGTGGTGGTGGGTGTGAGGGGATGGAACTACAACTCCCAACAGGCCCCCATGTCCATAGGGATGGCGGTGGCGGTGGTGGGTGTGAGGGGATGGAACTACAACTCCCAACAGGCCCCCATGTCCATAGGGATGGCGGTGGTGGTGGTGGGTGTGAGGGGATGGAACCACAACTCCCAACAGGCCCCCATGTCCATAGGGATGGCGGTGGCGGTGGTGGGTGTGAGGGGATGGAACCACAACTCCCAACAGGCCCCCATGTCCATAGGGATGGCGGTGGTGGTGGTGGGTGTGAGGGGATGGAACCACAACTCCCAACAGGCCCCCATGTCCATAGGGATGGCGGTGGTGGTGGTGGGTGTGAGGGGATGGAACCACAACTCCCAACAGGCCCCCATGTCCATAGGGATGGCGGTGGTGGTGGTGGGTGTGAGGGGATGGAACCACAACTCCCAACAGGCCCCCATGTCCATAGGGATGGCGGTGGTGGTGGTGGTGGGTGGGGTGAGTACCAGTGCAGACAGAATCGGCCAAAAAAGTGAAAACAACCTGTCAAGTCCACATTACTCATCCTCACATTTTGGTTTTGCAGGTCATCCTCATCTGACAGCTGGAAGCAACACCCGCCCTCCAGACTCGCCAATCACAGACGTCTCAGGGGACGATTGGCCAGCCACCTCCGGGGCAGAGGATGATCCCGGCACAAGCAGCCAGCCAGGGCCATCTGGCTCCCAGGTCACCCCTGCACCAACAACTACGGCCTCTGCCATTGTGACAACACCGGCCACTGTGACCTGCACAGCCACCACCAGCACCACCTCCACCACCACCACCACTACTACCACCACTCCTGCCCCTGCCACCCTGCCCAACCCAACGGCCAACGCCGTGCCAGCGCCATCCCAGCCACGCAGGGAGAGTGTGAGGCAAGGCAGAGATGCAAGGCCAGATCCGGCAGGCAGGAGCATACGCCAAAGAACACGGGAGGATACCAACACACCCAATCCAGTGCAACAGTCATTGGAGGCACTGGGCAGGGTGGAGGTGAGCTACCAACGTGGTCAGGCACAGGCAGACCGGGCCCACCAGGACTTTGTAGATAACACTGCAATGTTGGGGGTCATTGAGAGGCGGCTTGGCCAACTAGTGGACATCTTCACCAGGACAATCAGGCCACAAACAACGCCACCGCCACCGCCACCGCCACCGCCACCGCCACCGCCACCTGCGGCGGATGTGGTACCCGATGCCCCAGCGCAACCAGCTGACACCGTACCGGCACTAAGACGGAGGGGCCGACCGAGGCTGGAAGTGGGCGACAGCAGTGTGGAAGCAGCTGCCACACGCTCCAAGAGGAACAGAAAATGACTGTACCTGTACCTGCGCATGCCATTCACCCTGCCAACTATCCGGTCCCACCTGCCACAGGCCTGCTGTACTAGGCAGACACCACCCTATGTGGTGTCCGCACGGACATTTCATCTGCCATAACCTTCTACTCTCACTCCCCCACCCCTTCACTCATTTGTAAATATGCACCTACACCCATGCACATTTTGTAAATAAAAGCCACTTACTCACTCAATCATGTGTTGTCTCCATGTTTATTCACATGAATGCATCAGAAACAGATGTTACTAGGTACAGGTATCCAACTGGTACAGAATCATGGCGCTGCGGGAGTGACCTAGGGAAAATAGAAACCGCAAAGACACGTCAGGAAACAAGATCACACTCATCAGAACACACTGCAGTGCAACATTTAACAACCCACACGCATCACAACAGTAATGGATGAGACGACACACATCATGGAGACGTGCATTGGCCACAATTTAGCACACACACACACATGCATGCATCACATAGCAGAACACAGAGATGAAGCACACCACTATGCCACAACACCAGCACACATTCACAGGGCATACCCAAGCAGCACAAGAGGAGCACACTCACAATCAAGGGAAGTAGCGATCAATGATCTGGCGCCTCTGGTCCACACCTTCCTCCTCACCACTATCCTCATCAGTTGACATGGCTGGGTCGGGAGGGCGAGGAACTTGCAGTTCATCAGGGTCCAAGAGCAGTTCAATGTTATAGCGCACAGCCAGGTTGTGAAGCATGCAGCACGCTATCACGATCTTGCATACTTTGCCTGGTGAGTAAGGCAGGGCCCCTCCAGTCTTATCCAGGCACCGAAACCTTGACTTGAGCAGGCCAAATGTCCGTTCTACCACTCGACGTGTCCTACCATGGGCATCATTGTATCTCATTTCTCCTGGTGTAGTGGGATTGCGTAAGGGACTGAGCAGCCAAGGCCTGTTTGGGTAAGCCGAGTCGCCTGTGTTGGTGGAAGAGAGAGAAACATCACAACCTGCATTGTGGGGCACACCATGCCACACAGATATCACTCCTGTCACCACAGCATACTCACCAACAAGCCACGCTTGTGCTGGACGAAGATTAGCCATCAGTTGGGGGACCATGCTGCTCCGCATGATGTGGGCGTCATGTGCAGAGCCAGGGAATCTTGCACACACATGTGAGATGATGTTGTCGGCCTGGCACACCACCTGCACGTTCAGGGAATGGAAGTGTTTCCGATTCCTATACACCTGCTCACGTGCCCGTGGTGCAATGAGCGCGATATGCGTGCCATCAATGGAACCCACAACGTGTGGTATACGACCCAGGGCATAGAAGCCAGCTTTGACCGCTGGCAAGTCCGCCGCCTGAGGGAAATGTATATAGTCATGCTTGTACAGCATCATGGCTGTCAGTACATCCCGGAGTACCGTGCTGAACATGGCCTGTGACATTCCCCCGGCATCTCCAACTGTGTACTGGAATGTGCCTGTTGCGAAGAAATGGAGTGCCACCATCACCTTTTGCGTGGGTGTCATGGAACCTGGATATGTTCTTCGCGGCTGCAGGTGAGGAGACAATAGGGTCACAAGTTCCAACAATCGACGGCGATCCAGCCTGAATTTCCGGATCACCTCCTCGTCCACCATATCCTCCAGCACAGTGTATGGGCGAAGGACATTTGGAGCCCTCCTGTGTGGGAGTAGATGGAATGGAAGTCAATTAACATACAACGCACGTGTGTGCACCTCAATCACATGTCAACGCCCTCTACCAACATGTAGTATCCAGTGTATGCTTGTCATATGTGTGACTCCTCTGATTGTCAGGACAACATGGACCGACGTAGCTACAATGTGCATCCACTAGCAACATGATGTTTAGCAACATGTGCAATGCACAGTGTCTCACCTCAACATCACTGCCAACCAGACATGTGACATGACCCACATGTGTAGGCCCAACATCACATGCACACATGCAAGTACATGCACACATACAAAATTAAACACCCCCCCACCCCCCCATATCATGATGCACCAATGGCAACACCAGGAATGGTGGGCATACGGACATCACATGCATGGGGACACAATAGGCAACACACATGTACAGTACACAACAGAACCCCCACCATAGTCATCATCTGACACATACCACTCACTGACAACTGATTCACAGGTGCCCATACATACGGGATCTACTGTGTACATGTGAGGTACGACAAAATTGTGTAGGGTACTACCCGATGTGGACATGCACACGTGATGGACACTTGTGGCTCACCGATGGCCATGGTATGGACACACATGGGATGGAGCATGACATGTGTAGCCACGCAATCACGCACACAACCGTGAGCAGGCAGCTGCAGACAATGGTACAAGGTGCATCATCGGCTAAGATGCAAACATTGATCACGCCATGGCGGTGCACTGCATCCGCTGTTTACGTCTGGGCATACGCGGGCCGCCTTCGACATTCACACTGTCTGCACGTGCACAGACCGTCACGCCCACACACCGGCAAGTGCATGTGTAAGGTTCCGGGACGGATGGTCGATTTGCAACAATGTTGTATCACTGGCGCCTCCATGGCGGTGCACGTACACAGCGGGGGAGGTGCAGGCCTATACACCCTGTAGATGTACTCAATGGACATGCCAGTTCATGACCCCCCTTACAGTCACCTTGCATCATCCACCGTACACCGGCCGGAGCGGCCGGCCCATGAACAACCGCCGTGCCAGGCCCTGCCCAGGACCGCCGTGCCGGCCATGGCAACAACCGCCATTGCACGGCCCTTCCACTACCGCCGTGCCAGGCCCTGCCCAGGACCGCCGTGCCGGCCATGGCAACAACCGCCATTGCACGGCCCTTCCACTACCGCCGTGCCAGGCCCTGCCCAGGACCGCCGTGCCGGCCATGGCAACAACCGCCATTGCACGGCCCTTCCACTACCGCCGTGCCAGGCCCTGCCCAGGACCGCCGTGCCGGCCATGGCAACAACCGCCATTGCACGGCCCTTCCACTACCGCCGTGCCAGGCCCTGCCCAGGACCGCCGTGCCGGCCATGGCAACAACCGCCATTGCACGGCCCTTCCACTACCGCCGTGCCAGGCCCTGCCCAGGACCGCCGTGCCGGCCATGGCAACAACCGCCATTGCACGGCCCTTCCACTACCGGCGTTCCCTGGCGGTCCGTGCAATGGCGGTTGTTGCCATGGCCGGCACGGCGGTCCTGGGCAGGGCCTGGCACGGCGGTAGTGGAAGGGCCGTGCAATGGCGGTTGTTGCCATGGCCGGCACGGCGGTCCTGGGCAGGGCCTGGCACGGCGGTAGTGGAAGGGCCGTGCAATGGCGGTTGTTGCCATGGCCGGCACGGCGGTCCTGGGCAGGGCCTGGCACGGCGGTTGTTCATGGGCCGGCCGCTCCGGCCGGTGTACGGTGGATGATGCAAGGTGACTGTAAGGGGGGTCATGAACTGGCATGTCCATTGAGTACATCTACAGGGTGTATAGGCCTGCACCTCCCCCGCTGTGTACGTGCACCGCCATGGAGGCGCCAGTGATAGTACATTGTTGCAACTGAAGCATCCGTGCCTGAGGCTTGCACGTGCGGTTGCCGATGTGTGCCCGCGACGGTCCCTGCACATGCAGCCAATGGGAAGAGGGACGCTGGCCGCATACGGCCAATCGCAAGTAGCGGAAGCTGTGCACCGCAACAACAGGGCCAGTCATTGGCCCATTTCACGATCACGCTTCCAGGGCTGACCAATTGCTGGCGACGTATGCCACTGACACGTGCTGAGGGCCCTATATATGTGTGTTGGCCAAAATGAAACTTCCTACCCTGGGGACCATTGCTGCCTGTGACCATCACCTCGACCTGCTGCTGCTGCTGAGCTGACCACCGACTGCTGCCTGTGACCATCACCTCGACCTGCTGCTGCTGCTGAGCTGACCACCGACTGCTGCCTGTGACCATCACCTCGACCTGCTGCTGCTGCTGAGCTGACCACCGACTGCTGCCTGTGACCATCACCTCGACCTGCTGCTGCTGCTGAGCTGACCACCGACTGCTGCTCTAGTGCCATACTCCATGATCTTGCCATGTCGTCAGGCAAAGAGATCCGGTCTCGACCCTTCACCGCCGCGGAGCTTGATGTCCTCGTGGACGGTGTACTCCGCAACTATGGACGCCTCTACGGCGCACCGGGACAGGTGGTAAGTGCAGTGTGGGACATGTTGGTGTGCATGAGGGGGCCAAATGATCAGGCCTATTTCTATCTTAGCTGTGTAGTGTGGGCTAGACATATGTTCCTGATTGTGCATGGCTGCTGACAGTAACGTCTTGCCCCTATGTGTGTGACAGGCCACCTGTCCACTGACTTACACCCTTTTGTCTCCCATCATGGTAGGTCAAGCTGCACCTTCGCAAGGACCTGTGGAGGAGCATAGCACGTGAAGTACGGGCATTGGGGGTGTGCAACAGACGACATACACACTGCCACAAACGCTGGGACGACATTTCCAGGCTGAGCAAGAATGTAGCGGAAGTAACACTGGGCCTGATTCCAAGGACGCCCCGTCTGGCCCGACGCTCCATGACCCCTCTCATGCACCGTATCATTGCAGTGACGCATCCTGAACTGGCCGAACGTCTGAGTGCCGATCGACAGCAAACTAGCGGTGAGCATACTGTCTGTGTAGGAAACTTGTGAGTGCTATGCATGTATTGGTGCACAGACACACTATTGAGTTCCGTGTTGCGTATGTATGCCTGTGATGCCTTTTTGGTCCCATTGGGTGGTACTCATTTGACATCCAGGTCCGCCATGTTGACACGCCACTTGCTTAGTAGTTGAGTGTAAAAGCACATCCCCTAGTGGTCCATGGCCCCATGGCAGAAAATGTGAGGATGACTGGTAGGGGTGGGCCATGTGCAGGATGAGGGCTCCTAAACCTTTGTCTGCTATGTGATTTGGCTATCCTGTTCCTTCTGTACGTGAGTGTGCCCATGACTCACACATCTTTTCTGTGCATTTCAGCTTTGACAGAGGACACTCAGCCACAGACGGTGGAGAGTAGCCGAGGAAATGAGTCCGGCTCAGACTTCGCACACACGCAGACTGACACGGAGGAGGCCAGCGCCGGAGAGGGGGACAGGACCGTCCCTGAGGACTCGCATGTGGAGACACCATCGTCCTCCTCGTCGGACACTCTGGGTGAGCCTGCACTGTTGTCACAGACTGGGAGTGGGCACTCACCACCTTCTGTCGTAAGACAGCACACAGGGCCCACACTTCCGCCAACTGCACCATGTACTGTTCGTGGCCGGAGGAGTAGGGGGAGCAGAGTGGCGTTCGGTGCAGGCACCGCTGCCCCTGCCACGGTGAGCCAAAATGCACTGTGTGCTGAGGCCGTTGATCTGCTGCGACAGCTGTGTGTGGGGCAGACCAATATGACAAATGCTTTCCAGGACCATGATAGGAAGTTGGGGCAGGTGGTGGCATTCATGGAAGGGATGCATGGCGATCTTGCAGGTCTACACAGGACAGTGCAGTCATTGGCAAGCAGTGTGTCGTCTGCAATAGTACAGTCGAACGAACAGGGTGCTACTTCTGTTTCACCATCTACACCGCTGGATGTCTCGGGGGGTAGTGAATATTCTGAGCAGGACTCAAATACAGCTTATTGCACTAGAAGCAGCGTCAGACAGCACGTCAGGGCATGCAGGGCACAGACCCCATCCCCTAGATCAGCTAAATCTGTTCACGTAGACGACGTCAGATGCACTGGAGTACACACACAGGATCCACAAGTGTTGTTGGGGGACATGCCTTCCGGAGCTACACAGGCATTCAACACGAAAGGTACTCCCAAGGCAAGGGATACTCACATGTCCATGGACTGTTCCTTGGACAAGGCCAGTCAGAAGACAAAGGCACCTACTAAGAGCAGGGAGACTCCCAAGAGCAGGCCCACAGCAGAGGTAAGGGAGACTCCCAAGGACAGTGAGAAGACTAAGGCACCTACTAAGAGCAGGGAGACTCCCAAGAGCAGGCCCACAGCAGAGGTAAGGGAGACTCCCAAGGACAGTGTGAAGACTAAGGCACCTACTAAGAGCAGGGAGACTCCCAAGAGCAGGCCCACAGCAGAGGTAAGGGAGACTCCCAAGGACAGTGAGAAGACTAAGGCACCTACTAAGAGCAGGGAGACTCCCAAGAGCAGGCCCACAGCAGAGGTAAGGGAGACTCCCAAGGACAGTGAGAAGACTAAGGCACCTACTAAGAGCAGGGAGACTCCCAAGAGCAGGCCCACAGCAGAGGTAAGGGAGACTCCCAAGGACAGTGAGAAGACTAAGGCACCTACTAAGAGCAGGGAGACTCCCAAGAGCAGGCCCACAGCAGAGGTAAGGGACTCTCCCAAGGACAGGGACACACACAGAGAGCAGGTGTCTGCTGGAGACAGGTGCACCACAGACGACAAGTCTGCTGGCAGGAACAGGGCGGCGAGCAGGGCACAGGCTACATCCAGAGACAACACTCCACCTAAGGATAAGGCACATCCTACGGACAAGGCATCTGGCATGGACAATGGCGCTATCAAGGACAGGCATACTTCACCCCTGGCTGCACTGAGGCTGATGTTTTCTACTAAACGCAACACTGATGTCTCCGCGGCGGAGTCCCCCCATACCTCCACTCCCATCCAGGCCAGTCAGAAGCAGAGGAGGGTGTCCCCTGTTGTTGCATCCCCCATTACACATCATTCCGAGTCCAGGCGGCAGGCACAGAGCAAACGACAAGCAGGCTCCAGCACGTCCCCCGAAACCAGATCCCCGGCTGCAGTTGCTCCACCTATGCTGGGTGGTGATTCTTTGGAGTCCCCACCACTTGGCAGTCCTGTCCTGTCCAGGGTGCACTCACACCACCCTAAGAAACGCAGACACACACCATTGACACCTGCCAACCCCGATTTGGCTCTAGGTGAGCTATCCCCAGCTCCCAGGCCCACCCTGCCTCCTGGCCCATACAGCCCTGTGGCTCATCATTTCAGTTGTCCCAGTGGCGCTGGTGCAGTTGACTCTCATGTATCAGATGGTGGCACAGTGTCAGTTGTGCCCTCTCCTGTTGCAGATCCTGGCAGGGTATGTGGGTCTATGGCTCACGTGTCAGTTAGGAGATCTGTGGCTGTGTTGCACACTCCTGTTTCTGGTGCTGGCAGTCTGTCTGGGTCAGTGGCTCACGTGTCAGTGACTACATCTGTGGCTGTGTCTCACACTCCTGTTGCTGGTGCTGCCAGTGTGTCTGGGTCCGTGGCCCATGTGTGTGTCACTCGGGCTGTGGCTGTGTCTCACACTCCTGTTGCTGGTGCTGCCAGTGTGTCTGGGTCCGTGGCCCATGTGTGTGTCACTCGGGCTGTGGCTGTGTCTCACACTCCTGTTGCTGGTGCTGCCAGTGTGTCTGGGTCCGTGGCCCATGTGTGTGTCACTCGGGCTGTGGCTGTGTCTCACACTCCTGTTGCTGGTGCTGCCAGTGTGTCTGGGTCCGTGGCCCATGTGTGTGTCACTCGGGCTGTGGCTGTGTCTCACACTCCTGTTGCTGGTGCTGCCAGTGTGTCCGAGGCAGGTAGTTCACGCAGTCCCCCTGATTCTGTGATGTGAGGTGCTGTACACTTCACTCAAATGTTAGTTCACATGGTGTGTCCATTGAGAACTGCGTGGCACTCTTGTGGTCCCTGTGACGGTTTGGTAGGGACACGTAGTTGTGCTGCCTCTGATGTACCTGCTCTGTACTGCACAATGCCCTGTTGATGCTCTGATACTGCATTCTGCCCTCTCGTTTACTGCCTCTGATGTACCTGCTCTGTACTGCACAATGCCCTGTTGATGCTCTGATACTGCATTCTGCCCTCTCGTTTACTGCCTATGATGTACCTGCTCTGTACTGCACCATGCCCTGTTGATGCTCTGATACTGCATTCTGCCCCTCTCATGTGCTGCCAATGATGGACCTGTTCTGTGCAATGGACTGTTGATGCACTTAGCCCCTCTCACGTGCTGCCTGTGATGGACCTGTTCTGTGCAATGGACTGTTGATGCACTTAGCCCCTCTCACGTGCTGCCTGTGATGGACCTGTTCTGTGCAATGGACTGTTGATGCACTTTGCCCCTCTCACGTGCTGCCTGTGATGGACCTGTTCTGTGCAATGGACTGTTGATGCACTTAGCCCCTCTCACGTGCTGCCTGTGATGGACCTGTTCTGTGCAATGGACTGTTGATGCACTTAGCCCCTCTCACGTGCTGCCTGTGATGGACCTGTTCTGTGCAATGGACTGTTGATGCACTTAGCCCCTCTCACGTGCTGCCTGTGATGGACCTGCTCTGTACTGTACAATGCCCTGTTGATGCTCTGATACTGCATTCTGCCCCTCTCATGTGCTGCCTCTGATGTACCTGTTCTGTACTGCACAATGCCCTGTTGATGCTCTGATACTGCATTCTGCCCTCTCGTTTACTGCCTCTGATGTACCTGCTCTGTACTGCACAATGCCCTGTTGATGCTCTGATACTGCATTCTGCCCTCTCGTTTACTGCCTCTGATGTACCTGCTCTGTACTGCACAATGCCCTGTTGATGCTCTGATACTGCATTCTGCCCTCTCGTTTACTGCCTATGATGTACCTGCTCTGTACTGCACCATGCCCTGTTGATGCTCTGATACTGCATTCTGCCCCTCTCATGTGCTGCCAATGATGGACCTGTTCTGTGCAATGGACTGTTGATGCACTTAGCCCCTCTCACGTGCTGCCTCTGATGGACCTGCTCTGTACTCCACAATGCCCTGTTGATGCTCTGATACTGCATTCTGCCCTCTCGTTTACTGCCTATGATGTACCTGCTCTGTACTGCACAATGCCCTGTTGATGCTCTGATACTGCATTCTGCCCTCTCGTTTACTGCCTCTGATGTACCTGCTCTGTACTGCATAATGCCCTGTTGATGCTCTGATACTGCATTCTGCCCTCTCGTTGACTGCCAATGATGTAGCTGCTGTGGTGCCCACTTTGCCCATGCTCACGCATACACTGTGATTTAACCCCTATTTTGTACAATAAAGGTAGTCTATCAGGTCTCGTGGTCTGTCGTTGTCATTCCTGCTTGCGTACTACTAATGTGTAATTGTATTTGCTTCTCATCAGTGGTTTCGGTAACATGACACTCCCCCTCCCTACGTCACGTCCCTTACTGGTATTCCCCTGCAGACAGCCAATGGTTTGTGCCTTACCTGCGTCGTCGTCCGTGGTGGGCCATGACTAGGACGTGGTGGATCGCGAAGAGCATCGGGAAAGCGTGTAGCGCTGGGTCCATGGTGTTGGTCAGCTTGCGGTGGGTATCTCTGCTATGTCACCTGTCTTCGCAGTGGGGATTCCGCCGTGTTCAGACAGGTTGTTTTTCCGCTGCGGTTTTATGTGTATTTTCCGCCATCTTGATTTGGAGGACGGTCTTCGACGTCAGTCCGTACGGCGTGGCCTCCGGATGTGTTCCGTCCGCCACGCTCTCGTGTGTAGTTCGGCGGCGGAGCGTGCTTTTCCGTCGCGGACGGAAATTTGACACGTTTTCCTATCCTGATATGGCGGACGGAGTATCCGCGGCAGGCGGACACGGAAAAGGCTTTTTCCGCCTACTCCAGGGCCGCGGTGGCTCTTCCGTCCGCCATCCTAATGAGCCCCTTAGTGCGCTGGGGATGCCCAGACGTGGGTCCCAGGCACTCCACACCACTTGGAGTCAAGCTAGCCGGTCTGAAGAGAGGTGTTACCTCGAAACCGGTCCGGTCCTCGGATGCTTGATTCCGGTCTGGGAAAGATATGGCTGTTGTAGTTCGGACTGGACTGTTCCCATGGGGCAACAGGGTCAGAGCTGATTTGCATAAAGCCATTATCTGACCCAGGGTGGTGTGGAGTGCAAAAAAACGATGGATTTGGGCCCAGATCTTTTGACTGGGGGAGTGTGTGACATTGATCCACATTCAGTCCATCACTTGTTGTTTTTTGCAATTTCCGCCCTAAGTGCGCTGGGGATGCCCAGACGTGGGTCCCAGGCACTCCACACCACTTGGAGTCAAGCTAGCCGGGCTGAAGAGAGGTGTTACCTCGAAACCGGTCCGGTCCTCGGATGCTTGATTCCGGTCTGGGAAAGATATGGCTGTTGTAGTTCGGACTGGACTGTTCCCATGGGGCAACAGGGTCAGAGCTGATTTGCATAAAGCCATTATCTGACCCAGGGTGGTGTGGAGTGCAAAAAAACGATGGATTTGGGCCCAGATCTTTTGACTGGGGGAGTGTGTGACATTGATCCACATTCAGTCCATCACTTGTTGTTTTTTGCATCATGCCTTAGGGCCAGGGCATCGTACTCCTCCCGGAGCATGGCGTGATCTAAGCGGAGGCCCTCCATCACCTTTTTGTACTCCTCCCATTTCTTGACCTCCGCCTCCAGGTTGGACACTCTGCGGAGTGCACGGCGCAAGCGTGCCTTCACAGTACTGTGAGGAGGTGCAGCCTTTGCTGCTCGGCGGTGGCGTCTTCCAGCACGGCTCTGGTTGGCTGGAGCACTGCGCTTACCGGCAGAACGTGGGGTCACGGAGGAGGATGCAGTAGATGTAACATTTGATGCACTTGAGTGCGTGTCGTCCCCCTCCATTTCCACCAGCCGGCGATATTGTGCAACAGTGGCATCCATCCTCCGTTGCCGGGCCAGTACAGCCAGCATACTCCTGCTCGGTTTTGCAGTTTTAGTATTACCAACTATAGAAGAAAGAAAGACATAATCTGTAACGAATGCTCTTTAAAAATATGATTAACACAAAATGATTCAGCAGGAAGTTGTGTCACAGTACAACTAGCAACTAGCCAGCGCAGTACAAATCTATTCAGGCCAGTATCATGGGCGTCTGCATGGAGGGGCAAGGTGGGGCGCTTATGGTTTGGTGCTCTTTCATATGAAAGAGATCTGGCAGAAGTGAGTGACTTTTCCTCTGAGCTGTTAACCACACCAGCAACCGTATCATCTGCACCAGGCCCAGGCGATATGTCTGTTTCCCTCCCTCTCTCTCTCTCTCTCTGTCTCCCTCTTTCTGTCTCCCTGTGTCTCCCTCTACCTCGCTGTCTCTCTCTCTCTGTCTCCCTCCCTCACCCTCCCTCTGGCTCCCTCCCTCTCTCTCTCTCTCCTTCTGTCTTCTTCTCTCTCTGCCTCTATCTGTCTGTCGGTCCCAGCCTGCTGTAATTACCATATTGTAATTTGTCACTGGGCCAGCACTGGATACACATCATATGCTATCTAAGAGTCAGATAGTACCATGATCCAGCTTACCTGTACTCGCCACCACCACTGCCTGCTTCCTCACAGTCTGATTGTCCTCTGGCGCCGCATCCTCCACAGAGTAGTCCTCAGACTCGGAGTCGATCACGATCACGTCCGAGCTGGCCCCGCCACCAGATGTTCCACCTGAAAAAATATATTTAAAACTGTTAGATTACACCACTCACTAGTATTTGGTTTAGGAAGGAAGAAATTTGAAAACAACAGAAAAATTAATTGACTGTCTACTCTAGTCTAAAGTAAAAATGTCCCTCCTTCCAGGGAAGGCTGTTGTCTTGCTGCTTTTCTTTGTCACAATTGATGAATGCTTGCTTAATTTTAACACACACCATTTTTCTCTGAACAGACAGACGCTGGACTTCTACGGACAAGAGCAACATCAACTAAACCAGGTGAAAGCTCGGCTCGACCACAAGAAATGTGTTCCAACTTCCATTACTCATCAACTCAGCAGCAAGCACTTTTCCTTTTCCAGCTAACTTTATTTTAATATATGTGTTTACTTTTACTTTTAATGAAGCTTTTAAACTTGAATAGACTCTGTGGTTTTTTGGTCCTCCAGACTAGAGTGACTGAGCGAAAGGTTTTGTAAATTTTGCAAGGAGGAGTCCGTGCCGCTGACACTACCAGGTTTATACAGTGTGCCAAACACACCACTCTGAAATATTATGACTCTGGTCTTTCGTGTCCATAGTTTGGTTTGTGGAGATTTGTCCCTGCAACAGTAGTATTATTGATTTTGCTCCTATCTAAACACTGTTTCGAAAAAATTAAATTAGGAACGCTTGGACAACAATAGTTCCTCTATATTTAAATGAAAACTTACTGGGGCCAGCAAAGGAGCACTCGCCGCCCTGGCCTGTATCCTCCTCCTTTGGAACCACTGCATCCACTGTTTCTGTCCGCTTGCCCCTGGGCGGACCTGACGTACAACATGAAAGAAAGAACAGAAAAAATTGATGATTGCTGCGTGTCGATGTCCTTGTCAACCAAATCAAACATTTAGAAAGAACAAGAACCAACTATTTCAGCCAAAAAGAGGGCTACAAAGGAAGGACTGCACCTGAGCCTCTACTCTAGGGGCAGATTTACAAGCCCCTTGCAGCTCTTTTGCTCCGTTCTTGCGTCACTTTTGTGACGCAGCGCCACAACAAGAGAGGCGCCATGGTGTGGCGTATATTAACAACGTGACGCATATGGCAGATGCATCCCATTCTAAAGCCCTGCGCCATAAGGGAGCGTTCCAGCGCAAGGGAGGGCGTTCCTGCGCAGGAACGCATGCTAAAAGTGGCTATGGGGAATAGATAACATTTCAATCAGTCATTTAGGACAATGATCCGTCACTGAAACCCTGCGCCTGCATGAAGCAGACTTACGGCTTGACGCAGCATTGCTGGAGCTGCGCCATCGTTGCAACGCAACTCCATCAATGAGCCGCCTTTACGGCACCGATGCGTAACGCTTCGGTGACGTTTTGGCACCATGGCGTGCCGCATTGAAAATACGGCGCACCATGGGTGGTGCTGGCGTGCCTCACACTTTGCAGGGATGCGCAGGTAATTGCTAATCTGACACTTAGGGGCATACTTACGAGTTCTGAGCTGGACACCTCCAGATGTGCACCAGAACAAATGCGTAACGCAAAACTAACCTTGCGTCACGGCAGATGCGCCGCAATTACAATGCGGCAAACCCTGGCGCAAGGGTAGGCAGATGCGTGACGCATCTCGTGACGAAAGAGGGGTGCATCTCTAGAGTCGCGTCGCAGGCGCGATGCAACTCTAGCAATGCTCAGGGCTGCCCAATACTCAACATACCGCATCAGTCCTTACGCCTGCTTCAAGCAAGCAGGCATAAAGAATTGACGTAGCAGCGTCGCGGAAGTGCCTGCGTTAAATCTTGTAGATTTCACGCAGGCACTTTTGCGAGGCACACATCTGCCTGACCGCCACCCGCCTCCCTCCCCCTGCGTGGGAACGCTCCCATTGTGGCGCAGGCCCAGGTCTTAACGTGGCGCATCTCCCTAGATGCATCACGTCGTACATGACTCGCAGGGATGCGCCACGTTTACGTCGCTGTGCGTCAGGTAAGGCAGCGTAAACGTGGCGCAAGGGGCTTGTAAATCTGCCCCTTTGTGTCTAGCATTACGCAGTTCTGTAAAGTACACTCATACATTACTCAGCCCAAATAAATGAACACATAATAGAAAACAAATAAGCAGTGGCACCGCCACAGAGAAGGAGAGCAGTGCACCTGAAATGCACAGAAGATTTTGAAATATTAATTTACCTCTCCTATCAATGTAATCAGCAGCATTATTGCTCTTTGTAAAAAAAGTTAAAGCAAACATTTGCAATATTATATAACACACAGAGCAGGAGAAAAAACAGAGTAGTGACGAGTGATGAAAAAATTGCTACTACTACTCACCAAGCCCGGGGACCTCCACTCCCAGCAGGTCGAGCAGGTCGTGCTCCCGGTCCAGGATATCGGTCCAGCGGTGGGTCACCTGATTATAGGTGCACTGAACCCCCATGATGTTAAAAAGGGCCCGGCACACCTGCCCCCACCGCTTCCGTCGCTCCTGGCTGTTGGTGTAACCGGCAGCGATCCTGCCGCCTGCCGCGATGGTCCTGGGGAGACGGCGCTGCACATAATAAACAAGTGAGCCCACCTCCTCAGGACTGAAGATCTCCCGGGGCACCACCATTTCTGCCCTCAAGCGGCCACACGGGAGCCGGGCACGGGCTGCGGCGGCCGTCTTGGGCAGCTTGACTGCTGTCTTCACCATGTTCTGGGCAGGTAAGGAGATAAAATGAAAAAGAATAAGAGTAGAAAAGAAGGAAACAAAAGTTTAAAAAAGTAGTTGAAAAGTAAACAAAAGTAGACTAAAACACAAAAATATAGACCTAGAAAACAAGAGGGATATAAAAAAAGTTTAATAGATCAAAAAAAAAATAAAACAAGCAAAGGATGGCAGAGATATACAGAGGATAGAAACACCATGCCCAGACACATAGGAATGAATGAAAAACAAGATGGCCGCCCGAACACGTGCGTGTAAGTAAGTTCGCACGCGATTTCTCTCGCGAACTCGTGCGAACTTTTATTCGCAAGGCGCTCATCGCGCGAGATTACACATAGCGGGCGGAAACGGAAATACGTCACGCAAACAAAATGGCGGCGCCCATACTCAACCTTGGGGTAACTCGCACGAGTTCGCGGCTTCCACGGTCGATTTCGCACGACGCCGCGCCTCGCGAATAGGGCGAAATTACCGAAAAACGAGTTTTGCAAAAGCAAAACCAACGAGCAGGTGCAAAAGTTCGAGCTCATCATTTGTAACCATTTCCCTGTAGTGCTTCCTGAAGGGGCCCTCCAGAATCCGGTTGCCTACTTGCACCTATTGTGTGACCCTGCTCTGACAGTCACAGAATAGTTACAAGTATGCCATTGCATCCTGTTAAAAAAAATGTACATTGCAACAAAAAGGAAAGGGAGCAGACAAGCAGGTGCCAGCCTTCATTAATGTCAGTTGGGGCAGGGCAGGTGTTGTTGTTTGCAAAACTTAAAGCACTTAGCAGGTGTGCTTTGCTTTGCCTCAATAATGTACACTCACTGGTCAATCAGAGGGTGCAGTGATGACACCGAGGGTGGCATGGGTGTGCCAGCCAGAGGGTGGCATGGGTGAACCAGAGTGCCAGTGTTGACAGGATGGCAGTGCTTTGCCCCAATAATGTACACTGGTGAACCAGAGGGTGCTGTGATGACACAGAGGGTAACATGGGTGAGCCAGAGGGTGGCATGGGTGACCAAAGAGAGTGCCAGTGGTAACAGAGGGTGGCAGTGATGAAGAAAGCCTTGCAAACAGGCTGGGCACGTAGAAACAACAAGTTCGCAAAACTGGCGACCCGACAAGTAAGTTCGCAATTTGCGAAATTGTACAAAACCCTCGCGAACTTGCAGAAAACCGTGCGAACACACCCCCCGCCCCAAAAAAAATACGCAAATCCGCGAGAATTTGCGGCATTTGCGGATTTTCACAATCCGCAAATCCGCAAATCCGCAAATTCGCGGATCGGGAAGGTTCCTGTGAGTGGGGAAGGTGTTCTCAGGCTTTTGCTTGTGAGAGGTCAACGGCTCAAACCATGATGCACTTTATGTTTTTTGGACAATTTTATTCAGTTTTTTTGTTATTTATCTAAAGCCCATTTTTAAAAAACATCTGGATTTCGGAAAGTGCTGTGATGCTTTATTTTTACTTCTAAGCAGCCCAGATGTGTGTTTCAAAGTTTCCTCATTCCTCAAAGTGTCAGTTAGGTTTACAGGAAGTCTTTGGAGGGCTGACCTAGTGGTTTTTAGTTGTTTGTTAAGCCTGGATGTCAAATGAGGTTTAAATTGTGTTTTATTCAGTGGCTCTACTGGGCTACACGGTTAACTACACGGTTAACTTCCCCAAAGGGGTTAGACGATTTGCATCCCTAGGTATGCTACTGGCAAAAAGAGAAATTGCAATTCATTGGGGACGCAAGTCCCCACCCACACTACAGGGCTGGCTGCGCAGCCTGGCCTACTGTAATACTAACGTTGAGGTATACGCCAGCATAGTGCCTAGCTCTTTCCGCCCTGAAGATATATGGGGCCCCTACCAATCCTATGTGGAAACTTCACGGTAATCCTCCAACTCTCAACTTGATCAGGGCATAGTCCAAGAGGGTGTGGGGTAATAGATTTCATTCTCTTTGTATTAGATACATGCACCTATGTTCCTCTCCATGCATGAAAGCTCTCGAATGTCTGGCCTTTTATGTTGTTTTTTTTTGTTTTTGTTTTTTTGTCCTCATTTATGCGATTTTATGGGAATGTTGGACAAGGTCCCTTATCGTGATTCCGATTAGTATGGCTGGAGACCACCCTTTATTAACGTGCAGAGGATTGAGACTTATCCTAGAGCCTTTAGATTAGTTGAAGTCAGTCACGGAGCCCCCATGCCGACCATTCGAATCTGAAAGATCGCATCATGTGTAATCATTGGACATTCCTCCCTACTCTACCTCATGTTTTTATCCCATAAATGCTAGAACCTTGTTTTGTTGCTGTTCCCTCTTTGTGTATATAATAACTTGACTTTCCTTACTGAGCCGATCCACTCTAGTACCCTGGGAAGGGTGGTAAGAATCCAATTCACGCATATCTCCCGCCTCGCTAATATAATTAAAGTAAATAATAAACATTTTTGTCTTTTACTTAATACAATAGTAGAAAAATTACTGTCCAAAATACCGAATATAACAGTGGGCTTACCTCGATATTAGTTTCTAGGACTTTATCAATGGCCTTACCCACTTCTTCCCAAAACATTCCCAGGTGTGGACAATGGTAAAACATGTGGATATCAATCGCCTTGGGATCCCCACATTTTGGGCATTTTCTTACCACCTGGTTGTTCAGTTTGGAGAGTCTTTTCGGCATCCAGTATGACCTATGTAAAGTAAAGAGATGGTTTCTCCTAAGAGGTGCAGAAACTATAATTTGCCAAAAAAGAGTGCAGGATACTTGCCAGAGGTGTTGCAAGTCTTGAGTGGGGAAGGGCTTTCTCCATACTTCGACAGAGACTGTGAATTTATCTTCTGGCATTTGTATCAAGTGCCAATACCATTTCGATATTTCTTTTTTCTGTATGTCGCGTAAAAGTTCGTTCTCCAGATTCCTTTTAATTTCTAATCTTTTTTCCTGATTTTTCAACCAATTCAGTAACTGATAGTATTTAAACCTGGAGATCTTGCCCTGTGTTACTTCTAATAATGAGTCCAAACTTATTAGTGATCCAGAGTCAATCAATTGTCCCCATCTTGTTATTCCTGCTTCCCTGAGTGGGTTTACTAGTGTATCTTTTAGACACTCTGGGGTTCCTGGAGACCTTCAAATGTGTGCTAACTGGCTGTAGTACGGAATCTTCCAAATTCTTCTAATGTCGTACCATAGCTTATATGCTGTGTTAAGTACTTTTTAGTTTAATCTTTTTAAAGTATTTTGGATGTCCAAACCTGTATACGCAATGATCTTCCTCTGTTACAGCTTTTCAGTAAGAAGGATAGTCGGCATGAGGTGTAAGAAGATTTCTTATATGTTTAAAATGAAAGGCTCTATAGTAAGAAAGCAGGTCAGGGCTAGCAATGCCCCCTCGGTATTTCCTCTGACACAGTTTTCTCCATGATGTCCTCACTCCTTTTTAGGCCCAAATAAAGCCATTAATTTCACTCTGTATCTTTTTTAGCCAAGGGATCTTGAATTCTAACGGTATAGCGTTAAATAAGAAAGTAAACTTTGGCAAAATAGACATTTTAATTACATTTGAACGCCCCAAAAAGGACAGGGATAGACAACTCCATGATTTCAATAGTTTCCTAATTTCCCTAATCTTTGAATTTAGATTAGCCTGAGCAATTTCCTCAATATTTTTCGAGACTCTATTCCCAGATACTGGATACTATTTTTTGATTCAATTAATGGTGTTTCTACATTCTAGTGCATTATTTCCATTTTCTGAATATTTACTTGATAGCCCGAGATTTCACCAAAAACAGCTAACAACTTCGTAATAAAAGGGAGTGTTTCATTAAGATCGCTCGTATAGACCACAGGTGATGTTTCCTATCCGTACAGCTAGTATTTGGGTACAAATTTTATAATCACAGTTTAGCAGTGACATGGGCCTGTATGACTCACATCTGAGGGGATCTTTTCCTGATTTTAAAATTGAGGTGGCATCATTCAACGATTTAAAGAGCTCAAGACCTTTCAAGTAAATGTTATTAAAAAGCTCCGTCAACGGATTTCATTCTCTTTGTATTCGATACATGCACCTATCTTCCTCGCCATGCATGAAACCTCTCGAATGTCTGGCCTTTTTATGTTTGTTGCTTCTACTATTATGGGGATCCTGCGGTTGCCGGGGGGGGGGGCAACTGCAATGGCAGGTGGAGAGGGGCCTACGGGACTGTGATCTTATTGAACTGCTGATTCTTTCACACCAGCTACTATAGACATGTCAATATTGCAATGCTCAAGTACATTGTTTTAATTCCTGCTTAAACAATGCTGTAACTGACAGTGAACTGCCATGCATGTATTATTTTGATATATTACAAACTGGAAAATAAAGTTAATAAAAGTAAAATGTGTTTTATTCAATCATCTCCGATTATGTCTGTATTGTATATTTTTTATGGTATCATGTAAATTGTATAATGATATTCAAACTATGTTTTATGTGATTAAGACTATATTGCATCTTTTATGGTTTTATGTAAAGCTGAATAAAGACTACTTTGACATAAAGACTACTTTGACTGACTGACTGTGTGCCTTATCATGTGTGGATCCGGGGAGGGAGGGACGGGATACATTTCTTCTCTCTAGGAGGTTAAATTGTAAATTGCTAGCTTCTGGGATGGAGATTCATTCAGTTGTTGAAATTTGAACATATTTTATAAATTAATAAAACAGAATTCGACCATAAATTTTCTGATCTATGATAGGCATTGCCACATTACATAAATAATGTTTAACCTTTTGCACAGTAAGGGGTGAAGATGTAAACTGATGATCATTTTGCGACCAGCCTTCATTTTGCTCTAAATGCCTCAAGTACAATTAATTGAGATTTAGCTGTTAGCTGTACTATTAATTGTTCTGGATCTGTGTTTTCACACAGGTATTCTAGTGAAAAAGAACTGACCTTTTTGTAGTAAACAATATAGTTACTCACAGCCTTGAAGTGATCACTGGGAATGAACAAATAATCAGTTAATGCAGAGTCCGCTAAATGAAAAAGTTATATTAATATACAGCACAAAGTTCAAGAGTGCTACTTGCAGAGGCAAATATACAGCAGGGTATTAAAAAGCCAAGTATTAAGGTACCAAGTCAGCCATTCTTGTACAAAGAGTATCAAAATACGAGGATTCCTAATTCAGTATCCTGAGAATAGAGACCAGTTGTGTAATGTCAGTGTTACAGCCACGGTCCATTTCGAGAAATAAAACAACTTATGTCCACCACATGCTGGGAGTTGTTTCCCAGTGCATGGTGGACATTTCAAGAGTTATTATGATTAGGACCACCAAGGGTTTACCTCTTCAATGTAATTTCAATCACTGTCAGGTCCACTAACAGGGTGTTCCCAATGACACACTGCACAAGGGATACACCATTGAGAAGACCACCATCCTTAACACCCTGAAAGCAGTGAGTGAGGGCAGAGGTGGGCAGTCAGGACATCTGCAGGCTTTTGGCATGAATATCCGGTCACTGTTGAGCTCTAAATAGTGTTGCTACAAGTAAATTTTAACACCAAGAAAAGAAACAAAGGTCAATATTTACTAACACTTTGCACAAAATGATAACAGATATTTACAAAGCCACGCAAGGGTGTTATGTGTTGCATGGCTTTGTTAAGAAATGTAACACAGCACAACACCTTCCATTGTATTGAGTTACATTTCATTCTGGGAAGCACTCCATGGGTGGAATATGGGTGTTCCTGTGCACCCATCTATGGATTTCAGGCAATACCAGATTTGCAAATGTTTGTAAACCTGGAATTGGGTGAAATCGGTAAGCCTCCCGCAGGATGGCATAATGAGGAAAAAAATATTTCTTCTCCTTGTTATTACATCTTTCTATTTGTCCTGCATTCATATGTGGAAAGAGGAAAATTGGTTAAAGGATTCTTTTTGTGCAGGCTTGGAATGCAGGCAGCCTTGCACCATGGTGCAAGGGTGCCTGCATTGGTGCTAGGGTACCTGAAGTTTGCCAGCACTATGAGAGAGCAGAGGTGTGTCATATCTTAGCACACTTGGTGCATTTCTGCTCTCTGCCTTTCATGCAACGCAGCACAGCAAGTTGCCTTGCTACACTAAGTTTCGTGAAAGATCAGTAAATTCCGCTCATCATTTATGGTGTCTTCTAGCCATGCAAATTGTACTACATAGAAGAAACACTCAAGTCATAGGAAAAAGGATCACACACCATCAGCCATGGATTGCTGCTGAAGAAATTAGGTCAGATTTTGAACCATTTTTCAGTACAAACCATAACAAAAAAAGGCATTTAATGGAAAGTTCTCAAAGTAGTGACTAAAAGCCACAGAGGGTTAACACTGAAGTAGTTATAACAAATAGAGTAGTGAGTCTAATCCCTGAATTACAAATGTACTTCCAGGAACTGAAGGACCAAACGTTTCAATTGTTGTAAGAGGTGATGAGGCCACATATTAACCTTTTCAATGATCTGTTAATGTGTACATACATAGTGAAAGGTCATCCAAAGGATGCCGTATACTTACATCAATAGGGCATAGGGCTCTGAGTGAAAATCCCTAGACCTTTCCAGGTCTGCCCAAGGATCGTACTGGTGGTCGGGCTGTGGAAGGGGCTTGGAACAGTTATTACTGCAATTAGCTCCTTTCTAGCCGTGCCACCAGCTCAAGCCACTGTGGAAGGGGCTTGGAACAGTTATTACTGCAATTAGCTCCTTCCTAGCCGTGCCACCAGCTCAAGCCACTTTTTTCTTCAGTCAGTGGTAGTAAGGGGGGAAGAGGGCAGAATGATGAGTCCAGCTTCTTATCTCTCTCCCTTTCACCATCCCTCTCACACCAGCAACAAAAGAAATGAAGGTGGGGATTGGAAGGGGATAGACACGGATTGTTTCTAGTTTCTCCCCTACCAAACCCCACTTCTTGATTGAGTTTCAGACAGCTCCATCATCTCCTAATGCTTCTTTGTTAAAGAGAAGAATTTGCAGAGGAATGAGATGTAAAGGAATGAGAACAGGACACTGTTTGGATTTTTAATTTATCCACGAAAAAATCCAAGCAACACACAGCTCCCTGCTGGGGCAAACAAACACACGCCTGGATTGGGCTTGTCCTACTGACTTCAGATATTTCTAAATTCTTAACAGCTGGACAAGTCATGGGACATGGAACTTGGGAGGAGGCCACCACTATCCCTTGTCTAGAATTCCCTGCACAGTTTAAACATGAGCTATAGGACAATTTGTCTCATAGTTCTCTGATGGAATGTTCTGGACTGTGTGGGGAATGTCCAAACCCCCATCGTTCAGTGTTCTCACACTTCTACCAATAGGAACAGTACCTTACATGTGTACTGTAACTGAGAGGTACATGACAATTTTGTGTTTGTATGAAGTCAATTTACCGTCAAAGTGATGTTCACATAATCACAATTTCACAGTTTCCTGTACCAGGCAATAGGCTCAGTCACACATTTGGGGTGCCCGTTTTATTGGGAAAAGTGTAGGAGCAATGGAAGGCGGGACATTTGCCTGGAGTTCTAGAGTTTTCAGTCACAGGAAACTGAAGAAATTGTGAGTTGTTATCAATACTTTCACATTTGTAATAGATTCTAGTCACTAAAATAGGCTGTGATTCATACGTGCAACATCAATGTGGCTTACCATGTTTCTTTTGTTTACAGAAATGTCTGGAGTTGGTAGTTTCTCCTGTTTGCAAGTTGTCACTGGACCCAAAAACGTCAAACATTCTCGGGGAATCCAGCCTCAAACATTCTGGGGTGTCCAGTGTGTGAATCCCTGCTCAAACTCACTGAAAAAATGTCCCACCTACCCATGTCTGACAATGCCACACAAACCTAGATCAAACGAGGTCTGGGCGGTGTCTTCAAAAAGATATGTTTCCTTTGTGAGGAAGACTGAAAGAAACAACATTTTGGGGAAGAAATGTTGAAAATATGACTCCTTTTTTCAGACCCTTGTCCTAGCAAGCTATTTGTGTGAGGGAGTTGTTGCCTCAAAAGATAGAATCATTTTATGGTGTTAGTAGATTACAATATATAGTCCAACTAAACAAATGGGAGCCTAAACTGGCATTCGGTAACGGTTGCATTGGAAATTTCCAAATGACACTGCATCCAGTTTACCAACTATGGCCACCATGAACACATAGAAAACCTATTCATGTCTGGTACTTTCATGGTCAAGAGACAAAAAAGAATACTGGGTATCAAGTTTTGAAAGAAATATCTTTCTGCTTCAGAGAGATCGGAGAGAATTACAATGCTTTGAAAAATAAGCTGTCAACCTCTTCCATGCTCATGACGAGCTGAGCTCGTCATGAGCCACGACGCTCCGGTGCTCATGACGAGCTAGGCTCGTCATGAGCCGTGGAACGCTCGCATGCGGGGATAATTTCCCTGCTGTGCTGAGCATCCCATGGCAGGTAATGCACCTGTGACGAGCTGAGCTCGTCATGAGCACAGGAGCGCCGTGCCTCATGACGAGCTCAGCTCGTCATGAGCATGCGGGCGCTGTGCGCGCTCCCCTCCCCCCAGCACAGCGGGAAAATAATCCCTGCAGCCAAGGGGTTAATAATCTGACAAAGTCCACATCCATTGCGATCTTCCTAGTCAATCTCACTCACTTGTGGTTCAGTCTTCCATCTAAAGATGGCTGGATTATTGCAACTCGCTATTCTTGGGTGCTCCAGATTCTCTTCTTAAAAATTCTCTATTGCAACCAAGCTGCAGTTGCTAGACAAACAGTGTCCCTTCTAGGACACTCCTCCTCAACTGATGCCTTGGACTCTTCAAACTGGCTACACTTGCCTAAGAGGGTAGTGGTTAAATCCCTCTGTATTGTACACAAAGCCATTCATCAAGCTGGACCTCAGTTTTTACAGCAGACATTTTAACGTTATATTCCTGAGTGTTATTTGTGCTCTGGTAATTTATGTATTTATTTATTTATTTACTTGTTAAGCGCGGCTGCCACCCAAAGGGTATCCTGGCGCTGAGACTGCGTCTATCCTGCAGGCATACTACCATTACATTGCTCTGGGGAACAAAAAGGTCTTGAGGTCCTTTTTAAAAGGAATGAAATCTTGTCTACACCTCAGCGCCAGCGGGAGGGTATTCCAAAGAGTGGCAGCCGTGAAACTAAAAGCACGGCCACCCATCCTCACTCTATTGATCCTGGGGACCTTCACCAGAAACGCAGAGGAGGATCTTAGGGGTCTGGCAGCGCAGTACCAGGAAAAAAGATTTTGGAGCGGTATCGGCCCCTGTCCGTGCAAAGCCTTAAAGACGAGACAAAGCGCCTTGAAGGAAATTCTCTCTTGGATGGGTAACCAATGGAGGTCTGCTAATGCGCCAGAGGAAGAGGCAGATCGAGGACGGGATAGAGCCAATTTAGCCGCCATATTTTGGATCCTCTGCAGCTTTAGAATCAAAGTTTTTGGGGCTCCCAGAAGTAGTGCATTGCAGTAGTCTAATCGACTAAGAATAGAGCTGCGCACTACCTCTGCCCTTGCCTCCTTGGGGAGAAGCGGTAAGATCTTACGTAGGGCGCGAATGCAGAGGTGGTCACTATTCCCTAGTTTAAAAAAGGCACAAGCAGGTGGATGAGCCTTCTCAGTGCAAGATGCTTGGCGGTGGATCAATCTGCCTCTTTCGTTATGCTCGATTAGGAAGATATTGGCTACCAGGAAAGCTCTTAAAACTTGGCTTAACACCCTTTAAGGCACCTTATTGTTAGAAGGTATATTGCATGTATGTGATTACCAGTGCCAGGACAGCTTTCTAGGTAGTATTTGGGCTTTACCTTAGGTTATTTTAGGTTATCAATGTATTTATAGTGTGCTTGTCACCAGTGAGAGTATCCAGGGGTTATCATAGAGCAAGTGTATGAGGCTAGTATTGGAGTACTTATTTGAAGAACCAGGTCTTCAGCTTCTTGTGGAAGTCAAAAAGAAAGGAGGAGGCTCTGGTGTATTGTGGGAGGTTGTTCCAGGCTTAAAGAGCCAGGCATGAGAAGGCACCACCCCCTGTTCTGCTTTTGTGTATTAGTGGGATGTGTGCTAGTGAGAGACCGGCAGAGCACATGTGTCTGGAAGATTGATGGAAATTAATGTAGCTAAACAGGTAGTCAGGGCCTGTGTTGTTGAGTGCTTTGTAGGTGTGGATTAGGTCTTTGAAGTGTGCATGGATTTTTATCGGATGCCACTGGATTTCCCTATGGTATGGTGTGATGTGGGCTCAGTGTATATGAGGTTGAGGATGAGTCTGTCTGCTGCATTTTAGACATCCTGCTGTCTTTTTGTGAGCTGGTTGGTTATCTCTGCGTGCAGGACGTTCCCATAGTCTTGTCTTCTGGTGATGAGGGCTTATGTGACCATTTTCCGGGTGCTGTTTGGTAGCCACTTGAAGATTTTCTTCAACATCCTTAGGCAGTTGAAGTTGGATGAGGCTATTGCGTCGACCTGTGTTGCCATGTTCAGTTTATTGTCTGTGATGATTCTGATGTTTCTTGCATGTGAGCAAGGCAGAGAGGTGATCCGAGGACTTGGCCACCTGGTGGAGTCCATACAGAGGCATCTTTCCTGATCACCACTTCGGTCATAACCGAGTTCAGACAGTTGGATTTCATCTAGGTGGTCACTTTAGTCATGCATGTAGTCAACTTATTTCTGGTTTTGGGCATTTTATCAGAGAGGGACACTATCAGTTGCATGTTGCCAATGTATGTGAGGATCTTTATGTCATGCAGGTGTTGAAGAGCATTCTTCTGAGCGAGGTCCGGTCCGGGTCTCGGCAAATGTGTTTCCATGCTTCAGAGGAGTAAGGGGCATGTTGATGGTTGGGTTCTTCCTGAGAAGAAGGAGCAGATCCACTCGAGATCCTGTCCCCTGATGCCTGCTTCGTGAAGTTGACGGATCAGAATTTTATTGGAGATGGTCTTAAAGGCTGCTGATAGATCTAATAGGATGATGGCTCCTCCCCCCCCCCGTTGAGGATCATCCGATGTCATCTGTTGCTGCTTTGAAGGCTGTTTCAAGTGCTGTGGTTGGGTCTAAATCCTGATTGCGTGGCACTGAGATTAGGGAGATGGTCAAAGAAGCTCTTGATGATGGCTGTGATGATGACCTTGGCAGGTAGGGAAGAAGGGATATCGGTCATTAGTTGGCGAGTTTGGTTGGGTAGGACGAGGGTTTCTTTAGGAAGGGATTGATGGCTGCATGTATCCATGGTTCTTGAAAGGTAGTTGTTCTGATGGAGGTGTTGACGAATTGGGTGAGGACCTCACTGGTAGGAATCGCTCCTCTTTTGAAGGCATAATGGGGACAAGGAACTGCTGGGCCTTTGAGTTTATGGTCATCATGATTTCTGTGGTTTCCTCTGTGCTAATGGTGTCCCATGTGGTGATTGTTTTGAATTTGTTTATCACTGGGAGACTGGTGAAAGTCAGGCGGTTTGGCTGTAAGAAGAATTTGCTGTATATGGTTGTGATGTTGCTGCAAAAGAAGTTTGAAAGGTTGTTGCATACATCTTGAGTTGGGCTGATGTTGGCAGTAGCAACTGTGGTTGTTTTGAAATCCTTGCCGATTGTGAAGGTTCCTTTGCTGCTTTGGAGCTGCTGTTTATTTATCCCTCGCGGGCCTTCCTCTTAGTTTCTTAGATTAGTTGGTACTACCTTCACTGGACAGCTTTGAAAGTGTATTTTTCCAATTCTCCATGGCTTGTTTTCAATTTCCATACCTGCTGTTTGCAGTGTCACTTGGTCGTCTAAGGTTTTCCATGTACCAGCTGGCTTTCGTTCTAGTTTTTTGCTATGTGGTTTTGTTTCTTGGGCACCAGAGTGTCGGCACAATTGGTGATCCACTTGTTGAAGTTTGTGATGTTGTGTGCTAGGAGGTCCATGGTTTCCAGTTTGCTCTTATGGAGAGCGGCCAACCAATCTGCCTCTATTAGGTTGTTCCAGTGGGGGTTCTTCTGCGTTGATCGATGCTGATTGTGAAATTGACTATGGTGTAGTCGGTCCAGGTGACTGGTATGTGTGTATTTATTGTGATGTTGCTGAAGGATGTGAAGAAGGGATCTAGGATGGGTACTGTGGCATGTGTGGGCTCTGTGATGCATTGGGTTAGTCCCAGGTGTTTGAGGCTGTCAAGAAGGGCGGATGAGTTGGGGTCTGATCAGTCTTCTAGATGAGAACTTTGGGGTTTCCTAGGAGGATGAATACACTGCAGTTGAAGTCAGGGACTAGTGGGGCGATGAAGTACATAATGTTGTTAGTGAAGCTCACTGGGGCACCAGGGGGGTGGTACACCAGGATTAGGAATAGGCAGAGAACTTCGCTCCATTTGCGGAGTTTCCAGAGTTTTCTGCACACCGTGCTCGGCAGACCTCACGGAGTGCAGAAAACTCCACTTTGCGTAGTGCTCGCGCTAACGAACAGTAAGTTCGCGAGCGTGAGCTGCTGCTCGGGTAGAATTTCTACCCGAGCGGCAGGAAGACCAGCGCAAACCAGTTCAAACTACACTCCACCACTTGCAGAACTTCGCAGAATTGTTTTTAACTTCGCAGAGTTCCATGTAGCAAAACCCACGAACTACGCCCAGACTAAACCAGGATTCCCCCCAGGGGGAAGTTTGCTGTGATTTGGATTTTAAAGTTGAGCTGTTCCATGTAGTTTGCTCTGGTTTCAGAGAGGCGGTGCAGTTGAAGGTGTCTCTGGTCTGTGTAGGCGGTGTAGCCTGGTGATCTTCTATCTGGTTGGAATGACGGCAGTGATGGTCAGTGTTAAAGCTGTGGTCAGCATTGTTTCCATGCTGATGAGGAGGTCCGATAGGATATCGTCCATCAGGTCTGAAATCTACGTGACGTGCTTGCTGAGCGAGCGGGTGTTAAGGAGCATGCATGGTATTAGTGTATGAGGGTTGAATGTTTGTTTGTTGGTAGGTGTTCGAATGTGATTGGGGTTAAGTGCTGTGGGTATGATCTTGATGGATGTTGGAGTTGCCGGAGTGGTGGTGCAGCTGAAGCAACAGAGTGAGCAGGTAAAAACTGCATCTGTGGTGTGCGGTGTTGTGTGCCAGCAGAGGGTGATGCAATGTCCAGGGTTCAGGGTGTGAAGGCAAGCCGGAGGTAGTGGTGAGTCGGCAGAGGACCTGAGTTTCTGGTGCTGGGCGCAGTCCAGGCATGGACATGCACAGTCAGGGTTGACATTGATGGGCCTTCGATGCACTAGTGGCACATCCACACTACAGCTGCCATTAAGTAGATCCTGGGAGGGGAGAGGAGGGGAGTTGGATGAGCACTGGGGCAGTGAAAGGGGCTGAGAAAGATCTTAGTTGGCAGGGAAGGAGAGAGGCTCATGGATCAGGCAAGGAGCTGGGGGAGGAATGGGAGGCAGAGAGTGTGGAAAGGGAGGAAGGAAGGGGGTACGCAGAGACAGAGATACAAGATAGAGAGACACAGAAAAAAGGTCACAGAAAGAGCAAGAGAGATGAAAAAAAGTTCAGCAAAAAGAGAAAGCCAAAGGAGCGAGAGAATTGGCACCAAGAGTAAGAAATGTAAAAGAAAGTGAGGCAATGCAAAAAGAGCAAGAAATGGCTAAAAAGAGTGAGAGAATAGGCACAAAAAGCGGAAGAAATGGCACAAAGAATGAGAGATGGCACACAGAGATAGAAAAATAGCACAAAAGAAACAGAGAGATTAAAAGAAATGGCAAAAAAGACACATAGAAATTCTGGAAGTTCGAGCAAAATGGCACAAACGTCACACAAGGATGAGAAAAAGGAAAAAGAGTGAGAGAAATGGCACAAAAATCATAGAGAGAGAGAAAGCACAAAGAGCAAGAAGGACAGAAATGTAACTAATAAATGTAATAATAATTTACTCGACATAATATTAATAAGCATAATCTCCTAGCAAGCCAATTAGGGTAAATTAGTAATAGAAACATTAGGATCTGTAGATAATAAAAAGGTATGGTTGTGGTCTGTATCCATATGGTCCGGAGATGATTTTGGTGACCAAACGACAGGTACCCTAAAGATGCATTCTGCTGCTTTCCAGATTTCCATAATGCTATAAACCACCTTTTTACCAGTGGTCTCCTTGAACCCGGAGAAAACACATGCATATCTAGTAGGGAGATTTTTTTGCACAAGGGACGCAGGAGGGAATTACTGTTTCATTCATGTTGAGGGTCAGTAACTGCTTTTTAAAGGCCCCATAAGAATTAAGTGACCACTTTTAAGGAGGGCCCTAGATGACCAGGATAAAGCATCTAATGGTCTATCTAAACTACAAAATGTTTTTTAAGGCAGTTTCTGTGATGCACCATGATGGTGCTTATGGCCAACACTCAGTCCAGAAAGGTTGCTCTTCAACTGCATTGTACATTTGTGGATTTCATGATTGACTATGAAGTAAGTAGAGTCCTTTACTGGCAAAAGCACCATAACCAGGGCATTCCTGAGGGGTTGTTGTAACTAATTACCTATTTTATACTTACACCTGGACAACTCCTAAAGTGGCTATTGGGACTCTCGCTAAATGGGTTTCCACTAAATCTGAAAAAGTGAAGGCATCTGACCCAAGCGCCACTATTTACCAACCTATGTTTGCCAGATCTAAGCGTTGAGTTGGCTTCTGTTAGAATATATCTTCCGTACACAAGTAAAATACCTGTGAGAATGAGAAGCAGTGGGAGCAATTTGTCATACTTTATGAGAATGCTGTCTAATTAATTCTATTGTAGTAAGAGAAGTAATGAACAAAAATAAATTGCAGGTCAACAGATTGAGCAGAAAGCGGCCACAGCACTACTCAGGATTTGTGACATGTCGTACATCAGCAGATCCCAAAAATGATTGAACACCAAGGGGTTTGCGATGTCGAGAAAGATGTCATGAAAACTGGGGAAGCCCTGATCTACCTTCACTCAGAGAATGGATCAAGGGAATGAATTGGTGCATGGCTGCAAAACGAGTCATTTACAAGAGAAGGGGAGATGCTCAAAATTTTGAAAAACTGTGTGGTGGATGGACAAAATATAAAGGACTTTGTTAAATACTTATAGGAAAAGAATGGGTATTAAAACATCATGCGAAAAAGAATGGGCTATTGTGGCAGAAGACTGTATAATTATCAGTGGGAGACGCAATAAAATGCCTATATCAAATTTATAGAAACATATAAACAAAACAATTATATGATTTCAAGAAACAGAAATGACAAAACAATGTCCTCTCACATGAAAGTATCAGGGGTGAAACGCAGCCCTCTTGCAACCCCTGCAGCACAGTGTGGTCCCCAACACTTCAGGAGCCCGCCAACCCATCAGGGTCCCCATTCTGCCCAAAGCCAATGAGTATTTATGAGATATGGAAGACTCTGAGGACCTTTTTTCACGTTCTGTAGGGTGGCCTCATCATTTTACATTATGACACTGGGATGTGTAATCGAAAGTGTTGTACATATGTTTGACAAATATAAATCTTACTGATGATCAAAATCAAATGTTTTATAAAAAAAATGCACACGTAGCTAAATAACATCATGTACAAAGCCTCAGGCCACAAACCGGTCACTGTAGTTCCAGAGCAACTGATTTGCAACCCAAGGCTTATTTTTCACTGTGGTAGATGTACAGATTCATTGTAGCGCTAAATGGACTGTGAGATTAACAGAATATTCTTCCAGTAATATCATTGAGACAATATTCTGTTTGAGAATCCAAGAAGAGGGTCTGGGAATGCAAGGATGGAGTGACGCAAAAGAGAGCAGTCTCCCAATCCTGCATTCCAAACCTCAAAATATTAATTTTGCTCTTTGTTTGTCGCTCCTTTCCCTCAAGGCTGGGTCTAAATCCATTGTTTTATTTGCTCCCCATGCCATTCCAGTTTGGACCCAACCATATGCAAATCAGTCTTAACCCTGTAATCATTGAAAGAATCCATCCAACCCGAACTGCAGGGCCAGGTCCTCCATGGACTGGAAAGAAGCATCCTAGGACCGTTTTCGGGGCATCACCCCTCATCAGCCAGGCTAGCTTGACTCCAGTGGCATGGAGAGCACAGGACCCATGTCTGGGCATACCCGTCCCACTTGGGGATTGGAACCAAAGTTGATCATTTCAACACCATGTTGTTGTGAGATCTTCTGTTTCTGGACCCTTGGTCACCCAAATTTGGTCATAGTCGTTAGAATAAACTTGGTGGGAGTGTGCACTGCTTATCTAGGAAAAAGAGAATGAATCACTCTATAATTTCAGGAAACGTGATTTCCTTTATTAAAGGAAATCACTTTCGGCTGCTGCTGTAAATATCCATGTTTTACATTTTGTTTTGTTCGTGTCTTCTGTGCTGGAGGAAGTTGCATTCAGGGATGTTAACCATTCTAGATGAATTCTTCAGATCACCCATTAACCAATAGACACCTCAACTCCATCTGGATTATCGAAATGAGATCCTTTCACAAGTGCTGACAATTATGTATTGTAGGACTGCATGAATATCAATCCGTATCATTGTATGTCTGCAATACTCGTATTGCAACACAACAATATTTTACCTAATTGCATTTCCCGTGCATTGTGCAGAAGTTGAATCTCTCGTCCTTCAATTTTGTCAATAAAATAAAAATGTTTAACAAAACATAATGTAAAAACTTTTTTAAATTTAACTTAACAAAGAACACCAGTAAGGGATCACTTGAAGAGGTCACTAGGGAATTTATTACAATTGTGTTCTTTATTTTGTAACCCTTAGGAGGCAATCACTGAATTGCTTTCTGAAAGAAAACCACAACAAAAAAACTGGGACCATTCCACAGATTTGCACAGTATTTCAGTAATATATTGTTCAAACTTTGTGAACATTTAAATCAAACAACATTTTGAATACTTACATCACAGTGCACGTATTTTATAATTCAGTGTTTTTGCAGTGCTGTTCATGTTAGGAGAACCTCATAAAATACAATTATACTCTTGCGTTTCCATGCATGTTGCTGTCCAATCATAAACACATTTTGTAAATGTCGTTCTCAAAGATTAAATTGAAACACACATAACACTTCAATGTGTTCATCGTGTAGCTGGTATATTTACTCGGTATAGTAGCTATGAGACCAGCATATAATGATCTTAGGCTGGAGTATGTTTTGTAAACATGACCCCCAGATATGATGGTTCAGCACAGTAGAGTGTTCTGTGACAGAAACACAAGGATTATTGACAGAAATTTGAAGACACATTGGGTATGGAGGGTAATCTAGGTTTTTAACTGTACTTAAGATTGTAAATGCTGCTCGAAATGGAGGGTGGGGGAGAAGTCTATTTCCGATCTTGAGTATTTCAAGTCTTCGGTTCTCTAAACTGACAAGGATATAGTACGATATACATCTTGTGGACTGGATTACCCAATCCACAGCAGCACTACCTAAGGGAGGAGCTTTGCTCCTGGAGACAGTTGTGGCCTAATGATAGGGAAGCAACACGTAAAGGCAGAGTACAAAAATGCTAGTATAAATTAATTAATGAATTAATGAATTAGTATGCTTATGTATATTCATGGTACAACCAATTTCTTCTTGGTACTGGACAAAAAGTTACAGGTCCAAGCGACAAAAACAGGTAGGATTTCAGAGACAGTTACATGTAATGTATTATGATTCGACTTTAAAGAGTAAGGATCATTGTTCCACTCCATTGGGCGCAAAACTGTAAATATTTAGTTTCATTTCCCTGAGCTCGATTTGGAGTCTGTCAACACTTGTCTTCTATTAATGGAGAACTTTCCCTAGTAGTAAGAACATTGGGGCAGATTTATGATAACTGGCGCATCCCCAGGGATGCGCCGCTGCTCCGCCACCCATGGTGCGCCGCATTTACAATGCGGCGCACCATGGGGCAAAAACGGCACAGATGCGTGACGCATCTGTGCCGTAAAGGTGGCGCATTGCTGGAGTTGCGTCGCAAGCACGACGCATCTCCAGCAAGGCTCGGGGGTGCCCCATCTTTACAATGCTGCGTCAAGACCTACGCCTGCTTCAAGCAGGCGCAGGGTTTTGACGCAGCATTGGCCTGAAAGTGACTGAGTGAAATCTTATAGATTTCACTCAGCCACTTTTGCGAGGCGCACCTGCCCCGGATTGCCCACCCTGCGCCGGAACGCCCACAAGTGGCGCAGGGCTTTACAACGTGACGCATCTGCCTAGATGCGTCACGTTGTAAATGGGTCGTAGGGATGCGCCACGTGTACGCCGCAGTTGCGTGAAGCAAACGTGACGTATTCCCGACATAAATCTGCCCCTGTATTTCTTGCAAATACACAGGAGCTGTGTGGGTAACACATTCATACATACATAAGAATTTAAAATTGAATCTCTGCTCAGTGGGTATCCAGACCCTGATACTTCATCATGGGAAGCAGCCTTTATGACGCAGCACTTATGACGCAGCTCTTACGCCGCAATGCTTTTAGTATGCTGCCTTTATGACGCATGCCTTTAATGCACAGAAGCCTTTCCCACACATGGCTTTGCATGGTAAAGGCAAGCATGATAAAATATATATTTGAAGAAAAAAAACAAAGATTTTAGTAAAGTTATAGTTAGGTGACTATGTCAGTGATAACAATAATGTTTTGAACTAAAACAAACACTGAAGTTTACCAGTAATAGTTAGCAGGGCTACCTATAGCTTGCACCCCCCACCATGAACTGCTTCTGACCTCACATAAGACATCACTCATGATATGTTCTATGACATCACTGATGACAGCATCCAATGAGTTTGCTACTTTCTTTTATAGTTTACATAGCGGCGAGTAAGTATCATTTTTGTCTGCCTAATTTTGTAGAGCATAGGTCCATCTAATGGTTGTAAGTGTTTACAAAACACATGTGCTCCTAATGCACCATTGATGTGCAGAGGTATAGAACATGCTATCAATCTTTGTATTCAAGAGTAACTCTCCGTGCAGGTGACAGTTGACTTGTGTTCATTATGTTCAACAAAAGATTTTGGGTTCTGCAGAAATGGTTTCAACAGGAGTAAGATGCTATGTAGTAGATACTAACTTTTGTAAGGAGCTTTGATATATTAGACAGAATCGTGTCAACATGACAGTGTCTACAGAAGTTGGAAGACTGTGTGCACTGGGTACTAACCTATATTCATGTGCTTGTTTTGCTTGAGAAGATGGGCTATCTGTAAAGTTTTCGCAATAGAATAAAGGGTGCAGGTCGTAGGATGTTTAGCACCTTCAGATCATGGTTATTTGTGGATATAGTGTCTTTTTTGACAACTGTTGCACAGAGTGTACACTGTTTTTGGTAAATAATTTGTAATACTCTGTGGTGTGTTTCTTATGAATATTGTACTGTTTGCAAACATTGTGGTATAAAGTAAACTCTCTCCATAGAGTAAGCCCTTTTTACGGTACACAGTTCTCTACTGATATTAACTTCTTTTCTAAATGTAGGTTAGGTGAGCTTCAGGTATTTGATACAGGTAAAAGCTGGTTGTATTAGGCCATTTCTTTTGGAACTGACATTCACTATTTTTAGGAACTTGGCATTCTCTGAACTGTTGTATACAGATTGAACACCATACCTAATGAGGTTTTCTTATATATCTGTGGTTGATTGTTAATGTGAACTATGCTAGCTGGGCACCTTTAGCATCACTTCCAAGGGTTCTGAACTGGAGGGGCAAAATTTGGAGGGCCAGCACTTACTAAGGCTAGGTACAGGTGTTGGTTCAATATGGTTGGAACCTTTTCTGTTCCTGAGGCTCTGATCAGGGAGCCAGCCACCTAGCCCTTGACGTCTCTATTATAGCCCTGGGTTTTGCATTCCTCTGAAGTACACACAAGGCCTCAGGCAGCAAGGCAGTCCACTGAGAGACCTAGCAACATCTAAAAGTGAAATAAAAAATAGGCCTGAAAGTCCTAATTTTATGTCTGATGCCAGCTATGAAGAGGAAGAGACTTATAAAGTCCCACCCCCCTCAGATGGTGCGGACATTTCCTTACTACCTACCCTGGTCCCAGGATGTCTGAGGTACAAAAGGCTAGTGACAAGTTCTTTGTGTGTGGGCTGAGGTAGATACTTTGATGTGCAAGTGGAGATGCGAACAGCTCAAACACACCGCCATGCCCGTATATCCCATCTTTCATGGTTCCGGGCTCCTGAGACCCTCATTGCCCTGTCCAGCCCCTCCAGCATTGCCATAGAGAATGGTGTGCTTGAGGTTATGAATGTTACCTTTGAAAAAAACAGGGTGTAGGACTTGCCATATCCAGTGACAACATGCACATAGCACCTTTTACACAGCCGCTTCAAGGTTAGTGGTGCATGTACTGTGCTGACTAGACTTCCTGCAAGGTCACAGCAGTTTAGGTGAGCTTATGGGCTGTGATGCACATAATGCTGATGTCTACAAACCAGATGCCAATTTACCTCTAACCCGACACACTGAAGCGGCATTCAGTATTTCTCCATTTTGGGCGTTTCCTAACTACGCCCATCTGACTTCATGAGTACTCATTCAAGGAGCACTTTCAGATTTCTTATGCTCATTGTTTGTCACACATGCAAGGGGCATTCTTTTGGCAATCCAATCAGTGTAAGCACAAGGAGCACTTTCAAATCATTTGTGCTTAGGTTTTCAGTACACATGCATGGAGCGCTTTCAGTTTGTGAATGCTCATGGTTTCAATGCACATGCATGGAACGATTTTTTGTGCATGCTCATGGTTTACTACACGTGAATGGAGCGCTTTCACTTTGTGTATGTTCATGATTTATTACTCGGGCATGGAACGCTAATTTATTGTTTAAGCTCATGGGTTTTGATACATGCGCATGGAGCGCTAACCATCATTTATGCTTCTCATTTTGAGACAGATGGGGTGCTTGCTGAATCTCTTGCATGAATGGTAAAGGTGCATGCAGTAGGAACATTTTTAACACAGGCATAAAAAATGCGTCTTATGCAACAGGATCCACTTCAGTGAATGCATAACTGTGCAAAGCATTCCTGTATTGGCTACCTGCATTTAATTTCCTTATTTTGAATACACCAGCACATACTAATGTGCGACATTCGGGAACCTCAACTGAGTAATAACCCTGGGGTTCCTGGACTGATAGGACTCCCATCACCTCAAGGTTATTATACATGGATGGCGACCACAATGGACACGCTTTGAACTAGCTCCTTGGGAGGCCCAACATATCTCCTGGAATCTGGAGACCTAAGCCCCTTGCCGGACTGAAGATGTGCTGCCCACCTCACGGTGGTGAACTGTGGGGTTGTATGTGACCTCTGTCTGCCGAGGCTGACTGTAGTCCCTATCGATATCGGTAACGAGAGGCCTGGGACGTCCATCCTCTGGGAGGTGGCGATCCGGCAGAGGGTGCGACTCGAGGACTATGGGGTATGACATCCCCCATGAGACCACGGACAGTAACTCACTGGGCAAACAACAGGGGAGACACCCAGGAGCGTGAGAACGGAAATCCCAAAGAGTGCTGGAAGCAGCCTGCCTGACAAGGGCCATGCCCCGTTGAGCTGAGAGATCCAGAGAACACCGGAGGTTGGCGCCTGGGGGAATCGACAGAGGCCGCGATATAGCAACCAGGGGGCGGCCCTGAGGAAAGGCAGAGAATGCAGAGCATCAGGACTGACCGCTGTGAACTCACTTTGAAACCGGAACAGCTGTTGGGAATGATAGTGCACACGCCTGGAGCACAGGCTTCAGTGTGGAAGCCCAGCAGGCCAGGATGTAAAATGTGCCTCCAACCTGACTACTGCTGTCATAGGAAGCGGAGGCTGCGGAGCTCTGCCAACACCCAGGGAGAGGTACCTGAGGGGCCTGTGGAGGGCCGGGCTGTGACGGCCCTATGATGTTCTGAATCTTTTCCAGCTGAGATGAGGGAGAGATAACCAGTACCTCATGGGGGAATGCTGGAGATGGAGGGCACCGCCCAGAGAAAAGTCTTGGAGCACCAGTGAGTCTCCGGGGCAGAGGAGTTGGAGGGTTTCCCTTTGAATGGCCTGGAGTGCCTCTGTGACTACGCCATCCTAGTGAGTCTAGATCCCTAGCAGGTGACCATCAGGAGGTGGATGCTTACTTACGCTACCCAAAATCTCCTGTTTATGCAAAAAAAAGCCATAAATAGGTAGCAGTGGCTTTTTACACCTTATAAATGCTGAGCCTCCCCCGCCCACCCTGGCTGTCTTCCTTTATACCTTCCTGGAGCCTGAGGGTTCCGGCTCCCCCATGCTCCCTGGATTGCCAAAGTAAAGACCTGAACTACGGCAGAGACTGTGCTGTGAGGGCCACTCAACATTGTTCTAACATTGATCACCTGCAGCTGTGTTGTGGGGATAGCATGCCCTTCTCTGGGTACAACATTCTGTTTTAAATACCCTAAGACTTGTAGCCCTGATGGGAAAGGCACAGTTCATATCGACAGGGGTTCCGCCTGACATTGGTTCACCACCCCAAGAAGTAATGACTGACAAAGATGAAGGGGCCCAGAAGAAAGACCCCATATGCTACATATATGTGAGAGGTTCCTGGTGGCTATCGAAGACACCAATAACACCCTACATTAAGACATTGGCACCGTTTTGGTGAGTCTTGGCCTGCTTAGCACAGAACATCACAAGCTGGCAGACCGAGTTATGGAGGTAGAGGCCACCATATGCATGGGCAGCATTATACACCATGGAGAAGGAATGTGGGGATGGGAGGCCCTGGGGTGGGTACCGATGAAACCACATTTTTACAGTAGGTTGCGGCTGAACGAAGACATGCCATGACACTTATGTCCTGGAACTTCAGAGGGATGGGCTCTGTCCTAAAGAGACACAAAATACATAGATGCCTTTGTCGGTGAGGAGTACAGATTACTATGCTTCAGGAGACCCACCTAGTAGGAACCAAAATAGATAATTTGAAGCGTTGGTGGTGCGGTCAGATCTATGCCACCTATTACTCACGTATGCTATAGGGGTCTTAATATGGTTTATGGCAGGGGTCCTCTTTGAACATTCCCCTTCCATCACAGACAAAGAGGGTAGATTTGTCTTGGGAGAAGGTATACTATCTGGAAATTGTATTGGGATGCCTATATTCCCCAAATCAGGACCGAACCACCTTTTTAATTATCTCCTAGTTGATAACTTGCTGATAAGGGGCGATTTCAACTGTGTATTCAATGTAGCACTAGACCCCTTAACATCCCCACTTACATGAACGGGGTGGGCAAACTGGCAGGCGGACTGAAAGAGTGGCTTGACCACTAGGAGGGTGAACATGTCTTGAAGACTGAATATGAGGAAGAACATGTGTTCTCTTATTTCTCACATGTCCATAACCTACACATCTGAATAGATAGCTTTGTGTGTTCCACGAGACTCATTCAACAAGGCAAACACTCAGAATACTTGGGGCGCACCTTATCGAATTACAGACCTGTGCTTATGGGATTTTGCCTGATAGGAGAACGCCCGCCAATTCCTATGTGATGGCTTAAGATAACCTCCCTAGAGAACTCATGGTATTCTAACACCCTGGCAGATGCGATCTTAGACTATTTTGCTCAGAACCAGGGATCTACATCCACGAAATTCGCAGAAGGGGAAAGCCTTCAGGGTGGTGACAAGGGGTAACTGTATTGGGCTGAAAATTGGGAAACAGAGAGAGTTGGGTAAAGAGCTCCAAACAATTGAAGACAAAATGCAAATTTTAGACAGGTCCCTAGACACCCGAAATGACACAATGGAAAAACTCCTACAGATGAGAGAGAGGTATAAGTCTACCCTTGAGAGACTCCATAGCCATGAGCAAGTGCCCTGACCTCCTGGCCTGGTAACCGCTCTCCCTCCATACAGCACCGTCCAGCCGTCACCGCCGCTGACACAGGAGAGCAGGGTTCAAGACTGCTCTCGAACCGCTCCCGGTACCTTATTCCTGATTGCCTTGTCATTGGTTCTATGTTTTTATTCAGTCCTAATGCTTGCCCCATTTTTTCTGTTTCAGTGCTTGCCTTATTGTGATTGTTTGTTCCTCCCTGTTCCTTTTTTCTGTTTCAGTGCTTGCCTTATTGTGATTGTGCATTCCTCTCTGTTTTTTGCCGCCCGTTAGATCCCGCCCAACTCCTGATCACCACTTCCCGCCTTCCCGCCTCCCCCACCCCTACTTAATGGAGGCCACTGCGCGGCCGCACCAAAGACTTGCCAAAACCAGGCTAAAGGGGTGCCAAAGCCGCGCCAAAGGCAAGCCTATCTGTGTTCCGCCCGGGACCCGACAGTGACCTGACTGCGACCAGCACCAGGGACGCTGCATCTCGGACAACCAACCACTACAACTCAGCCGCCCTCCAAGCACTCAACCCCTGAAGCCTCAGAGACTGCCAACAGGCAACGCCTAACAAAACCCACAGCCAGTTCTCTTACTTCCACTGCCACCAGACCTTCACCAGCGACGCCCTCTGATGCCTCCTCCTCAACGTGAGCTCTATGCACAAACACGTCCTGGAGATCTGGAACCTACTTGACTGTTTCCCACCAGACATGGGAGAGGTCTGGCGCCGTGGCCAGGGAGACTGACGCTGGATGCCTGGGATCACGGATCGATCCCCGGCTCCGGTGGCAGGGGTCTGCCCAGCACCATGCGATTCTGGGCAATAGTTTGCTTAATCTTCCCAACGGCCCCCAGCGCCGAGATATCCCTTCGGGGTTGATTTGTGCGCTATACAAGTACTGGATTTACATTTTACATCGCCTTCTTCACTGAGACCTGGACAACACCTCCTTCGGTCTGACATCAGCACCGCCATCCCAGGAGCATACAAGATCCAGAGGAAGGACCGCCCAAACCATCCGAGAAGGGGCTTTGCCATCGCCCACAAAAACACCCTCCGCCTCACCACCGCCAGCAAAACTTTGCCCTCAGCCGAACACCAGCACTTCCAGCACCCTCGTCTACAGACCATTCAACCCCCTAGGCCCCCGGGCCCCCTTCGCCACCACCATCACTGACCTCATCGCACCCCTCGCCATAGCCTCAATGAATTACATACTCATCGGTCACCTGAACTTCCACCTCAACAACTCCAGCAACCCCAACTCCACCACCCTTTGGAACAACCACGCCAATCCACAGGGCAGGACACACCCTCGACCCCATCTTCGCAGCAGAAAACAGCGTCCACTTCTGCCACACAATGCAACCCCCATGGACTGACCACCACTGCGTACACTTCACCACCGACAAACCCAAGACACCCAAACCTGCCCCACACCCACCATGAAGGAACTGGAGCAAGGTGACTGATGAGCAACTCAACCCCACCCTCACCCGAGACACCCACACCCCGACATCCGACGCCAACACCGCAGCCAGAGAACTCCACACCTGGATCGCCAACTGTGCAGACAAACTTGCCCCGCTACGCAACACCAACAAACAGCGCCTCAGGAAAGCCACCTGGTTCACCACTGATCTCCAAGAAGCCAGACACACCTGAAGACACCTGGAGAAGAACTGGAGAAACGCCAAGACAACCGAAAACCACACCACCTACAAGGACGCACTGATGGACAACCATAACTAAATCAGAACCAACAAAAGGACTTTCATCCACAACAAAATCCTCGCAAACTCCACCAACTCCAAGGTACTCTTCACCTCCATTCAGGACTTCACCAAACCCCGCAATGAACCCTCAGACATCACCCCCATCCCAAGACCACAGCTACAAGCTTGAAACCTTCTTCCACCTCAAGATCAAAAACCTCTAAGACAACTTCACCAGCCACCCATCAGACGCCACAGCCGGCCCATACTCAGACACACCAGCCAGCACACCATCTCCACCTGGACTCTGATCACAGCCGAAGACACCACCTCGACCATGAAAGGCATCCACTCAGGGGTCCCCTTTGACCCCTGCCTCCCTCACATCTACCACAGAGCCGCCATCGCACACAAACTACAACACATCATTAATGCCACCTTCGAAATAGGCACTTTCCCAGATGACTGAAAATGCGCAGAAGTTGGGCCCCTGCTCAAGAAGCCCACAGCAGACCCCACCGACCTCAACAACTGCCGGCCCATCTCACTCCTCCCTTTCGCAGCTAAAGTTGCAGAAAAAACATTCAACAGGGAACTGACACGATTCATCAAAGACAAAGACGTCTTTGACCCGTCCCAATCCAGATTCCGGAGCAACCACAGCACCGAGACCACCCTACTCGTCGCCACGGACGAAATCTGCAGCCTCCTGGGTCAATGACACTCCGCAGCTCTCATCTTACTCGACCTATCAGCAGCCTTCGACACAGTCTCCCACCGAACAGTCGTCGCCAGACAACATGATGTCAGCATACAAGGAACAGCCCTAGACTGGATCCGATCATTCCTCACCGGAAGAAACCAAAGATTCAGACTGCCACCCTTCCTTTCTGACCCCACAAATATCACATGTGGAGTCCCACAGGGGTCGTCACTGAGCCCAACCCTCTTCAACGTCTACATGGCCCCCCCTCACCGCCATCCTCCAACAACACAGCCTCAACATCGTATCCTATGCCGACGGCACCCTGCTCATCCTCTCCCTCACCAAAGACCCCACTACCGCCAGCCTCATCTTCCAAAAAGGGATGCAGGAAGTAGCAATCTGGATGACCAACATCTGCCTTAAGCTCAATGCCTAGAAGACAGAAGTCCTCATCCTTGTAATCACCCCCTCAGCATGGTACAACACCTGGTGGCTGTCTGCCCTCGGACGCCCGCTGACCCCCTCGGACCATGCCAAAAACCTCAGCATCGTACTCGACTCATCCCTCACCATGAACCGACAGGTCAACACCATCACCTCCAGCTGCTCCAACACCCACCGAATACTCCGCACGACTTTCAAGTGGATCCCCATGAGTCAAGAAAGACAGTCACCCAAGCCCTCATCACCAGCAGACTTGACCATGGAAACGCTCTCTACGCCGGCATAAACAAGTCCTTACTCCGCAAACTCCAGATGATACAGAACGCTGCCGCCAGACTCGTCCTCAACACCCCCTGGCACGAACATATCATCCAACACCTACAAAGGCTCCCCTGGCTCCCCATGGAGAAAAGAGTCACCTTCAAAATCCTCACCCAAGCCAACAAATGCCTGCACAACACCAGACTTGGATACCTCAATGACAGAATCAACTTCCACGTACCCAAAAGGAACCTCCGATCTTTTAACCTTGCACTGACCGAATCCCCGTGCATCCACAAAGCCGGAACAGACAGAAGATCATTCTCCCACATCGCAGCCAAAACATGGAATGAACTTCCGGCAGAAATCAGGCACACCCCCGCCCTGATCACCTTCAGGAAGACTTTCAAGACCTGGCTCTTTGGCTGAATGGATCTGCTGATCCCCCCCGCCCCTCCTCAGTGCCTTGAGACCCTCACGGGTGAGTAGCGCGCTTTACAAAACCTTCATTGATTGATTGATGCCTATGAGCAATACACCTCCAGAGTACATGAAGAGGAGGGCAAAGCGGGGTGGCTACTGACATGACTGATTTGACCAGATTCCAGAGGGGCACCTATTACACATATACTACAGAAGGACAGCTGGTCGTTGCACTCCCTAACTTAAATTAATAATGGGTTCCTGGAATATTACAACAATTATATGCTACCCCGCCACTTCTGGGGATTCCCAATTGACCTTCTTGGTGGATATACCATTGACCACTTTAACAGAGGATTGCGGAAAGGACTTTGGGGGACCTATAATGGAACAGGAGGTAAGGGCAGCAATTAAAGACATGGCTAGGGGTAAAACACCAGGCCCTGATGGCCACCCTGCACAATACTACACAGTCTATGCTCGGACACCAACCCAGAGGTTTGGTAAAAATGTACGCAAAAGAGTGGTAAATGGGTACGCTTCCGGAATCCACTAAAGATGCCGTGGTAATCCCACTCCCAAAAGTCACAACACATGGAACTTGGGTTACCGAATTTCGCCGCCTCTCAATGTTATATACCAACTTTAAGATCCTCAGTAAGGTCCTGGCACTTCGCTTGCTCCCTCACATGCAGCTTCATATACACGAAGATCAAAGTGGCTTCATCCTCACTCACAACACTTCCCAGAATCTTAGGCAGTTGTACCATGTAATGCACCACCCCGTGATCCTTGAAAATCCAAATGCACTAATATTGAAATTTGAGCTAAAAAAAATCGTTTGATCCAATCCAATGGAACTATTTTTTCAAAGTAATGCTAAAGATGGGCCTAGTGTAGAATTGGGTAAAAAGGTTCGACTGTTGTACAACACTCCAATGGCTCGGGTTAAAACAGACGCTATGCTCTCCCCACAATACGCAGTTTGCAGAGGCACAAGACAGGGATGCCCCCTATCTCCGTTAATATTCACCTTGGCCATTGAGCCCTTAGCAGAATTATTTACACTAGAATGCAGAGACACTGGTATAACAATTAAAGGACATGAGCACGTTGTTTCACTCTATGCAGACAACATCCTTTTATATCTAAGAGACAAAACAAAGGGCATTGTGCGTGCCCTAGAATGCATTAGGGAGTTGAGGAGGTGTAAGGCCTACTGGTCAATCTCACACACATCTCTTTCCAATATCTCCAGGGATGGCGCAGCCCCAGGACCTTCCCCCTGACCTGATGTGGTCTCCCACCTCCTTTTGATACCTGGGGATACATATCTTCCACCAATTAGAGGATCTTCGGGATGCCAAGTTGGGGAATATGCCACTTTCCCTAAAGGCCTGTGTGGCCTTTTGGTGATCCCTCAAATTACGCTTAATGGCCAGGATCACAAGCACCAGGATAGTTATGCTTCCACAGCTGATTCTTTTTGTGAATTTACCAGTGGGAATACCACAGGCATGGTTCAGGCGCCTGGACGTTTTGGAGACTTGATCTAAGACAGAGGCTGATATTGGGTATCTTTGGCCATACTTTGATGTCTACTGGAGGAGGGAGGATTGGGCTTTCCAGACTTTGAATTATATTTCCTGGCTTCACAGATCTAGTGGAATGCAAGATGGCTGCACTGGACTAGTCGAGGGGGGGCTGGGAGCAGTTGGACTCAGGATACACAAGGAGACTTAACTGGCAGGGCTGACTGATCCACTAATGACACCCCAGAACCCGGTGGTGTTACTCACTGTGGTAGTAAAATGTTGGCGCAGATGTGTGTCAAAGACAAAAGAAATGCATATATATATGCATCCGCACTGCCCCTGGTTGGTCTCCCACATGGTGAGCTCACCTCGTATCACACTACAAGACAGATGTCAGCCTTGACAGATGCTGTACTTCTCACAGTGTGGGACTGCTATCACCAAGGTACTCTATTTGCCACTAGATGACTTGATGGAAAAGTATGTCTTGCCGCCGGGGCAATTTCTTACATTTGAAGCTCTGACACGGACATTCCAAGACTTATGGACAAAAGACCAGGAGGAACCTGAGACAAATGAAGTTCTGAAATCACTGGTAACCTTGGGATTGACCAGACACCTGGTGGTATGGCTTTACAGAAATCTTGCTACAATGGTCTGCAACCCCCTGCTAGCCCTGCTGGGCTGGTGGGAGGGGGTGCTGGAAAGAGAGCTGTTGGATCAGGAGTGGAGTAGAATTCTGGCCTCCTCTCAGAAGGTCTCTAGGAATACGAGGTTTAAATACACACAGTTCTGTAATAAACATATAACATACATTACACAACACAGACTCCAATTAGTATATGGAGGTGAGCCCCGCCCTTACCACAGATGCGGGCACCTAGATGCCAATTTTACACACAAGGGTTCGCATTGACCTGATTTAAAACCCTACTGGGTGGCAACACTTAAAGCCTTAAAGACGACACTTGGGCAGTCCCCCCTCCCATGTACCTTGGTGGCATGTCTTCTAGGACTTTTCCTGAGACCGACCCTGCCAAAAGTGGGCACAAGATTTATGGACTTGCCTCTGGCACTGGTCAAGAGAAAAATAGCCATGACTTGGAAATCCACTAGAAGTCCTGGAGTGCAGAACTGGAGGGAGGACATCACCAAGTGGGCGAAAGCTGAAAAGAGGGCATTGACTAGAGAGGAGTCTAGAGGGATATGGACACGCCCATTTGCAGATTTATGGACAGAGATACTGATCACTAGGGAGCACCCAGAAATGGGTTAAGAGGAGGGAGGGGTCGGAAGACAATAATGATGAAGAACCCGCCCACATGGTTTAGATAAAGAACGGAGAGGTACACTCACTAGACACCAAACATGGGGCATTAACCGGAAAGCATAAAATACTCTCACAATTAATGGAAACCCTCCCAATTACTGGGCCCCTGCCCAACAGGTCCAAAACCCCAGCAAAGTAGGGACCTTTACCAATGGATGTTGGTAAAAAAGATAATTTGTTACTGATAGATATTAAACTATGTATGCTGCCCCTCAGTTGGTTTATTCATGTTTTCTCGAATTGCCTATTTTTATTTTTATTACACGATTTCTTGGTGTATCATTGGCATGCTCGCTTTCCTGATATCCTGATATGAAAACCCATAGCACAGTAGTGATGAATGTACATGTCAGTTCGTAAAAATACAGGGCTATTCCCCCACGGTTCCTAGGATTATTTGAATCTTTTCTTACCTAGATCTGATATGGACCATGATAATGTATGTTAATGCAGAGAACACATGATAAATCTTTGCCATATAAATTATTGTGGCAATATATTCTAATGTAAAATACCAATAAAAAAAAAAAGATTTTTATTTAATTTTTCGGGTCCATGTACGTGTGTGGGGAAACTGATGCCTGATGCTCATATGTCATATTTGTGTCTTATAGGATCCTTCAGTCTGAATGGTTCCACAACCCGTTTCCTTCAGTTCTTCAGCCTGCACCCAATACCCTAACAGATACATTGACACCTGTTCCTTTCTTTTCTCAGGTAGATATCACTGATTGGGGTTGGGTGGGGTTACACCTGGTGGCATATGTACTTCCTTGATTCCTGACCTTGTTCCTCCTTTTTTTACGGTGAAGAAGCGTATACGTAGAGGGAACACCACTACAGACAATTCCTTCTTCCGCAGGCCTCAGACTTCTTCTTTGTCCTGTTGACACACATACACAATTAAGAGGAAAAGGACTGTGGAGTAGGTTCACATCGTCTCTGTGAGGCCAAACCGCGGGCTTAAGGTTAGGTTCACAGTGTCTTGACATAATCTTGCCAAAACCTAGTCCCCCTATTGTATTGCTTTCTGAAGCAATATGCAAAAGCCAACTGCCAACAACACCTAGTCATGGGATCTAGGAAACAGTTTGCTGGCACCAAATGGTTTGTACAAGAAAATGTCAACTTTTTATAAGTAAAGAACACCAGAGGGTCTTAACTCTACTCAGTAAGGCTGAGTCAATATAACAACAAAACAGAACAAATGCCAGTACTGAGTACTATTAGCTAAATCATTTATTATTCAGACCCATGAAACTAAACCAACAGGTCCACACTGTTTAAAGTGCCATTATTCATTTTATTTGGCAGCAAGCTTTTTAATTGCTTTTCAAAAACATTCTATACACATACTTAATTTGTATTTACAAAAAACCCATCAAAAACATGCTTAATGAAAACCACTAAACCTCAAAGACACCCACAATCACTCAATGCATCCCTTCATTCATTCCCTCAATCATTCAAAACATAAAATACATTCAACCCTCAAACCAAGCACAAGCCTCACTGGGTCGGGCCAGACCTGACTGCTATAACCTAAAGGTGGCCACGTACCAGGGAGCCCTACTACACAGCAGAAGTCAAACAACCCGACAATAAAACTACAATCTCACAATGGCACACACCCAAATCAAAACTTCCAAAGTCTACAATGTACAACAATTATTTACAGTGCACCAGTGGACGACCTAATTAATAACTAGGTTTGTTTGACAAAAACAACAAAAAGGTTGACGCTTTTCAAACCCTACAGGTTACAGGGTTCTCATCAGGACCACAGAATCTTAGTCATGCGGAAGAACCAATCTACTAACTCAGGAATGAAGCAATAACGGAGTGTAGTGAGGTGTCTCCAGCGAGTTTTCCCACAAGTATTTAAACTTTCGAGTTGCTGAAATGAATTCCGAATCATCTGGAATTCCATCCATGCGTTATCTGTCCTTTGCCGTCTTTGGCGACCAAAGCCAATAACCTAGTGAAATCTGTAAGATAAATCTCAATTCCATTCTGTAGGCTTTGAACCTTTAAATAATCATCTTCCTGGACTCCAGGAATTTTTTCTGCAGTCTGCTTGAGGTACGTCGGATCCATATTTCTGGTTTGAGCTCCATTGCTTGCATTCTTCAGTGGACTCTCTGTGAGAGGGTTCCAAAGCAGACAGCAGAAAGAATTCCTTGCATTTTCAAAATTATAACTTCAAATCTGACATAAACATTAAAGAGAGTTTTAAATTGCAATTCCTTAGCCACCAAACGTGACATTTCTACCTGCTCCCAAAAAGGTTATGATTTATTAAATGCAATAAGATTACCCAGTGTTATCCTATAGCAGAAGTAGGCTTCCATTAGTGAAAAACAAATTTGTGAGTTTTTCTCTACCAGGAAATGTTTTGAGGGGCTACTTAATTGGGCTGCGCAATAGGCGATGCAGGCCCACTGGTAGCATTTAATTTACCAGCCTTGGTTATATGGTATACCACTTTACCATTGACTTATAAATACACTAAACTTGTCACTCAGGCGCAAGCTAATTTTACCCTATTTTTAGGGGTCAGCACATGCGCTTTAACACTGGTTAGCAGTGGTAAAGTTCACACAAAGATCTGAAAGGCAACAAAAACGGGTTCAGAAAGCAGGAGCGGTGAAGGCAAAACATTTAGAAGGTAATCATATGTTTGTCTCTGAAAGTAGTGCGGAGATTAAGAAATATAATGTCTCTTCCCCAACGCCTATTGCAAGTCTTTGGAGATCGTCTTCACCTGAGGTGCCAACCACCACTATGGCCTAATATGAAACCTGCTTGCATATGATACAATGTTTGTTTTGTTTCAATATACGTTTGTAATTTCTATGTATACCCAGTTTTCCAGCTGTTTCTCAAGAATCAATACCTGTGTTATTGGATGGACGTTGTTAAGCTCATCAGTCGAAAGAGAAAACTTTTTTAGTAATGGTCTGATTATTGCTGTCTTCTAGTCTTCAGGAATTGTACCTTGATTTACCCTTTAGTTAAATAGACTGACTATGGATCTGATTAGGATGTCAGTGGGACTGCCACCGACAGGCAGTCGGTGGCGGTCCAACCGACATCCAGTAGAGCTGTCCGACCGCCGCATTATGATGTGGTCGGTCAGACCACATCTGCTGGAGGGACGGACCAATGATTTTGGACCGTCGGTTGGATCCTATTACCTACAATTGGGGTGGTGCCAGCTCTATGTAGTCTAAAAATGGGGAAGTGGGCAAAATATATTTCTTACTTTAATTCATATGTTAATAAAAGGCTTATAATTACATGTATACATCCTATGAGTCACAAGTAAGAAGAGGAAAATCACTCTTAGCCTCTATAGACAAATAGAACATTTATAGGTATACAGTAGTATGTAATATACTGCGGGCTAACCCTCTTGGGTACCTGCCTACACAAGTAGTTCATTTGCAACCTTGGTGCCATCTTTGATGTAGCTCACTGATTTGTTCCCCAGGTCAGTGAGTTTTTGGCGTGTATCTTCTATATCCTAAGTGTTCGTTGGAGAAGGCTACCTCTCCAAAGGTATTTTAGCTCATCATTACAACCATTGGTGGTGCTGGGGAGGAGACATGAACATCATTGACACCACCCACCTTACCATCCTTTTGCCTCTCCCTCTACTTGAATTTGAACAAATATTGCATGACCCCTAACTGCTTATTACCTTCAGATCTAGATGAAGAACTTCTCTGACTTCTGTTTGTCCCCCCACAAGGATGCCATTGGAATTTAGAAAACCCAACCTTCTCTACCTTTACCATAAGAAAATGGCCTTACAGTAGTGTGACAACTATATAAATTTCATATATAAAAAAGGGAAAGAAATACAATTCGAAAGCTGGGTAACAGTGTGTGCTAAAGGATTGTGCCTCATGACGAGCAATGTTTTCTTCTAATACCACCATATTGATGTGGGATGTCCGCTAAACATTCAGATATGTGTAGTAATAGCCATGGTTTCCTTTTGCCTTGCCTACAGCAATAGTTGGAATCCAAAGTCTACAATGTACAACAATTATTTACAGTGCACCAGTGGACGACCTAATTAATAACTAGGTTTGTTTGACAAAAAACAACAAAAAGGTTGACGCTTTTCAAACCCAACAGGTTACAGGGTTCTCATCAGGACCACAGAATCTTAGTCATGCGGCAGACCCAATCTACTAACTCAGGAATGAAGCAATAACCGAGTGTAGTGAGGTGTCTCCAGCGAGTTTTCCCACAAGTATTTAAACTTTCGAGTTGCTGAAATGAATTCCGAATCATCTGGAATTCCATCCATGCGTTATTCGTCCTTCGCCATCTTTGGTGACCAAAGCCAATAACCTAGTGAAATCTGTAAGATGTAAGATAAATCTCAATTCCATTCTGTAGGCTTTGCACCTTTAAATCATCATCTACCTGGACTCCAGGAATTCTTTCTGCAGTCTGCTTGAGATACGTCGGATCCATATTTCTGGTTTGAGCTCCATTGCTTGAATTCTTCAGTGGACTCTCTGTGGGAGGGTTCCAAAGCAGACAGCAGAAAGAATTCCTGGCATTTTCAAAATTATAACTTCAAATCTGACATTACCATTAAAGAGACTTTTAAATTGCAATTCCTTAGCCACCAAACGTGACATTTCTACCTGCTCCCAAAAAGGTTATGATTTATTAAATGCAATAAGATTACCCAGTGTTATCCTATAGCAGAGGTAGGCTTCCATTAGTGAAAAACAAATTTGTGAGTTTTTCTCTACCAGGAAATGTTTTGAGGGGCTACTTAATTGGGCTGCATGACCCCTAACTGCTTATTACCTTCAGATCTAGATGAAGAACTTCTCTGACTTCTGTTTGTCCCCCCACAAGGATGCCATTGGAATTTAGAAAACTCAACCTTCTCTACCTTTACCATGAGAAAATGGCCTTACAGTAGTGTGACAACTATATAAATTTCATATATAAAAAGGGAAAGAAATACAATTCGAAAGCTGGGTAACAGTGTGTGCTACAGGATTGTGCCACATGACGAGCAATGTTTTCTTCTAATACCACCATATTGATGTGGGATGGCCGCTAAACATTCAGATATGTGTAGTAATAGCCATGGTTTCCTTTTGCCTTGCCTACAGCAATAGTTGGAATCTTGTCATATCTGCTTATGTTTAGAGGATCCAGAATGAGGCTGTCGGGCTGCAGTGTTGATTGGATGGGAACTTGTAAATGATGCCATAACTCCCTCTTGCCCACACATCTAGTTATGGGTGTTATGGACCATTCACCCGACAATACAAGGGAAATGCCCTGTCTTTGTTCAGAACAATCTTTGTCTATGCACTTCTACAAAAGTGATTCCTATTTTTGTATAATTCGTGAAAGGGGGGGATCTGTTTTGTCACGAGAGCACTCCCTGGTGGGCATTTTTCACTCAAACTAATGCACAATCACATTGGCTTTAAAACTTGAGACTTTCAGGAAAACTCCTCCTTTTGTGCCTTTATTTTTATTTATTTACTGCATTTTGTAAAGTAAATGCACATTGTCACTGCGTGGTCTCTACGGGGTACCGGATAACTTGATTAAATGAATTGCACAGTATGGTAGTGGAATATGATTTACTTAAGTGACCTTGCATGCAGTTACAGATCTGGGGTAGTATTATTATTCGAAGTCTATTTAAAACAGTTTTGTTGTCGAGTGTCCTTAAGTGTAGGTGGAAGGGTTCAGTCTTGAGGTGGGGACTCATTTTGTTCTAGAGGTTGCGGACTCACACTCTCAGGATGAATGTAGTTATCGAGCTTCAATGGCCTTCAAAAGGAATATGAGCTTTAGAAATACACAAGCAAAGTAAAATAGAAGTAGCAAAACTCAAACAAAACGTTATGAATAATCTTGTGACCGAGTGTCTCTTTCATGAGCAAAATGGCTTTGATGTAAGACAGTGACATCTGGCATCTGTTAGCTGCACTTCTGATTGATGCCAGTAGCTGGCTGATTGATTAGCTAATAAAATGCAAGCATGTACTTTCCAGCCTTCCTGCTCCTCTCTTGTCCTAGCTTGGTCATTGAGACATTGCTCATCCTCAGTCCACCCCCTTCTTTTCGAGGGAGGTGATCCTGTAATGCATATGGCAGAAAACAGAGAGCTGGCCCAAGCATACATTTTACATCTGTCATCCACAGACTGCGGCCAGAGTATCTGATGATTGCTTGTTCTTGCAAAGAATCATCATCTCATCTGCTGTATGTTTAATATATTTTCACGTTGATTGACGAGGCAGAAAGAATGTTTACTATCGCTTTTATTATTTTTTCATAGAAATGCATCGCTTTCAAAGTTAACTTTGATTCTGAGATAGACTATTTTGTAACACGTTGTAGTTTTCCCAGCCTGCCAGAAAGGAAGCTGCATTAAGTACCACCAATAAATGTGTTGTGCTAATACTAAAGTGCATTACATTCAATGACTATGATATTTATATAGTATTTATGTAGTACACGTCCACCTTTCAAAGATCCAGGGTGAACCATATCTTTGTATTACTATGGGCAAAGTGTGAGGAGTTTAGTCAACAGTTTTAATAAATAAAGCATAATAATACACACGAATACATTTTCCTTTCCATTTTTTAATTTTGCAACTTAATATCGTTTTAATGTTTTCAAAGACGCCACATTGTTTACTCTGTGTTTTGCATATTAAAGAAAGCAATTTGTACAAGTAGACATACTGGGAAAAAGTACTGAAGTGATTTAGAAATGGACTACAACGGGAAAGGGGTTTGTTTTCACATATTCTTCCTTGAAAGAGTGCTGTAAGAAAGGCGGACAGATCACGTGTCTGTGCAAATATAGTCTTCACTGGAAACTGCATGTCAGCGCCATGCTACAAAATGAGATGAAGCTTTGAGAGATTTTTCCAGTGTATTCACCAACAATGGTTTGCTATGGCAAACTCCTATCCAACCCACTTGAGCACGCAGGCTGTCACTGTGCACGTCAGACTATTGGTTGTCAATGGATATGTTTTAGGCTCCGCTACCACGCAGCCCAAACCTCAAATGCGTCTTAACCACTCATTCCTTTACCACAGAATTTCGTGGCAAAGGCATGAATGATAAAGGGGTATGGGCGGCTAAGCTCGTGATCCCCCTCTCCACGCCCTAACCTAAATTACGGTGAAGTCAGATTTTAAATTACAATTCTGAAAATGCCACTTTTAGAAAGCTGGCATTATCTTGACTTAGCCATTTAGAGCCTGTAGACTGTCACTGGTCACGTGGCTGGGTGTAGTTGGCAGTTGGTCTTTTTGTAAACTCCTCCTAGACAGCCGCACTCATTTGGATCTTAGGTGTGACTGGATGGACCATCACTGCCAGGATGGGAGACAGGAGCTGGGTCCAGCCTCACTTACCCTTTAATCCTTTAATAGGCGTTGTACTGTTTCCACACAAATGGCTTCCATGCTTCCATGGAGACATTATTTTTCTAAATGTTTTGATGGCTAACTGATGTCAGAACCAATATAAACATATATGCGTAATGCAATTTACAGTGATTGCTAAGGTAAATTCAATTCATATTCCATTGATCTCTGGAGTTGATGTACCCTAGATTTAAGTAGAAAATCCCAAATCATATGGGAATCCAAAAGAACAGCCAGATATTTGCTGTTTTGCACTTTAGCTATCTTGACTCCTCCTATGTAAGATTTAGTTAACTCTTTCGGTGCGTCTGACGGCCGGGAGCCATCTGACGCACCAGTGCTCATGTGCGTCAGATGGCTCCAGGGTATCCATGGCACAGGAAATCCTTATGGTGCAGGCACCAGGGATTCCTTTTTTTGTCAAAACACTCTCGGGAGCTGGGCAAGAGCTTCCCCAGCTCCCAATGGTGTTTTGATTATTTCTCTGAAATGACTGTCAGCGCGCATGTCACACTGACGTAATTTCGGAGAAACTGAAACTTTCAGTTTTACGGCCTCGGTGCTCAGGGGACTATCCTAGCCCCCTGAGCACCGAGGCAGATGGGAGAGGTATCATTGAAAAGGGGAGACTCTCACTAGTGGAACCCTGCTTGCGAATCGCCTCAGGAGGCCGATTCCCTAGCAGGAATCCACCAACTAGGCACCAGGTAGGGGGGAGAGGTGCCTTGGGCAACAGCGTTTGCTCCCCCATTACTTTGGGCACAGACAATCTTGCTATCCTCCTTGGGGACAGATGGGTCAATAGCCCCTAATCTGCCCCCCGGGAGGGCAGAAAGCACAGTAGGTGCCAGGGATGGGTTTTTTGCGCTTGTAGGGCTGGGGGCGGCCCAAAATGGGCATGCTAATGCCACTACTCCCTCCCCAAATTCCAGTCTTTCTGCCCCCCCTGGGAGGCAGATGGGGCAATCACCCCAAAACTGCCCCGCCCCCGGAAGCACTCTAGTCACCAGGGATTTTTTATTGTTTTTATGCCTTTATGCCTGTAGGGATGGGAGCTGCCCAAAATGGACATGCCATTTAACTCACCCCCCCCCCCCAAATTCCACAGTCTTTCTGCCCCCCTGGAAGGCAGATAAGGGCAATAGCTCTCAATAGGTCTCAATCTACCCCCCCGGGGGGCAGAAAGCACACTAGGGACTTTTTTGTTTTCACGCTTGTAGGGGTGGGGGCTGCCCAAAATGGGCATGCCAATGCTCCCACCACCCACCTCAAATTCTAAAGTCTTTCTGCCCCCACAGGAGGCAGATGGGTGCAATAGCTCCCAATATGCTCCCCCGGGGTGGCAGAAAGCACACTAGGCACCAAGGATTTTTTTTCTTTTTACGCCTGTAGGGGTGGGGGCTACCTAAAATGGGCATGGCATTTTCCCCCCCAGAATTCAAGTCTTTCTACCCCCGGAGGCAGATCGTGGCAAAAGCCCCAGATCTGCTCCCGGGGGAGTGGAAAGCATACTTGGCACCAGGAAGTATCTTTTTTTATATGTAGGGGTGGGGGCTGACCAGAATAGTCATTCTACTGCCCCCAACACCTAAAAAAGTATTTCTGCCCCCCACCGGAAAGGCAGATCGGGGCAATAGCCCCTTATCTGCCTCTCCAGGTGGGGCAGAAATCCCACTAGGAACCAGGGATAGGTTTCTGGACATGTCAGGGAGAAGCCCCATAGGTCACTCCCCTTTTTTAAGGGACACATTTTGGTTGTTTCAGTATTATTTTTAGTTTCATCTACCCCCAAGCAGGGACCCGAAAACCATTAGAAACCAGGGAGAATTTGTGTGTGTGTGTGTGTGAACTGAAGTTTGGCTGACGATCTGCGTGTACTGACCTTTGGCTGGCATTTTGCTGGCGGTGTGTGTGGGCTTGCACTTGGCTATTGGTGTGTGTGGACTTGCGGCTTGATGACGATGTGTGTAGATTGGCACTTGCCCGGTGGTGTGTGTGGCGTGGAATTTGGCAGGCAGTGTACTTGGAACGGTGCTTGGCGGATGGTGTGCATGGATGGGGCTTGGCTGGCGGAATGCTTGGATGGTGCTTGGCTGGCAGAGTGCGTGGATGGTGCTTGGCTGGCAGAGTGTGTTAACGTCACTTGGCTGGCGGTGTGCGTGGATGGCACTTGGCTGGTGGTGTGCATGGATGGTGGTGTACGTGTACTGACTCTTGGATGGCAGTGTGGCCTGCATGGATCCTGCAGTGTTTTCTTACCTAGAATCCCCTTCAAACCTCCAATTTACTTACAAAGTCTCATTTTCCTCACATTTCTAGGTGGGTAAGTTGCAGCATCACTGCTCAGGCACAAATTTCCTACCACCCAGCTTTCCCCTTGTTCTGGCGAGAAAAATTATACATCACTTGTGTAGGTGCCCAAAGTAGCGTCAGCCTAAAAACATATTAAAAAATTACACTTCTGGACCCAGCTTGGGCCCCCCTCAATCTCTACACATTTTTAGCCCTTTCATGTCATAAGCACTTGGCCCATCCACACAAGTTAGGTATAATTTTTATCGGGAGACTGAGAGAAACGCTGAATGGTATAAAATGTATGCTGTGCTGTTATCCCACAACGCTCCCACACAGATATTCTATACCTCACTGGACGCCCACAGGTATCTAGTTTTTAAAAATGTCTGGGTTATTTAGGTTCCCTAGATATCTGCAAGCCCGGGACCAGAAACACAGATTTCCACATATCTATCACAAAATGACCTGGTTTTTCAAGGGTGTCACTTGCGTTTTTGGTCCCGGGCTCAACAGCCATCTAGGGAGACCTACCAAACCCATCAATTTCTGAAACTAGACACCTACAGGAATCCATGGCAATGTGGCTTGCATGGTTCTCCCAACATTTTCCTACCCAGCATCCCCTGTAAACCTCAAATTTGGCTAAAAAAATCAAATTTTCATCACTTTTCTGTGTTGAAGAGTTGTAGGATCACTGGACCACCACAACTTTCCTACCACCCTGCCTTCCCCCCAGTTTCCCAATATAAATGGTACCTAACTCGTGTGGGTAGGCCTAGTACCCACAACAGGAAACACCTCAAAACGTATTGTGGAGTCATCAAAATTACCTATCACAAAATGACCTAGTTTTGCAAGATGGGTCACCTGGATTTTTGGGCCTCAAGCTCGGCGGCCATCTGTGGAAAACTGCCACACCTACACATTTCTGAAAACTAGACAACCAGGAAGGTATGGCTTGCGTGGATCTACCAACATTTTCCTACCCAGAATCCCTCGAGAACCTCAAATTTTGCTGAAAAAATCAAATTTTTCTAAAATTTCTGTGTGGAAAGGTTGTGTCCTACCACCCAGCGTTCCCCCAGGTCTCACATTAAAAATGGTACCTCAATCGCATGGGTGGGTTAAGGACCCACGACAGGCAAGGGCCCAAAACGTATTCAGGCAACATCAAAATTATCTATCATTTTACTAAAGAGACTGAGGAAGACACTGTGGTGTAGGACATTTGTGCCGGCACGCTGATTCCACCCAACAATATATGGAAAATTTGCTTTTTTCAGCTAATTTTGAGGTTTGCAGGGGATTTTGGTTAGGAAAACATTGGGGGTCCCACACTAGCCATACCTCACTGAACTCCCCTAGGTGTCTATTTTTCAAAAATGTTTGGGTTTGGTAGGTTTCCCAAGATGCTCGCTGAGCCCGGGCCAAAAACCCAGGTGACCCCGCTTGCAAAACCAGGTTGTTTTGTGATAGGTAATTTTGATGTTGCCGCAATATGTTTTGGGCGCTGGCCTGTCAAGGTACTTAACCAACCCAGGCGAGTGAGGTACCATTTTAATCTGGAGACTTAGGGGAACTCTAGCTCATAGGAAATTTGTGGATCCATGCAGATTTTAGAACATCCCCACACAGAAATTTGAGACAATTTTGATTTTTTCAGCTAAATTTGAGGCTTGCAGGGGATTCTGGGTCAAAAAACTTTGGGGGGCCCACACAAGCCACACCTCGCTGGACTCCCCTTGGTGTCTAGTTTTCAGAACTGTGTGGGTTTGTTAGGTTTCCCATGATGGCCACCAAGCACGGGGCAAAAACCCCAGGTGACCCCCCTTGCAAAACCAGGTTGTTTTGTGATAGGTAATTTTGATGTCTCCTCAATACATTTTGGGCCCTAGCCTCTCGCGGGTACTCTACCCACCCACGAGAGTACCATTTTTATTGGGAGACTGGTTGAATGCTGGGTGGTAGGAAATGTGTGGATCCATGCAGATTCCAAAACTTCCCCACACAGAAATTTGAGAACAATTTGATTTTTTGGTAAATTTGAGGTTTGTAGGGTATTTTGGGTAGGAAAACATTGGTGGACTCATGCAAGCCATACTCTGCTAGACTCCCCCGGGTGTCTAGTTATCAGAAATGTGTGGGCTTGGTTGGTTTCGCAAGATGTCCGCCAAGCACTGGGTCAAAAACCCAGGTGACCTCCATTCCAAAATCAGGTTGTTTTGTGAAAGGTAATTTTGATGTCACCTCATATGTTTTGGGCCCTTGCCTGTCACGGGTACTTGACCGACCCACGCGAGTGAGGTACCATTTTTATCGGGAGACCTGGGGGAATGCTGGGTGAGTGGAATTTTGTGGATCCATGCAGAATCCAGAACTTTCCACCACAGAAATTTGATGAAAATGTGGTTTTGCTGACAAAGGTTGAGGTTTGCAAGGGCTTCTGGGTAAGAGAACCTGGTGAGAGCCAGACAAGTAACCCTATCCTGTATTGGCTTGGGTGTCTACTTTTAAAAGATTTCCAGGTTTGCTAGGTTTCCCAAGGTGCCGGCAGAGCTAGGGTTGAACATCTACAGTTAGGTGGTGTGTGCACATTGTGTTTTGGGCCGTTTTCTGTTTGCGGGCACTAGGCCTACCCACACAAGTGAGGTACCATGTTTCTCGAAGACTTTGGGTAATGCGGGGTGCGTGGAATTATGTGGATCCACAAACATTCCAGAACTTTCCACCACAGAAATATGCGGAAAATTTGTGTTTTTTCTTTAACAAACTTTGAGGTTTGCAAGAGATTCTGGGTAGGAGAACCTGGTGGGAGCCTGACAAGTCACCCCATCCTGTATTCCCCTGGTTGTCTAGTTATCAAAAATCTATAGATTGCTAGGTTTCCCTAGGTGCCGGCAGAGCTAGGGTTCAAAATCTACAGCTGGGCACTTTGCAAAAAAAGGGTCAGTTTTCAGTGTGAAAATGTGGTGTGTCCACGTTGCGTTTTGGGCCATTTCCTGTTGCAGGCACTAGGCCTACCCACACAAGTGAGGTACTATTTTTATTGGCAGACTTAGGGTAAAATAGAATTGTAGAGCAACTGTTATTACCTATTGATTTTCGATGCATTTCTACCTTCCAAATGAAAGACAATGTGTAAAAAAGAAATCACTTTGAAAAATGTCCTATAATTCTCATGCTAGTATGAGTACTCACATTTCGGAAATGTGCAAATAGCTACTTTTGCTTAACTCTATATTTTGTTCCAATTTCATAAATACATAGGTGTCTTTCATGCCAATTTTTCTCTGTATATATTTTCCAAAATGAATTGCTATATACCCGGTACGTAATAAAAAACCATTGGAAGATACTGCAAAGTTATTGACTCTGGGTTTGTTGGGTTCTTTGTGAACCTACAAGGCCTATATATCCCCACAACCAGAAAGGTCCAGTGGATGTAACGGTATATTGCTTTCAAACATCTGTCATATAATTAGAAGAAGTTACAGGTGAAAACGTTGGCACAAATGGCTGTTTTTTTCAACTCATTTAAAATTGTTCCTGTTTTCAACTTTTAGTTTCTATAAAGAAACCTTGAAGGATCTATACAAATGACCCCTTGTTGAATTTAGAAGTTTGTCTACCTTTTTGAAATGTACAGCTTTCCAGGATCCATTATTGCTTTTATACCCATTTCTACCATTAACTGGAAGTAGGATGAAATCACACAATATAGCAAAAATAGGGTATGTCCCAGTAAGATGCCAAAACTGTGTCAAAAATGTTGGTTTTCTTACAAACGTCTGTCAGTCCCTGAAAGATGGGAAAATGATGATTTATTTTAGCCCCACTAATCCTTTGTTGATACCATTTGCAAGGAAAAAACAGACGCTTTCATTTGCAGCATTTTTTTTCACATTTTTCCCCCAAAAAACTAAATTTAGCTGTATTTCTGCTCATTCCTGGGTTTCCTCAAGGGGAATACACAAACCGTGGGTACCTTCAGAATCCCTGTGATGTTGGAAGAACAGGATGCAAATTTGGCGTGGATACCTTATGTGATCAAAAAGATATAGGGGCCTAAGTGCCAACTACCCCAAACAGACAAAAAAAGGCTTAGCACTAGGCCTGGGTGTAGTCCGCGGAGTTTTGCTTCGCGTAACTATGCGAAGTTACAAAAAAACTCTGCGAAGTTCCATGAGTGGCAGAGTGCAGTGCAAACTGCAGTTTGTGCTGGTATTCCTGCTGTTCGGGTAGATATTCTACCCGAGCGGCACCTCCCGCTCACAAACTTACCATTTCCGATCGCAAGCGGGGGAAAAACTCCACTGCACATCGTGAAGCGGAGGTTTCTGCACTCCTCGAGCTCTGCCGAGTGGGGAGTGCAGAACACTCCGTAAACTCTGCGAACAGAGCGAAGTTCACCCCCCAGGCCTCCTTAGCTCAGGTGGGGGAAAAGCCTAGCAGCGAAGGGCTTACGTTAGTTTTAAGACCCAAACCTTCAATAAATGTATTAAATGCATATAAAAGTATTTAGAGGCCATTTATGGTCCTAAATATTAAACATACATCATCCTCATATAACAGAACTGGGATGAGAGGATTCCCAAACTGAGGCATGTTTTTCCTTGTTAGACATAACTACTTTTTCCGATCATTTATATACATTTGGAAAAGTACAGGGACCAACACACAGCCGTCAAACTCCCAAAGTAGATCTTGTTTTGGGAGGAAAGTTCACCATTAACCCCATAACAAATTCTAGCTACATTATCCTTGTGCATCCGGTGAAGCAAATCTATAATCTCTTGATCAAATCAAAGAAAGGCCCAGGAGAGGTCCATAAAAGTTAAATGAACTGACCCTCTTATGGCTGTGACATACTTTCCTAATCCAGATTATTAACTAAATGTTAAGGGACTGCTCTACTGTTCCTACGCTGGGACAAAAACAAAAAAAACATACTAGTCCCTGGACGATCTGATCATCCTCTGCCCAGGTTGCCATTTTCGAAACTAGGATTTTTACTAGGATGTTAAACAAGCTGTCTAATAAAGTGATTGGATGGTAACAACTAGGGAGGGTCCTATTCCCTTTTTTTAAATATAGGTACCACTACTGCCTCCCTCCTTTAATGATAGTACTAAACGCCCCATTATAGCAGCTCTTATAACATTTGGAATCAGGGGAGCCCACAATTTGCTACTTTCTTTATATATATCCAAAGGGGCACAGTCCAGGCCCAGGGTTTTCCCAGATGGGCTTGCAATAATTGCAAGTATGACATCCTTTACACCTATGGACTGGCTCAATAATAATAAGACTCCGTGGTCACAGGGTGCTTCTAATGTATCGTCAGTGTTAGGTTTAGAACAAGCTGGGTCAAAGAAATGATCATCTCATGTCAGAACTGTTATGAGAGATACGATCATGGGATTTTGGCATCCGGAAAAAAGAGGTGGTTAACTTTCCAAAAAGCTGTGCTATTCTTTAGATTCCTTGCCTTCTCTAAATCCTTCCAAGCTTTTGCTCTAATCTCAACTTTCTTAATACCTAGAATTCCTTTATAAGACCTTCTGGCTGACATTATTTTGTCCCTGGATCACAGATCTTTAGAGAGCGCTAATTTGAGTAATCTATAGGCAGCTGTGCATGCATGGTTAAAGCAACCCCTAGAGGGTTTATGTTTTGGTTGATTATATACAGGCAATCTTGAAGAAATAGAGGTACAAATTGAATTAAGGGCCTCTATAATATTCTCTGAGTCTTCGTCATGAGTACTCATTACAGTAATAGCATGCTGATTATCCCTGATGAGGTCTCACGGGAACTGCTTATTATTGACATTCTCCCATTTAATTCTGACCGCAACATTAGCCATTATGCAAGGACAGACTCAAATATAATTTAAATTAAGCATCCTAACCATCACAAGAAGTTCTGATGGATGTCCACTTATGAAAGAGTCACCAAAAGGGTATCAAAACATAAATGGTTAGCTTTATTAAGTGAAGGTAAAAGCTATATACTGTTGCTATAGGTCTTAATGTCTAATGCATTGTCACTTTATTTCCAAGCTGGACAGCATAGTTGAGGTTCAGAACTGAGAAACCCTGTGTCTGCTTCACATTCTGTGATTCTGGGCAAATCACTTGATCTCGCTGTGTCTGAAAAGAAAAATTGAATGTGTCCTTGTGTAATGAATGTGTCCTTGTGTAATGTAACTGGTTTTCATGTGAAGTGCTCCACGTTCTCTTAGTCTAGTTTGTGCTATATAAAACTGCAATATATGTATATATATATATATTAATACTAATTTGTTTACTCAATTTGCTTCTTCTGCCTTCACATACCAGTGGGTAGTTGGTGCGCTTTGCCTGCGGAGCCCACAAGCTATAATATGACTTCAGAAACAAGTAGGGGCACACTCAGGGAATTTGCTAATCCACAGATTGTATTGCCAGTAATGCGTTACGACTGTCAGAAACACATCCAATGTCATAATGGAAAATATTTGTACCGATAATTGTTTAATACGATTTTGCAGCCTTGAAAAAGTCCAAGAGGATGAAACACATGTTGGCTGCAGTGTTTATGAATATTGATGTACCTGGATGTGTTTCTGTATTAAACAGAAACCATGTAGCATTTGTTTTCGGACTAAATTTGACTACAGAGAAATTTGGAACGCAACAAGGAAAAAGAATCAACAAATACAAATTTGACTATATGTTCTTGTGTGCCATTCTGTTTCATGCCACCTGACAAATGGGGCTGCCAAATTGTCTCCTTACACAAGCTATGACTCGATTGCTGCAGCAATGGTCATGGAACACTTCATGGTGGCCCTCCTCTGGCATACTGGGGTCATCTTATTTTCCCTGCACACAGGCAATGACCAAATAAGTGCGGTCGCCATTTCCTCACACCTCACTACAGGGATCCAATTGCCAGCATCCTTCACTGGAAATCGCTCCCTCTAGTGCTCTCCTCTCCCTCAGAGGGTGCACTGGTCATTGCAAACAGGCCGGCATTGATGCTCCAGGCTCCAGAGGCAGGTGCTCTTGGAATCCCTGAGAAATATCTTCTCACCCAGCTGGGAGACTGGCAGGCCTTGGCCCCCATTCCTGACCATAAGCAGAAGTATTGCACAGCTTCTCCTCCTCACAGAGCTCAACTGGGTGCTTGACAGTTGACAATTTAATTTTGTGGGTCTCAATCTCCCCTTCGTATCATCCATTCCGTATACTAAATGTGTTTCAGTGGCTGAATTTTTTAAGTTTATCTTCGTGGTTAATTTCCTTTTGAAGTGTCCTGCCTGTCCTCCAGAAAAGAGTGTGTCATAAATGGAGTTACTCAAAATCTGATAGCCCAACAACAACTGCCCTGGGAGTGATTAGAGTTCACACCTGGATGTCAGCCACAGTGCTATGTAAATCAAAAGGATCCCTCAGGGCTTCAGCCCTACCCTTTATGATTTTCTTATCAGCCTCATCTCCTTCCTGAGATGTACCCAGGCCTCTTACTCATGACCATTCTCTAACTCAAAGAGCACCCTTTGAAGTGTACTGAAGAGCCTGGCTCTCTCTTCCTCTAATGTGTCCCATCCAGCTCACAGGAATGTAGCAATCCACCAATCTGTCTGAGTGGTTACCTCAACCTCCTAATGCTCTTTAAGTTAGCCCTCAGTATTCCAAAATGGAACCCAGAATCTTCCATGTACCGTACCATTCACATCCACACTTATACCCAGCACATGCATTTAATATGCATGTTCTGCACAGCACTGCGCCCTTCATGAATTGTACCATTCAAAGTCACACATACACTCAGCACATGTATAACACACACTAGCTGTGCAGTACTGAACACATAAAACAGATGTAGGCCAAGGGTGAGTATGCACACATCAGCAAAACTTTAAATGAGTGAGTCTGTTTGCCTCACTCTTGTGACAAGGGTAAAAAGACCTGTTCACTCCTGCTGATCACTGTGTGGTATGCTACCACCATCGCAATCATGTTGCTTAACTCCTGGTAAAGGCATGAGTTCTTCACCACCGTAATGGTAGTGCTCTAGAAAGACTGTAATCAGTGAGACAGGCCTATGTCATGACAACACATATCATCATCGGGATCCAGACATCATTACAGTTGGGGCACTCGGGGCAGGGGACTTCTCCATTACAACAGTCACCATTTTCTGGTATGCAGGATTGGTATCACACTGTCCTCTCAGAATTTCCGTGGGCACATGCTTTCAGTTTTAGCGATGGTCTAGAAAATGTAGATGCCTTCCCTGCATCCTTTCCATTTTGACTCTTGATAGGCACTTGGGGTTCATGGACCTCATATGCTGCTACATTTAGGTTGTTCTAGGTGAGTATTTGTTTTACGTTCCTATTGTAAACTGTTTGTTGCAGTTGGTACAAATAACAAACTTGGAGGAATCTTTTTTCTTCTCTATTGGCAAGCAAAATAACTGCCAAACTAAAGAGTCATTGGTGCTACTGGTGTCTCTTACTCTTGGTCCTGTATCACCTCTTCTCTCTGCTCACCTGAACCTGTTGTTTACTCGCCCCAACAAAATGAAGAATCTAAAAAATGGTAGAAGGCTCAGCAGAAGCTCTGTCTATACCAAAGTGGTAACCGGAAAGGATATTGAAAAGGTTAGAACTTCCTATAAATAAAGCCAGACATTGATTTGAAACAATCTGTTGTCTTTTATGTGTGACATCATTCTTGTGCGGCTCCATGTGAGGGAGAAATTTAGAAACAGAGCAACTTCTACTGTAATAAGTCTCAAAGGATTCTTATTAACTAACCCAGTTTGAAAACCTCTTGGGTCAAATAAAAAAAAAAAACAACAAACAATATTTCACAATAAATACACATTTTTTAAAATGTAGCCCTTCTTGTCAGACTCTCACAGGAGCCAGAACAGGAGATATAACTCATTCAGAGTTCCCAAAGGGGCCTTTCTGTGGCAAAGAAGCTCCTGCAGATTATAGTCGCTCCTTGATTTTTTAATACAAATCGTATCTGTCCTTTGCCTGTAGTTAGCATGTTGGGCGCATTTAAGTAGACTATTAGGTACACCAGTACGGGGATTGGCTAAATATAGGAAAAAGAAGGGGCCAATCACATTTCTTGAACGTAAGAAGGGTGATCAATCAAGCGAGTTCAATTTTGTTTAAAATATACAATTTAGGAAAGCGTGGACATCCATACTCCTCATCCTAAGACCTCCTCTTGAAAATGTCTGCATATATCAGTAAGTGGTAATTGCAGAAAGAAGAATAGTATAACAGTATTGAGCAACACGAAGCTCATGCTTCTGATGGGAACATTTTTATTTAGATATTTCCAAATCCTGAGTGGGTGGAACAACAAGACCCAGTAAAAACAAAGCAACACAACTACTGTGAAACAGTTGGTAGAGTTTCATATAAGTATTTTCTGCCCAAAAAGGTTGCAAATTAAACATTACCAGGACCCTGAACTGGCCAGTGGGGAATAATTTTTTGATGGTGAGTTGATATCATGAGGATCGCTATGGTCACAAAAAAAGAGAGAGTGAGATTTTACATCAAAATAGACTCTTCTGGGGGAAATACTATAGGATCAAATGAACCATTGACTGCTTTTAGAATACATTAAATTATAAAAATAGAAGAACATTCTATAAGGGTAGAAACTCTAAGAGAGAAATGTTATTTAGATAAGTGAAGAAATTATCTCTGTGTTAATTTATGTTCAGGTAACCATATCCTGAATTTCATCAAAGAAGGAGAAATAATTGTTGCATGTTGTCCAAGTGTATAAATAATGTGAGTATAATTTTATCAACGTTAGAATATTGAGGGGTCAATAAAGTAGGGACTTTTAATAAAATTACTTTTTTCAATGATTGTGTTGTTCCCAAATACAGAGTTTTATTAGAGTGAGAGCCACCCTACATGAGATGGGTACCAGGTGCATTGATCTGGGAGGCTTAACCATGTAAAGTTTAATCAAAGGTGTGTATTGGGTGTGACAGTGCCTACTACAGGGAAAGAGTAAAACATTGCTAGTCGGATAAAAATAGATTGGACCCATGTAGAAGGTTAATGACCACCATTGCTGTGGTATGCAATACGTGTGTGGTCTTTTCTATTGAACTAGATAATAGGGTTTAACAAGGGACTTTGAATAGCTGCGTGGGTGTAACATATAAGGGGCCAATGAAAGTCCTAAAGTAACAACATGATTAAATATGATTCAATGAATAGAAAGACATACATCAGGATATGCTGTATATACTTTAATAGTTTCCTGTTCCTTTAAGCAGTAGAGGATTTGTGAGATTCTCTTAAATATATTTGCAATGTATGCCCTGGAGAAGGAGGTGTAAACCAGTGTGTCCACCGAAATGCTGCTTCATAAGTCTTTTATTGCTATTGTTTACATATGATTACAAGAATTTATACATCATTCATTATCTGTGCAATGTACTAAGGAAACATGTTTTAACATATTTATGAATTGTGACATGCATAATAATTGTTATAGGTGAAACAAATTAAATTATAAATAGATTTGGACAATATTTTTTAATTTTTGGTGCCGGAGTGTTTTCGTAATGTACAGTGCCTAATGTATTCACATGGCAAGAGGTTGTCTGTCTGAAATTCCAAATAATATATAAAAAATCCAAGCGGAAGATTTTTGTTGGATGGTGTATATCCTGCCCCTTAGTTTGAGGGGTTTACGCTATCCTTTTTCATGTCTACATAAGTACATCTTGTTAGATAGAGAGTCTTTGTCTCAAAGTAAACATTTGGTGAGTGTCACACTCTAAGATGGACACGCTGAAAACATTGGTTTAAGTAAAGAACAGTTCAATAAGACTGTGAATGAAAACCCTAACAATTGGAATTAGGTTACGGTAATGCCAAACAACAGTGAGAAGTGGATGACATTAACACATTTATAGCTAAAACTAATTAGGACAGAACTGCATGCAGACTTTATGATTGAACACTTTAAAATAGGTACAATATCCATGTGGTTACAGATGAAGAATAAGCCTGTTTTATTCTAAGAAAATCAAAAATAAAATTCAAACACACTTGGACTTTAATGGCCAGACGTAGTTGAGGTTGAATTGAAAGACATAGTAGAAACTGCTCAAGAAGTAATAATTATTGTTAAGAAATATATTGAGGATTTAGAGAAACAACTCAAAGATAACACAGCTCTAGAAGAAGCAGAAAAAAAGCTAGAGGAAGTAAATAGGCATAATGTTGAGTACAAAGTACACCTACTACATACAAAGACTCTAAAACTAAGAAATCACATCAGTAAATTTAAAATGGGGTTATATAATCATATTTTAAGAATGATTAAACCCAACAATGATTACAATCATACACAAAGGGAAAGAAAGTTTGTTATATTCTCTGATAATTTATATTCTACTTTTGAGTCTGAATAAGAGAAAGACATAGGAAATTATGCCTCACTAGGAATCATTAGAGAATATCAACAAAGTAGGGTATCGTAAACTTTTTATGAACAGCACAATAGTAGTCATTCAAACAACAACAGAGGAGAGGCAGAGGACAATACCAGAACCAAGACCAGCCTCCTTCAGGAATACAAGAGAACGAGTAGCAGGAAACAATGGGATTAGATGCTAAAAGAAATAAGGCCCTGGGTATTGGTATATGTTAGACCTGGTACCATTGGCGTGAGTCTCCCTTCCATTTTTCACTGAGTGCCTCCTCTGTTTTTTATATGTTTTTGCTGGTTAGGCGCTTTGGGCACTGTGCCACTAGTATTCAATGCCACAGTGCAAGTGCTCGCTATATTAAATTGATGTATTGATTAGTGAATCCATGATTGAGTTATTTGATTTACTTGTCAGACCATAGTACAGTGCACCATGAGTGCTCAGGGCCTGTTAATCAAATACTGCTGGTGGGCTTGCAGCACTGATGTGCCCCCCACAGAAGCCGCTTGTAAAGAGTATCTCAGGCCTGCCATTGCAGAGCCTGTGTGCAGTCTAGTACTGCCATGAGGACTTGGCAAGTGCACCCACTTGCCAGTCTCCAAACCTTCCTTTTTCTACATTTTAGTCACCCCTAAGGTAGGCCCTAGGGCAGGGTGCATTGTATGTAAAATGTAGGTCATGCCCTGATGTGTTTGGCATGGCCTGATATTGAATTACAGCCTATTTTGTTTTTCACTATTGCAAGGCTACCTGTCCCCATAGACCAGAATAGGCAGTTTGATTATAAAATCTTATAATCCTAACTGACCCAGGGAACATGGTGGGAATTCAAATATAGTATGCCTGAACTCAAAATGATAAAATACATCTTTTAGTGAAGTTGGTTTTAACATTCTGTGTTTGAAAATACCACTTTTAGAAAGTAGGTATTTTCTTGTCTAACCATCCGGCCTGCCTCTGCTAGCTTGTGTATTGTGTGTCTGGTTTGTGAGTGACAGGGGCTGGGGTGGCACCAGGAGACAGGGTGAGACAGCACAAGGCTGAATAGACCTATCTGCATGTAGATGGGTCGGAGGAGTAGCACCTGGGTTTGAATTGGACTGTGCTTGCTTTCCACAATGCTGGCTCCACCTCCTGTGGTGTGTCTGATGAACCAGGCCCACCCTGCCAAAGGAAAGAAGGGGTCCTGTAAACAAAGTGCTCGAGGACTGCACAGAACTGGTTTGGACTAGGTACAGGCCCCTCTGTCTTCAGAGGACAAAGGATTTTGCAGTATAAATATGGGGACCCAGACCCACGATTTTAGATCACTTCTGGAACAATAAGATGAACCTCTGCAAATGAGAAGAACCAAGAAAGTTGTAGGAGTTGGACTGCCCCCGTGCCAGTATGCTGGGTGGCTGGGTTGGCCTACAGTGGTGTCTTCAGTGCCAAGGAGAGGAGAAGGAACTTTCGATGAACTTTCATGATCTTGCAGAATATTACTCCAAGGACTTGATTTGAGCTTGCCTCCTGACCGAAGTCTCAGGGATACCAGACTTCACCCCTTCTGTTTGCCTGCATCTGGAACTTGCTGTTCTAGCTGCTACAGAAGAAACTCTGCCTGCAACACCGATGCCGGCGAGCGACGCCGTCATCTGCACCAAAGCCGTGAGCGCTGCTCTAACTTGCAACGTAGGCCCGATGTCAGCCGCCAGTCCATATTGCCGCTAGCGAACAACATCGTAAGCCTGCCATAACCATGAGCGCTGCTCTGAATTGCGACGTAGGCCCATCGCCTGCTGTTGTGCCGCTTCGACTTCGAAGCCGACATCATCGTGAAGCCGATCAGCGACGTGGCTGGTCAATAATCCATCAACATCGTGACATCGTACGGAACCGTGGTTTCGGAGCCATTGTGACATCACCTCCTCTTCGGTCGGGAAGCAGCCCCCTCCCCTGCCTGTGCAAGCATTCAGGACACCGACGCATCATCTCCCCCGAAGCAAGGAACTGACGCCGCAATGCGGCAACGACGCCGCACCTCTCCGACGCTGTGAGCTATTTTTGTTTTCGCTTTTCCATGGTACTGTTCTCTGTGGATCTGTTTTCACTCCAGGCCCGATGCCGCGCACCTCACGGTCGGCGCCGTACTTTGGGATTTCTTTGACTTTGTCGTCGTGATAACTCCCGTTTGGGTTATCTGTTGCTAAAGACTGCTTTTAAGTGAATAACCTTTTTTTGAACTATTTCTACCATCTTGAATAATTATTATCGATTACAGTTTTGTGGAGTTTTTTCATTTATAGTCTTGTGATAAGTCTATATAAAGAATACTTATTTTTATAAAAACCTGTGTTGTGTCCATCTGTAGTGTTTTCACTGTATTATTGTATGTGTTCACAAATGCTTAACACACTGCCTCTGAGATAAGCCTGTCTGCTCGTGCCAAGCTACCAAGGGGGTGAGCAGGGGTTATCCAGTAGTGTAATTCCCTTTCCCTGACTTAGAAGCAAGTGTCACTATTTGGTCAAAGGTGTATACCATTGCCAACTAGAGACATCCAGTTCTAACAGTATAGAAATGGATCTAAACATTATATTAGAAAAAATATGACTAAAACATTACTTGCTAGACAAAGGTTATCTACCACATGAAAACAGGTCCACCATTGACTGACTGATTGATTGATTTTGAAATTTGTAGAGTGCAAACAATTACCCAAAGGCATCAAGCCGCTATAGACGGCCATCCAGCCAAACCCTGCTATGGCTATAGATGAAGAGAAATAATCTATAGGGAGAATAACCAGGTTTTGAGTGCCTTCCTATAGGGCATCAGCTGAGGAGTGGCCCTAAGGCTTTGTGGAAGATTATTATTATTATTATTATTATGTGTTCTTATATAGCGCTCGATTACCCGTAGGCATCTCGGCGCTTGCCTTGGGAATCCGTCCTGGCTTTTTCCCTGTGAGATACCCGTACTGGGAGTCCCCAAGGTGAAAGCCAGGCATCCCGCCGCGGGGGGCCGTAGTGGAGATTAAGCAAGCTGATGCCCAGAGCTGCAGAGTGTGAACCCGTGATTCAAGTAGGTACCAAAACGAGAATTATCGAGTCCGTGGATATTTGGGCTCAAGACCCTGCCGCGTCGGGAATTGAACCCTGGTCCCGGGTCTGACCTCTGCTTCAGGATCTACCTCCTCTAACCAGTGAGCCACACTTCTCCACAGTTTACTTGCAGCCGTTGAAAATGCTCTAGCACCCCATTTTTTTTCATTTAGTTCTCACCACCATGAGCTGGAATTGATGCGCAGATTGCAGGTTTCTACCAGGGATGTCTCATTTGAACATAGCTTTTATTCGAAGTGGACATGGGAGATAAAGAGCCTTGTGCTCGAAGCATACAGATTTGAACATAATGCACTTTCAAGGCCTCCAAACCTATGATGGCAGACTGGCGCCATGGGAGTAAATATAGAAATTGCCATAAAACACGATGCCACGCCACACGCTTCATTCTCTACCCTGTCCCCCAGGGCATCAGCTTTAAAACATATGCATCCCTGGCCCTTTTTGGCCTGATTTACTTGATTCAGGGCTCATTTTGCTCTTAGTGCCATTCTCTAGCCACAAACAGGTGCACTTTGAGGGTTGCATGTTTTACTGGCTCCTTGTGCTATTCTTCTCCTCTCCTGACTCCTGGTGCTCTTCTCCTGCTGGTGGGTATACCTTGTGCAGCCCTTCTTTTACCAGCCATTAGGGCACCCACCTGCCCAGACTCTCAAGCCATTTGAACCTCTTGTCTCTCTTGCTTGGCACTTGTATCAGCAGCAGAGTCCAGATTTTCCCCCAATGGTCCCTCAGGGAGAATAAGGCAGCCAACACCACGGGCCATCGAGAGTTCCATCTAATCTTGGGGTTCAGCTGGAGGCAAAGTTCTTTGCAGGGCATTAGGTGGCTTCTCCTTCCATTTGTTCATGGTTCTGCTAACATTGCCTCCCAGGTCCAGGGTCTTGTCCCCGTCTCTCCATTCTACAGAGATTTATAAGTGTGGGTGAAAAATTATTGTTGCCAGGCACCCCTGGCCAGCCCTAGGATGCCACATCATCCCTCTACCCTGTCCCTACACTACTGTACATCTTTCTGGTACAATCCAAAATGACAAAACCCTTCTTGCTCTGATCATAGCTCCTGTGCCCACCCAGAAGTGTGGCTATTATAACGAGCAAACCCTCCGTTGTGGCCACTCAAAAGTGGTTCTGAGGAGTTCCCCCTCCCACAGAACTTCAGAATCAAGTTGGCTAGAAGGAGATAAGAAGGGGCAGGCCTGATGTCAGGTTCATCTGCTTAAGACTGAGTAGGCTTCTTAGAAGAGTAACTAGTCATTGGGCATTGCCACAGGGCCATTCTGTTAAGGGAAGGCTAACACCTCCCCACATCCAATCCCTTTGTCCTTTGTTTGAAAGTAATCCACATCTCACCACAGGGGGGCCTCCAGCTGCCAGAGGACACTTGAATACTTTCAATGTTTGCGCCAAAAGATTGAAACTCTTTAAAAGTACATGTTGCTAAATAGAAAAAAATAGATTTTTCCATAAAATTGGATGTTTAATTACTATAGAAACGAGTCCATGAATTATGTCTCTAACTGCTATCAAACCAAATTTAGCAGTTATTATGTGGAACATTGTAGCCCTGTATTTCCCTATGCAAGCAGGCAGCCATGCACCTTGCCTTTATGAGCAATAAGACCTACTAGGGGTGACTTATGAATATTTAAAAGGAAGGTTGAGACCTTCAGAGTTTAAGTTCTAGTTTAAAACTGCTACAGGCATGCTACCTGTGTGCAACTAACAGGCCACGCTCCACTTAAAAAACATAAAGGTGCCAGATTATGGGGTCCCCAAGGCCTGTAGAAGCTTGGGGAGTGGGGCCACATTCCCTCTCTTGTTTAGGTATATGTTTTAGCCCCTGGGATGGGGTACTCAGGACCATTACTGACTTTGAGAAGGGGACAGCGTTCACCCAACCCCTAAAATAAACAGTCCTGGGCAATAGGGTCACAGGGCCCATTGACGCTTGGGGAGGGGACAGCACACCCCTTCCTCTTAATTAAAGAAAACAGCCTTTGGCATGCGGTTCTCAGGACCTTAAAGCCCCCCCCGCCCCAATTTTTTTTTTATTGCCAGTTTCAACCGGCAACCGAGATGGGTGCCGGCTGGAGACCCAGCATGGTTGCTGGGGACCTGGGATTTTGATGTTCTAGTTGGGCACCAAGACAACCCTAATAACGCCTAAAAAATTAATATTAAATGAACTGCAGCAGCTGCTCATTTATTATTCACTGCTTCTATGAAGCAATGCCCCATAATGTCCTAGGGCATTTTAAGATTGCATAGTTTCATGCCTGTGGTACCACTACAAGAGGCAGAGGCACCACAAATGTTATGTTATGTTATGTTATAGGTATTTCTAAAGCGCAGCGATTACCCGAGGGTGTCCCGTTGCTAACCACTCTTCTCTGAGCAATTAGAATAAGTATCCTATGTCATTAAATCCATGACCCGAGGAGAACTTAACATATTTTTTACAGCAATCTGTGATGGAGCTTTGTGCTCTTGAGCTGGAGTGCAAGGCCCTCTAGGTGTTTTGTTTTATGGTTACATGTTGTGAGCTACAAATGCTAAAATAAAGACACTGGGACATGTTTGTTTTATTTTTTCATGAAGTCTTTTTGACATTTTTCAGGCCACCAAATCAATCATAAAAACAATGTTAAAAAGCGGGTGCGTAGCCAGCAGCCGAAGATGGCGGGCGCGTGAGCGAAGAGCTCCGCACCGGCCTGTCTTTTATCTGGCACAATTGAATGGCACAGCCCAGCCTGAGTGGCTGAAAGTGGAGTGCTCGATGCTGGGAGAAGGGGTGGCTGTTTGCTGTGGTTCCTGGCTGGTGACCCCACCCGCAGAATAGGGAGAGACTGGGCCGATCGGCGGAGGCCAAAGCCCCAGGCACGCCTGCTGAGGCGGGGCTGGGAATGCCGGAGCCAGCCTGCTACTGAGGCAGCGCGGCTGCGAGGCTCGGGCTTAGAGCGGCAACCTCCTAAAACAGAGGTCTTGGGTGCAGCTCCGGAGTGAGCAGGGGCGGACGTGCCCTGGGACCAGCGTGGCGAAGCCTGCTGGGTAACGGCATCACAGTGGTGCACGGCAAATAACTTTGGTGGATCCCGAGTGGCAGAAGTGCTGCATGAAGCAAAGGCGGTGGGGTGGTGGCTGAGAGAGGATTAGGGTCCACGCCCGAGGTATACCCACGAGCCCTGCTGACCCCCAAGTTAGAAGCAGCGCCCCGGGCTTGGGGACCCAGGCAGGCGGGGCTAGACATGGCGGAATCAGGGTGCTGATTTTGGATGGCGCAGGAGTGGCGCACCATGAGGCCTGCATGGCGTGGCCTGTGCACCAGCAGTGAAGTGGTTGCACAAAGCTAAAAATCACTGGCAGACTCAGTGCACATTAAAGTGCGGCGGTGGGTGCGACTGAGACAGGGATGGGGCACTCGACAGAGGTGAGACTGGGACCCCCACATGTGGAAGGGAAAAGCCGGGCTCGAAAGGGAGACCAGGTGGAGCAAGCGGCCTACTGCCTGAAGAGGAAAGCCCAGGTGAGAAACGAGGAACTAGCTGAGCACAGGCGATGGCAGAGTAACAGGGGGAGCCGAATGCCAATTGGGGGACCCTGAGATCCCAACTGAGATGAGGTCATGGTCGAGGCCAGCAGCTAGAAGGGGACCGCGCCAAGGAACAGCCAGAGTTGAAAGAGTGGACTGTGGCGTGGTGGGAGCGGCCTAGGTGGACAACTGCCCTGGGAGGCTTGACTCCCACCGTGTTGAAGACTGTGAGGATAGCAAAACCACAGGGGAAGCAGTTGGGGGCACCCAGGACCACGAGGAAGGCCAACAGGAACAAGTGCGGGATAGGCCTGAACCTCAGCCAGGACCAGATTCTATATAGCAGCAACTGTCTAAAATCCCTGAGGCCATTTATGATACAAAGGCCACGCTTCACCAGGACATAAGCAAGGTATTGGAAGCCCTTGGCCTCTTCTGTGTGGAACACCAAAAACTGAATAGGAGGGTGTAAGTGGTGGAATATGGGCTTGACTAATTACCGCCTGCGCACAGGACCCTCTCACAGCAAATAGAGGAGTTAACAGCCAAGGTCCGGACTTTGGAACACCGGGCAGAAGACGGAGAAGGGTGCAGCCACCGCAATCACATATTGGCAACATGGTTGCACACTTGGAGCCCTGGCTCAAAGATGTGGTGGCCCCAGGAGTTCTGACACAGTTCTTTACACTGGAAAGGGCGCACCGTGTGACGGCTCTCCCACTGCCCCAGAGACCGGTTGTGGCCAGGTTGCTGCACTATAGGGACAGAGACATCATTTTGCAGGAAAGCTCGCATTGATGGCCCCTTTGTGATAAATAATGCTAAAGTCTCTATGTTTCCAGATTACATGTTGGAGGTCCAACGGAAGTGGGCCTCACACATTGAAGTTAAGAAGGTGCTCAGAGAAGAGGGCATCCAGTACTTCCTCATGTTCCTGGCCTAGCTCCGCATTGTGGTAGATGGCAAGACCCATTTTTGTGAAGACCCCCAAATGGACTGGGACTGGATTGAGGCTTACCACACAGAGAAACCGAGGCCCACACCGAAACCCGGCAAACTGCGAGAGACCGAAGGCCCAGGAAGCGCACCCAGAGACGATCGGAACATATAGGCAGGGCCTGAGTCGGGGTACCACGCGGGTGGACGGCGTCCCCCCACTTATTTTTACCAGGTTTTTACCGGGTGGACGCCGTCCCACCTGCCCAAAAGATTGAGCCGGTACCCGAGTCTGCACCTGCGAGCAATTGATAGCCTTTTAAATGCACCCGATGCTCAGACTAAATCTCCCCTTCCTCCTCACACCCTCCCCTTGCCAGCCTTTCTTGGAGCACAGCCGAGGTGCCAAGGCTTCAAGGAGCTGTGCTGTCTACATGCCGAGCATGTAACGTCCAGGGACTGTTGTGCCGTGGAAATGGCACTAGGACCCTGGGGCACAGGGTGGGGACAGGGGACACCGGACACCACATCCTGTCAGGGGAGGGGACCAGGGGTCAGTAAGAAGCAGGACCTCGGACAAGAGGACGGGGCACAAGAAGCGCTGCCGTAATGTAATCGACAATCAATAAAGAAGCTATTGAAAGCCCCTACCGTTTCCTGTGTGTTCCTGGGGTCAGGGAACACGACATCTGGTGACAAAGGCGACGACACCCATCTGCGTGTCCATCGACAGAAAGTGCAATTTTACACCAGGAGCCCACCCTGGATCGCATTGTGCCCAGAAGAAGCATCACATCATGCCCAGGAACGAGGCGCAACGACGCGGGAGGCCACCCCGACCGCTGCGAGAGAAGACTGATTTTGCCGGTAAGCGCCGTGTATGAAAGCACGAAGTTTATAGATTTGGCTCGAGCTCTCGCGAGAGTCTCGGCGGCCATCTTAGAATCAGGCGCGAGGGCCAATCAGCGAGCAGCAACACGCGGGCGGCCATTTTAAGGTCAGGCAACACCAGAATTGGCTGCGAAGTCTCGCGAGACTCTTGGCGGCCATCTTGGAGTCAGGCGAGAGGGCCTATCAGCGAACAGGAAGCCCGGGCGTCCATTTTAAGGTCAGGCAAAGATCGAAAACAGCGCAAAAGTGCCGATTTCTAAAGAATAAAAAGAAAAAAGCACAGGCAAAGACAAGGGGAAGAAAATAAAAGAAAAATAAGTGGAAACAAAGGAATAAAAAGGAAAATAAAGACATTACTGGGCAAACAAAGAAAAATAAAACGAAGGAATAAAGAAGACATAAGAGAAGGAGGAACGAAGAAATGGCAGACCCGAAACCGAGTGCACAATACAGAAGGCCACTACCATTCAGCCTGTCTGAACCCCAAACATGAATCAGATGGGAAAAGTGGGTCAGACGATTTGAAAACTATGCGGAAGCTACTGATGTAGCAGAAGCAAAGAGGAGAGGTCTATTTGTGAACCTAGTAGGAGATGAAGTGGAGGACCTACTGGTGACTCTGCCGAAAGAAGAGATTGCCACCTATGACCAGATAAAGAAATGCCTAACGAATAAATTCGACCCCCAGAGAAATGTAGACTTCGAACGATATAGCTTCATGATCGCATTCCAACAAGCAGAAGAATCTCTAGATGACTTTGCAACAAGGTTGCGGAAACTGGTAACTCATTGCGAATTTGATAAATTCGACAACGAACAGGCTATAAGATTCCGCATCATCGAAGGTTGTCGTGACATCGATTTCCGCACAAGGATCCTAAAAGAACCGATCTCGTTGGAAAACATCTGGCGCTGGGAAGGGTTGAAGCCAGAACGACAGCACACGCAAAAGAAATGGAACGAGGCAAAGGAAGAGGCACAGAACAGATTCAGCGAATGACGAACAACTACCGCTCAGGAGGCTGGAGAAAAGAAAAGAGTGAACAGACAGCAAGGAAACAGCCGGAAGGTACCTGCTATAGGTGCGGACTGGAGTTCCCACACAGAGGCCCGTGCCCAGCTTTTGGCCAGACCTGCAGAAAGTCTAATGGAAGAGACCACTATGCCAGGGTGTGCCAAGGGAGGCAATTCAGAAACGACCGAGGAAGGCCAGGAAGAACACGAATGCCAACAAACAGACACATCAGACATGTCAAGGCAGGGGCAAGAAGCTCATCAGTAGAGTCGGAATTGTCTCTTCTTCCTTTGTTTTTAGTTCTCTGAAGTGGGAGCTGTTCCGCGTGATGTGATATCTGTCGGCTGACGCCGTGATCATAGGCCCCTTGACTTCAGTCACCTTCAAAGGTTCCTTTGCGAATGCGCTGTCCGACTTTCTTACTCGTTTTTGTTTCACTAGCACGGTGTCTCCTTCTTTAATTGCTGTGATTGTTGCTTGTCTTCTCTGGTCAGCATACGCCTTAATTTTCGCTTTCTGTTCCTTGTCTCTTGTCGCGATGTCCTTTTGTTCTGTCTGCTCCACTTCTTTTATTTGTGGCAGTCTTGTTCTGCTTGAGCGCCCTAGTACCAGTTCTGCAGGGCATTTCCTCGTGGAGCTGTGGGGGGTGTTGCGATAGTCTCTTAACACCTGACATAGGGCCTGCCCCGTCGATATTTGTGTCAGTTTTGCTCTCTGTATCGCCTTCTTGATTGTTCCCATGAACCGTTCTGCCATGCTGTTTGCCTGTGGCCACAGCGGCGTTATTCTTCTGTGATTTATTCCCAGGTATGCCATGAATCTCTTGAATTCCTCGCCGGAGAATGGCGGGCCATTGTCTGTTTTTAGCATCTGGGGCTTGCCCCATGCTGTGAATACATCATCTAGCACAGGCAGTGTCACATTTGCTGACGTTGATGCTACTGGTCTCACTATTGGGAATGTTGAATATTCATCTATGATCACCAACAGGTAGCTTCCTGTTTCCAAGGGCCCATAAAAGTCTGCTGCCAGCTCTGTCCACACCGCCTTCGGTAGTGGGGACATTTGCAGTGGTTCTGGCTTTGATGTTATTTGACAAATGTGGCAGCTCATCACCATTTCTTCCACCATATTATCTAGTCCCGGGAACCACACTTTTTCCCGCAACATTTTTTTTGTTGCTACTATTGCTCTGTGTGACTCATGTGCCAGCTCCACAGTTCTTTTTCCCAGTGTCTTGGGCATCACTATCCGTGTGCCTCTCATTATTATTCCATTCCCGCACTCTGATAGTTCTTCACTTATCCTTTTGAAAGCTAACAGTTCTTCTTTTTCTACCCCTTTTTCCACATAGCTGTTGCTGTTCACATGTCTCCATCTTTGCTCTTTGGTGATCTTCATTGATTCCTGCATGGTGCGATCTCTTTTTGTCTCGTCCTCCAGTTCTTCCAATGTGATTGTTGTTGGTGTACTGAGTTTAAGTGCAATATTGAGGTATTCTTCTGCCATCGTTGCTGCTTGTGATACTTGTGGCAGAGGGTGCCGTGACACATAGTCAGCCGGGTTGTGCTCTTTTCCTGGCTTGTGAATAATCTTGAAGTTGTAGTCCATTAGCCTGATTCCCCATCTCTCTATCCTGGGCGGTATTTTTGCGTTCGGGTTTCCATAAATTGTTGTGGGGAGATGTTGTGCCGTGGAAATGGCACTAGCACCCTGGGGCAGAGGGTGGGGACAGGGGACACCGGACACCACATCCGGTCAGGGGAGGGAACCAGGGGTCAGTAAGAAGCAGGACCTCGGAGCAAGAGGTCGGGGCACAAGAAGCGCTGCCGTAATGTAATCGACAATCAATAAAGAACCTATTGAAAGCCCCTACCGTTTCCTGTGTGTTCCTGGGGTCAGGGAACACGACAGGGACCCCGACAGATGCCCGTAGGGCCTACGGCCCGAGCCTGTAATAACCATGTAATCCGAGGAATGGGTCCTGTGTACAGTGTGTTCTCGTGTTTTGAGTGACTGCCACTTATTGCATGACATCACTTCCGGTGACACCACCTAACTTAGAGCGTCCCCCCACTTCTTCTTTTGGGACTTTTGCCCTGCATATAGGGGTGAAGAAACCAAACTCATCATAGACTGAGTTGGAGAGGGTGGCAGCACTGCAGGCAGTGGTGGAGACCACCCGGCAAGTGGCTCCACTTTAGGACAGGAATCGAGATTCACGAAGAGAACTGGGGGCTCGGAATCGAATTCCTCAAACACGAACAGCCTGGAGCTCCCGGAGGTGACTCCACATACTGCAGACAACATTATATAAGAGGGGCTGGCCAGTCTGGGCTGTTGTAAGATCGGGCTGGTGCAGGATGGTCAGCCGTGGGCCACAGTATGTTCTCACCATGTTCGGCTTGGGTTTACTTTGTTTTACATTACAGTACACTTGGAGTTTGGGCAGGTGGTTTTGCCAGGACGCCCTGGGGCTGGGGAGTTGTTTGGGATTTTTATGGTTAAATAGTTACGTCTCTCATGCATGTGAGGATGTCTCATTACTGAATCCTGCTGACTTAGGTGGGGTGGAAATTCCTGATGTAGGCAGGGTGTTGATACATACAGAAAGGTGATGGCACGACAGGACATGAAGTTAATCATGTGTAACATTAGAGAATAGGATCCATGTCTAAACGTTATAACATTTATAATTATTTGAAACGCAGAGGAGTTGAAATCGCAGTCTTACAAGAGACACACTTGGTTCAGGGGGAGGTGGGGCGGTTGAGGAAACATTGGAGGGGGCAGATTTTTGCCACTGAATATTCAGCATATGCCCGAGGGGTGTTGATATGTATGCCGCCGGGGGTTCCCTTTGAAGCAACGGGCACGTTAACTGATAAAAAGCGCCCCGATACCCTCGGGTCTGGCTAGCGCTATATAAAACTCCTTAAATACATAAATATATATGTATGTACAGTCTGTGTGGGTAGGTGGCTGGTATTAGCCAGAGGACAGGCCATAAGCGAAATCTCCTACCTTTGCTAGGAGCCAAAGAATATCAGTAAACAAAATTGCTGAAAATACTTTGTTAAAGGGAAGTTAGGGTTCTTTGTTATGAAGAGGAATAATGTATGCTATCCAACGTCGAATAAAATCATCTAAGAACTTAAGTGGACTGGAAAATATGGTTTGATGAAAAACCTATACACTACTTAAATGTGCCTGTTGTGGTAAGCGAGGAAACCATAGCTCATGGTCGCACGCACCATGTCACTGTGGTTCTGCTTGTTTCCTTGTGATGCACAAACAACTTGCTCAATGGACTCAGTTAATCTAGCTCCCAGAGGCTTAATTACACTGTGCATCAGCACTGACTACACACACAATACCAAGTACTGCCACCGCCCTCACCCAGGACAGGTCCCCATGGGGTGTGCTACCTAATTCCTCCTATGTCGTCGGTCTGCTGAAAACCTGCTAAGAGTAAACACAATCAAACGCATTCTTTTATTGAGTTTACAAGCATACCATCATCACTCCACATTAAAATGCAATACTTTCCCAAAGGTAAACTCATTTTCGATAAAACCTCAATGAATCACGTTCAGTGTCATTAGTCATTTGTTCATGCAAATATATCAATTATAAGATGTTGGCATTTTCATAATGTTTTGGAACACCTCTCTGAAACATAGGCCGGGGTAGATGTACCTCTATTTGCTCAGCCGCTAAGCTATTTGGCGCTGTGTAGGTGGGAACTTTTAAACTTTTAAATGTATAGAAAATAGGCGTTACATGTTGAGCCACCTTGCGGAGGGCCTAAGAAGAATATGAGTAAACTTACCCTATTATTTTGGGTTTCCTATAAGTGGGGTGTTGACACTAGTTTCACATCTGTCAAACTAATCTCATACCTCAAAAGAAATATGAGAGAATGAATGGTTAATGTGTAAAATATAAATTAATTAACATAAGAGTAACGGCAAAGTAACGTCAAATTGAAGCACTAGGCCAATCTTACCTGTCAATCACTTGTCATGTCCTTCGCGGTTCTGATTATTACTTTAATACCCAGAAATCAGTGCGAGAGATCTTGCTCACTTAAAGCAGCGCGCACGCGGCTGGCTTGGCTAGCATAAATAAAAGGCAGGGTCACCGCAAAGCTTTCATCTGAATTACCCCGAGGAGGGCAGCGTTTCTAAGAATCGTTTCACAAGATGCATTTCAGAGATTTCCAGTAAACTCCAGACGAAAACCTGTCCAGCTGGCTGGGTCATTCAGTGAGTGACACACCCACCGAGAGCAGGAGGCCACCGGAGACTTACCTCGCCGCTTTCAAAACAAAAAAAAAAAGCCGCGCATCATGAAGGGATAAAGCTTTGCTAATGTGCGAGCGCTATGGGGAATACAACGCTAACGGCCCACTCGGGAAGGCAGGGATCTTTTTAAGTTTCTTTATGGGAAGGCTTACACACAGGATTAGACAAAAGGGTTTTGGAGATCAGCGGAGAAATTACAACGGCTTTAAGGAAAGCAACATTACAGAGCTGGCTGATAACCTGAAGCCGTTTAAAGGAAGACGGCAGCGTTTTCTCGTTAGTCCTCAGTCACTTTTGTTTCTGTTGTGAACTGTGACAGCAAAAAAACAGCCCAGATATGTAAGCACAGCTGTTTTATTAAAAAACAGGAGGACCAGTGGCTAAGCATTGGTGCCATGAATATTATGCAAACGAGGAAAATAAGCCTCAACATCGTGGTTAGGTATGAAACAACTGCCATTATTGAGCACTTCACATTGTGTGGACCCAAACCCACTCCAGTGCACCTGCTCTACTATTTGTAGTTCTTTTTTTTGGGAGTTTTATATAGCGCGAACTTGACCCGAAGGTATCCGAACACTTTACATGAGCACTAGTTGGGTTACAGATGGGCAAGTTCATATTTTAGGTCACGGACAGATTAAGGAGCAGATTTACAATAACTGGCGCATCCCTGCATATCAGCAGGGATGCGCCAGTTATTGTGCGCCAGGCCTCCGCCACCATGGATGCGCCGCATTTACAATGCGGCGCACCATGGGGCAAAAAGGCGGCGCATTGCTGGAGTTGCGTTGCAAGTGCGATGCAGCTCCTGCAATGATCTGGGGGCCCAATTGTTACAATGCTGAGTCAATACTTGCGCCTGCTTCAAGCAGGCGCAGGGTTTTGACGCAGCTGGGCTCAAAAGTGACTGAGTGAAATCTTGTAGATTTCACTCAGCCACTTTTAGGAGGCGTTCCGGCGCCGGAACACCCCCACGTGCAGAAACGCCTCCTTCTGGTGCAGGACTTTACAACGTGATGCATCTCCCAGATGCGTCATGTTGTAAATACCCCACACCATGCCGCATCTTTTGCGCCGCTGCTGCGTCACAAAAGTGATGCAACGGTGGAGTAAAATAGGCGCAAGGGGCTTGTAAATCTGCCCCTCAGTGGTTCGCCTAAAATCATAGGTTGTTGAGCGTCCCTGCCAAGACTCGAACCCTGTTCCGCATTCTCTCCCTATTTGTAACCCAAAGATAACAGAACCAGCCATTTTAGCTGACATTTGTCAGGATTTACATAGGGGTGGGGAATAGAGGGCAGGTTCTTACAAATCAATTGTGTAAACTTCAAAATAAATGAGTGGACCTATCCCTGATGCTTTACCATTCTTGATCCAGGTTACCATTTCCTCTGACGAAAGGCAAGTGGATGGCTCTCACCGCCTTAACCCCAGTGGCGGAGCAGAGACCCATGCCATTAGAAGTCTTGTACACTGCTCCCCATCACTTGCATGGTGGTGAGAGGGTGGGCATTTTTTGCACTTGAAAGGACGGCAATAAGCACCAGATGCAATCTGAGATGAAATGACAACAGAGGGTTCAAAGTAGAATGCTGATTTAGCCATATTTTCTTTTTAAAAAAAAGGGAATATCAGGACTGAGCATATATTCTCCCCTCCACAAGTCATGCATACAGCGGTTGGGTATGAAACACAGGCCTCCTGAAGAGTGAACCTCTTGATAAAGAAGTTTTCTGGAGTCCATCAATACTGGCTCTATTTCACCATGGTTTGTGGATATCAGCAGGGATATTTATGAGAACATTTTACTCATCATACATTTCAGTGAGGGTCATTTACATGTTTGTTGACCATTTTGAAGTCTGATAGGATTTCACTATATTCCAAGTCAATACACCTGGCCTTCAAAATTACTGCAATATAGATATACAGTGTCTTTACGGGATAAAGTACCCTCTGCTATTCATTGTGAGGGTACTGCAAGTCACCAAGGAGTTTCATGACCATATAGAGTGTAGTTTCTTGTGAGTAAGAGATGACGGGTCCATTTTGGTTCCTGACGGACTCCGTAGAACAGTGACTTAAGTGCTTGGGTGTGGGTAATACAATTCACGACGTAGAATGTTCTGTTAACGTTTACACACTGAGGAATAAAGAAATGTAATAGCAAGCTCAGTGTGTGGTGTGATCATTTGCATGTACCTGGGCTGCGGAGAACACCACAACTGGTGAGGAGATAGGGGATTATGTAAACCCTGCGACTCAAAGAACTGAGAGTGCTCCCACACAGAGTTTGCCATGGTCCAGCACGGTGTGGAGAGAGAATATCTAGTAAAAAATATTGATTTGCACAAATATCGAGTAATACATATTGTGCTTAGAAATATTGACAGCAAGAATATCGTGGTCAAGAATATCGACTTAAGGTAAGTAATATTGATTTTAAAAATATCGAAGTGTTTAATATCGTTTGCAAGAATACAGTTGTTAAAAATATCGTTTTTAAATTAATGTTATGTATTTTAGTATATATTTTATATGTATGGGATGTATGTTTTTTTGGTATAAGAATTGTTTGTATTTTAAATATATATATATATCACATTCTTTGTAGTTATTAAATGTTTTTTATTTGAATTTTGCCTTTTTAGTTGCGTAGCGGGTTGTGGGCATATAGGGGTATGGGTGGGAAGTAATTTAATTATATTGAATTCATTGATTATATTTTATTTATTAATATTTTGAATTGAGATTAATAAATAATTGGTTGCCTATCAATTTTAAATAATTAACTGGTAATTTATTATGATAATTGTGAAATTAATTTTAGATGTGTGTTGTGGTGTTTATAGGTGTAAAGGGTGGGAAGTAATTTCTTTTTAATTCATTAATACATAGTTGTTAATTAATGCTAATTATTTGATATTTATTTTGGGTAATTGTTTGTTTGTACGAGTTGTTTTTACTTTTAAAGGGGTAAAGGGTGGGCATTAAATACATTTTAATTACTTTATTATTATTGTTAATAGTAATGCTTTTAGTAGAAAAATAAGTTTTAATTGTGTTTTATTATTTTATAGTTTAAATTAGGTGTGTGTTGCGGATATTATAGTGTTAAATTTTGTGTAGTTAATGTTTATTCGTTTTTTTATTAATAATATTTTTTAGTTGATTATTAATTATGTTAATTTTGGAAGTAAATTTAATTTATAATGTTGAAGTGCTTTGTTTTAGGTGTGGTGTTATAGGGTAGGAATAAAATAAATACTTTTATGTATTAATTACTTTTATATTTGTGAATATTTTGTAGTTAGATCTTTGAAAAAATGTATTTAATATTTTATTTGATATAATATTTGTAGGTTTTGGTTAAATGTAATTAATAGTATAAGATGTTTTCAAATATATTTAATATATTAGATTTTTCATTTTTTAAATATTGTTTATTTATTGTTCTGATTTTATTGTATTTTTAACATCTGTATTTTTTTAAATAACTTTGACTGTGAATATTAATTTTTGTCTCACCGCTATTCAACACTTTCCCTAATGTTGCACTCACTGGAGTGGGAATAGTAATTTTTACCTCTCCGCTTTCCAGCACTTTCCCTGCTGCTGCATTCAATGGATTTGGAATAGTAATTTTTACCCCTTCGCTATCCAACACTTTCCCTACTATTGCACTCACTTGAGTTGGAATAGTAATTTTTACACCTCCGTTATCCAACACTTTCCCTACTGTTGCACTCACTGGAGTGGGAATAACACTTTTTACCCCTCCGCTATCCAACACTTATATTACTGTTGCATTCAGTAGAGTGGGAATAGTAATTTTTACCCCTCCGCTATCCAACACTTTCTCTATTGTTGCACTCTTTGGAGTGGGAATAGTAATTGTTGCCCGTCCACTATCCAACACTTTTCCTGCTCTTGCTCTCACTGGAGTGGGAATAGTAAATTTTACCCCTCCGCTATTCATAATTTTCCCTACTGTTGAACTCATTGGAGTTGGAATAGTAGTTTATACCCCTCTGCTATTGAACACTTTCCCTACAGTTGCACTCACTGGAGTGGGAATAGTAATGTTTACCCCTCCGCTAATCAGCACTTTCCCTACTGTTGCACTTAGTGGAGTGGGAATAGCAACTTTTACCCCTCTGCTATCCAACACTTTCCCTACTGTTGCACTCAGTGGAGTGGGAATAGTAATTTTTACACCTTTGCTATCCAATACTTTCCCTACTGTTGCACTCTTTGGAGTGGGGATAGTAATTTTTGTCCCTCTGCTATCTAACACTTTCCCTACTGTTGCACTGACATTATTACAAATCAATGTGGCAAAAAATACTCAACCTCTTTATGATGACTTTGAATACCTTAAATTCAAAAATGTGCAGGACAAACTTTCAGTTACCAGAGTAGGCATCTTCTTATGAGGGTCGAGAATTGTCATACCCTGGAGTCTGAGATAACAAGTTATTGGACTGGCTCATGAGGGACGTCATGGAGTTGTTGCTACTAAATAAGCTCTATGGGACCGAGTGTTGTTCCCTCTTCTTGATGAAAGAGTCAAAAGGAATTAAAGGCCTGTCATTTGTGCAACTGCTTGTCATCCAAGACATCCCTGGATCTGTTAAGCAAGTCTGATCTTCTAAAGCATGCAGGGAAGAAGTTTGAAATTGGACATCATTTGCTGGTAATTGCTGATGAATATTCCCGTTTCCCCCTAGTAAAAGATCTGTAGTCAACTAATCATGGCAGAGTCATTGAGAGATTTAAAAGTATTTTGGTAACATGGAGTGTTCCTTCAATTTTTAAATGTGTCAATGGCCCACCTTTCAATCGTAGAGAGTTTAAAGATTTCCTCACTCATCTAAATATCAAGCATCAGAAAAGCACACCTTCTGGACATAGGTGAATGGAGTGGTTGAGAGCTTTATGAGCACCCTCAAGAAGACTGTTCAGTGTGCTGCACTGGAAAAGCTGAACTCAAATCAGTGCTTCAGTCTACGCTTTGTGCATACAGGTCAATTCCTCATTCTACCACGAGAGAAAGTCCTGCCATCTTAATGTTTGGGAGATACACAAAAAACGAATTGCCACAATGGACCCATGAGAGTTCTATTGACATTGTTAGACTTTGCACTACTGACTCTTCTCACAAACGCAAAATGAAGACCTATGCAGATAGACGCCGCTGTCCTCAGAGCACTCTGTTTAAAAGAGGAGACCTAGTTATCAACGAGCAGAAATGGAAATGCAAGTCTGATACTCCTTTTGGTGCTGACCGACTGAGGGTAGTCACATGTAAAGGACACATGGTGACTGAGGACTGTCCTGGAAAGTCCATTATGCAAGAATTTTCACATTTCAAGCACCTGACTCGACTTTCACCAGCTCCTGATATCAGAAGTGAGGTTTATCCATCTGAGAATCCAGAGAGCCCAATGACTGTACCTGTGTCTCTATCACCAGTGCCAGCTATGGACACTTCTCCTGTATCTCAGTGACTTCACATAACCAGATCTGGGCAATTGATTTGAGCATCTAAATTACTTATTGAAGAGTTGTGATTTATATATGTATTATTTTGACTTTTTATTTAACAAAGGGGGAGATGTTGTGTCTTGTGAGTTATAGATGACGAGACCCTTTTGGTTCCTGATGGGCTCTGTAGAACAGTGATGTGTGTGCTTGGGTGTGGGCAATACAATTCAGGATGTAGAATGTTCAGTTAATGGTTACACAATGAGGAATAAAGACCAGTAATGCCAAGCACCATGTGTGACATGATCATTTGTATGTCCTGGGGCTAGGGAGGATGGTACATTGAGGAACAACTTCCTCTTTAAATTTATGGAACTCCAAAGTGACTTACAGTATCCATATCATGTACAAAAGGGGGTGCTTTAGCCCTGATAATACATGGTTGCACCATCACCTTTCCCACAAACCACTTGAATACTCAGTATGTAGTTCTTTCATATAATTTTTTTTTGCAAGCATGAAGTATAAAAATAGAATCTCTAACACAAAATTAAATACATCAACCAAGCTGTGAGATATTTGTTGCAAGAAGATATTACAATCAGTTTAATACAAGTCATTAAAAAAAAGGTGCAGTAGCTTGAAATTAGTACAAAAATGCTGAAAGATTCTAACCTTTCTATAATTGCCTAAGGAGTGCAACAAATAAACATGTCACAATAAGTATCTCCTTTCTGGTTGCCACTGTACAGCTAGAAAAGCAGAACAGGAAGAAAGAGAAGTCATAATTCATTTTGTTACTTGAACCGCTGCTCCAATTATGCTCTGTGACCTGACCGGCTTTCCCCTTGGGCTCTGGGCTCTGGCAGCAGTTACCTTGACATCAGAACTCAACTGTAATAACTTATTACAGTTGAGTTATGACGTCTTTTCTTTATAATCGGTGATTGGGTGTGTCAAAAGTCACCGATCATAAAGAAATTCCTGACAATTTGTATTCAGGGATTGCAGAATCCACGTATCATAGTTTACTATATTTTTATTTAAGACTCAGCCAGAGGCTCATCCTCAATGCTTAGATTTTGCAGCTCTACATTTGTCAGGGGATAGCTGTAGAATTCACACCTAGATGATTTAAAGTAAGAAAGTGATTACCTAAATCTTGGTGAAGATCTACTAGGCTCATATACAAAAGCATGTTGTAGCTCTAAGTCATGTGGTCTTCAACATCAAAAGCTTAGAGACGACCAAAAAAAGTTGCAATGTACAAAATGTAAATGATCTGGAGGACTGATGCACACTGCCCACGATGTCCCCTCGTAGAATGTCATTTCTTTTTTCCAAATTCAGTAGCCCTCAGAGCAACAGGGGCTGCCCTCAGAAAAAAGTGTAATTTGTACCATTTTGAATGTAGGGATGGAATCTGCTTTCGCTTTCAGACCTTCATCCATTCATTCAGAAGCATTCAGTAGAATTGTAAAACAGAATTCTTACTATTAATCAGTCAGAATTTTGAGTTCCACCGAAACAGCAATTTGTGCTGCAATTACTTTTTATATATCTATTGCATAGAGGAGGAATGTGGATTTACAAAGCATTTCACTTCCTTCCTCCTTTATGGGTTGTATTTGTTCAGCAGTCGGTAGCCTCCCTGCCTAGAAAAAAATGGTGCCTGTAGTGTCATGGGAAGTTTATGTTACCATACTCTGTAGAACTGTGACATAAATGTTAGAGGAGAACACAATGAAAGCTTGGTTTAGAATGGGGTATACGCAGTTACATGCATGCTGTCGAAGTGCAAAATTGATGCTTTATGTATGTGGAGCCAAAGTGTAACTTCAGCCACTGTGAAGCAGTTGAAGATGACAGAAACCGTGTAAAGAATCTACATGTCATTAGCTGATAATCTTTTATTCAGGCTAAATATAAAGGTACCACAGAGTCACGCACAATAGAATTGTACATTATACAGAGTTTAGCACTGAAGGCAAATTGAACCAAGTAGAAGAAATACAAACTGGAATTCTAGAGAAAAGAAGTAAGTGACTTACTGAACTCTTTAAAGAGAGTCATCATACCAAAGCAAGCCATGAAGTGGCTCAGGGAACTTACATTTTCCTCAAATAACCGACCACCTTTCAATAATGTCAACATGTTAAAGATTGATCGTTTTCGGCCGCTAAGCATCGATAACTCTATCGCCCTATTAGCAAGCTATCGCTAACAGCAGTTAGCGACAGCTTGTAGGCAATAGCGAGCGGTTTGGGGCCCGCATTGTATGTTAGCGACATTATCGCTAATGACATGCAAAGTCGCTAACATCGCTATCGCCTATTACCAACACACGCTAAGCGCGAATATCTCCAAAAAATAACGCCTGCTCAGACCAGTTCTTAGCCATTATATCCACTGGAAGATGGATATAATGGCTAAGACCCTGTTAGCAATAATGCGTGAATATCGCTGTATTCTCAGCGATATTCATGGATTTTGCCGCTATCGCCGGGAATTTTATCGCTTTTGAGATAAACGTTGCTAATAGCATGTTATCTCAGCGGTAAAATCCGGTGATGCGCGGCGATAAAAAAATTGCCGCTAAGACTACTTAGCGATAAATAAAGCTATTTGTTGATAATATGCCCCAAGGTTTGTTAGGCACAGGCACCCATCCATGGGCTTCAAGGCACAGCGTCAAGTGCCTGTCTACTCAGCTTCAGCACAGTTGATGGTGTGGATATATCTCAGAGAATTACAAAATGAATGCTCATCACAAAATAGAGAGTACATTCCCTTCATTGTTTCATGGGTTAGGAAAGGTTAAGACTATAAAAGTGGAATTGCATTTTAGTGAAGATATCCATTATGTTGCTCGGGTACATAGATAAATTGCTTTCCACTTACAAGAAGCTATTGAAAAGAACTTGAATTGTTACTAAAGCATGACATTATGGAGCACCATGAGACTCTCCCATAGTGGTAATGCCCAACAAGGACCGTGGAGGAGCTATCCGCATGTGCATTGACATGTGTCAGGCAAACAAGGCCATTGAAAGAGAACGACATCCAGCTCCATATATTGCTGACATGATAACACAGTTAAATGGTGCTAAAGTGAAACCTTACCTTGATTTAAACAAAGCTTATTATCAGTTAGAACTCAGTTAGAACTCAAAGAGAATTACGGATACATTCTGACATTTTCTACATATGTTGGTTTATTTATGTACGAGAGATACAGTTTTGGTGTGTCATCAGCTTCAGAACTTTTTCAAGACATTATTCGACGTATCATATAGCCTGTTGTGAACGCATTCAATTATAGCGATAACATATTGATTTTCAGAGCTATACAGATGGAGCACGATGAAGCTCTCATGCAAGTATGACGGTTACTTATAGATGTAGGTTTGACATTAAATGCACACAAATTAGAGTTCCACAATACAAAGTTGATCTTTGGTCATATCTTTTTAGATGGGGGCATGTCACCTGAACCTGCAAAAGTACAAGCTATGTGGAAAAGGCTGATCCCTCACAAGATGTTTCTTTCCTGTGTTGATTTCTTGGCATGGCCAGTGACTGTTCACAAAACATAAGAGACTTTTCTACTGCAAGTGCTCCATTACGAGAGTTTAAGAAGAAAAATGCTTCATTTTAATGGTCGCAAGAATACGCAAACAGTATTCAGAAAAACAAGCAATTAAAAGTGCTACTGAAATGGCTTACATCAATCCAAAGCTTTATACAGAGAATGTTGATAGCCCTGGTGGGATAGGCGCTATCCTTGCACAGCACAGCACAGTGGATGACCAACTGCACAAAGGCATATTGTGTCATATGCTAGTAGAAGGTTGTCCAAGACAAAAAATGTTTACTGACAGCCTAAGAAAGAGAGTTTGGCTGTGGTATGAGCTTATGCATTCTTCCATGTGTTCCTGTATGGAAAGCCTTTCACACTGGTAACTGATCCTCATGCTCTACTGACTATATTTGTCAATCTAAAAGCCAGGATGCCCCTGTGCATTGAAAGATGTGGATTACAATTGCAAGAATACAATTCTACCATTGTGCATCATCCAAGGGGTCAAAATCTTGCAGACAACTTTTCAAGAATTCTTGTACAAGTAAAAGTTATTCCATCCAAGACAACTGAGGGTATATCAATTTCATTATAAAAACAAATACACTAGCTGCCATATTGTTAACCCAGATTATCACTGCCACAAGTCATGATAGCGGTATGCTGAAATTGAAATAGATAATTAAATATCACTTATGTAACCAACACATACAGCCTCTCACCAATGAGGGTGAATATCAAAAATACAAGAATGTTAAAGATGAATTGTCCATAACTCAGGAAGGAGTCCTACTATGAGGGTCGAGAATTCTAATTTCAGAGATTCTACAACAGAGAATGATTGAAGTGGTTCACGAAGGACATCATGATATAGTTTCCACAAGGAGAGCTCTTTGAGGTCGAGCTTGGTTCCAATTCTTAAACAAACGAATTAAAAAATAACTCAAGGCTTGTCATCTATGCAACTTTCTGTCTACAAATGTGACTCAGCATATGTTGAATATGTCGGAACTCCCTAAACATGCTTGGGAGAGAATAGCCATCAATGTCTTTGGTCCAGTTGATAATGGACACAATTTCCTTGTAATTGTGGGTGAATATTTTCATTTCCCACTCATCTTTCATCCACCACTCATGAATAAGTCATTGGGAAACTGGATAACATCTTTGCGACTTGGGGCATTCCAGTCATTGTGAAGTCTGATAATGGCCTGACCTTAAATAGTCAGGAGTTCAAGGATTTCCTACAGCATCTGAATATAAAGCATCAGAAAAGTACACCTATGTGGCCGAAGGCCAATTGACTAATTGAGCATTTCATGAGTATGCTGAAGAAAGTCATACAGGATGCAACTTTAGAAGGGCTCAAGTTGAAAACAGTACTGAATTCTACTCCACAAGCCTATCCTTCAATGCCTTATTTGACCACCGGTGAAAGTCCTGCGACTTTGATGTTTAGGAGAGCAATGGCATCCAAGTTACTGAAATGGCGCAACCAACAAGAAAGCAGTGAAAGTATCACTCATATAAAAGACTCGGTTAACAAGCAGAAAACGAAAGATAATGCAAACAAAAGGCGACGGGCAAAGAATCTCCAGTTCCAAAAACAAGATATCGTGATCATCTGGCAGATCCGAATAAGGAAATCTGATGCTCCCAATGACATTGAGCACATCAGTGTGGTATCCAATAAGAGACGTATGGTGATTGCACAGGGTCCTGGAGAATATTTAACCAGAAACTCTTCTCACTTTAGGCATTTAACTCATCATTTGAAAGTCATTAACTGTTGTTTCTTCACTGTCTTTGAAGATCCCTGACACTGAAGACAACAGCTCCCAGCTTCCAGTAATTACATCAGGTCATATGATTAAAGCACCAAAAAGACTCATTGAAGAAATGCAAATGTATGTATATATATATGCTGATTGGTAAAGAAAAAATTGAAAGTTTGTATTTAACAGAGGAGGAGGAGTAGTGTCTTTTGAGGTTTATGACAGAACTTTTTTGGTTCCTACTGTACTCCGTAGAGCGGTGACGTCAGTGTAAAAGTGGAATATCATAAAAGCTTTCTTTAGAAAGTGGAGTTTGCAGTTACATGCAGCAGAATAAAGACGTGTAATATTAAGCTCAGTTTGTGGCATAATCATTAGCGGGTACCCAGGATGGGTAGACTCTACAGTGCCTAGTACAGTTTAAGTCACCAATCCCCTTTCTTGTCCTTTTGGCATCCTTTTACTCACTTTACAGTAGCTCTGCCTGACTCAAGTCCCCATATGGCTAACTGGGCCTTCTCTGATTACCCCCTTTTTTGGTGCACATGTATGCAGCTTCACATTGACCTTATGGCAACGTTGGTGCTGTGCAGCTGCCTATATATTTTTTCCCATTTTCCTTAGAACATATATATTTTCTGTGTCTATCTCTCACATACTATCATCCATCACACAGCAAGGCCCTGTGCCCCATAAAACAATAACCGCACCTCGGTGGTCATCATGCATAATATGAAAATACTTTCCACATAGGTTCAGTACAAAAACAACACCCTTTCCACCAGACAATCTACAGCTTGCCATCCATCTGGTTTCGCATATAAGCACCCCACAAAGGGGTAGTAAGCGCTATGAAAATGTTACATTACAATACAATGGAGAATGACAAAAATGTGTGACATGAATATCATAACAAAAAGATTGTCATTACAAAAATATTGAATAACAAAATAGAGAAGGTAAAATATAGTTTTTAGTATACAATATAGTTTAAAAGTATCACTGTATATAATATTGTTTACTTCAATAGAGTAGTATTAAATATTGTTTAATTAGAGGAGGAGCTTCGCTCGCATCCGAGATGGCCGCGTGAGCACAGGGCTCCCGAGACCCTCGCCACCTCCCGCATCTATCCTGAATCATATCCTGATTACGACGACGGGTTATTGAAGACGCAACCCAGCTGATATAATAGCTGCTTTCAGAAATTGATTTGGACTCCGGGAACCGCAACTACGACACTTTGAACTTTTGTGGCCCGCCCCATGGAGTTACCCTGGGCTCGAGTTGTTAAAGTGCCCAGGCAGTAGTTGAACAACAACGGCCTGCGGGGCTCTGATCACAGCCTTGGAGTTGACCTTCGGTTTCGTTTTTGGGTCTTTGGCCTCATCCTATCTCGAGACCGATCTGGTAGCCTGAGGTGCAGCCGGACCCCGTGAATTCATTGTGTGCCAACGGCTGCGTGTTTATGGTTGCTGCGACATAACTGCTGAAATTTGCTCTTGGAGATTCCGGTGGGTGAATCGTGTGAAGCCATTTTTACCAGGTCTCAAAGGCCCCTCTGGGGCACATTGCCCAATATGGCGGGCAGACCCGATAGCGAGAAACGAAAAACCAAGACCACTCTCCGGGGGGGGAGGGGTACTATTCAAACGAATGTTATGGATCGTTATACCCAACCCGAGGGGTCCCCCAATGGGGCGAGTAGGACTCTGGAAGAGGCAAGTGAAGGCCCCGCCGCGTTGGCCGATTTCACTCTACAGGATGTCATGGGCGCCACTGATGGTATGAAGACTTCCATTGGCCAGCAATATGAGGCTCTTGCCCTTAAGCTTGACACTGTGACCATCGACGTCAACTTGATCAGAGTGGACTTATCAAAGACTAACGAGAAGGTCAAATCCTTAGATTTGAAGACCTCCAGCCTCACGACTGATGTCAATGTTCAAAGAATGAGCTGGGAGTGCTAAGTTATCTAGAAACATCCAATCATTTAATCGTCAATAATATGCAAATAAATCAATGATCAAACAATACACTTTGATATTCAAATAATATTACAATCACAAAAACAGTGTGATTCTTGTCTTCTCGAAATATTCAGCAGCCGACGCGTTTCGTCCTATAGGCAGGACGTCATCAGGGCTGCAAATACAAACACAAAGTGCAATAGCATCAGTTCACATGGTCAATCTTATTAAATCTTACCCTAGAAAAAAGACCAAGTCATTGATTAACTTTTTCTTAAACACAGCCCATTGTACCTAGTACTAAAGAAATTAAATTCATTTTATTATTACTAAACTGCTAGAAACTTGCGGGAACTATTTGCACGTATTTACAGAATGACATTAAAAACTCATTAGATTTACATAAAGATTAATTCTACATCCTGGGATAAAGTTGGCAAACCGTTGAGTGAGCATTAAAGAAAATCCATTATTATCAGGCTCACCTTGTATGATTGTTTTAAATCTCTTCTGTGTTTAAGAAAAAGTTAATCAATGACTTGGTCTTTTTTCTAGGGTAAGATTTAATAAGATTGACCATGTGAACTGATGCTATTGCACTTTGTGTTTGTATTTGCAGCCCTGATGACGTCCTGCCTATAGGACGAAACGCGTCGGCTGCTGAATATTTCGAAAGACAAGAATCACACTGTTTTTGTGATTGTAATATTATTTGAATATCAAAGTGTATTGTTTGATCATTGATTTATTTGCATATTATTGACGATTAAATGATTGGATGTTTCTAGATAACTTAGCACTCCCAGCTCATTCTTTGAATATTTGTATGTTTAGTCTGGGGTTGGGACGATGCCCCAGTAGCTGGTGGAGTGTATTTCAATACTATTGACTGATAATAACCCTCAGTAGTGCACCCAATTATACCCTACGTCGTCCACGAGCTTCTTTGTATAATCACGACTGATGTGTCCGACCTACAGACGGAGGTTTGCAACTTACGATCATCCAACGATCTTTTTGCTCATCGGCTGGAGGATTTTGAGAGTCGGGCCAGACGCAATAATGTACGTATTATTGGGGTCCCTGAAAAATCGGAAGAACCCGCTGCAGACCTTCTTGTGGTGGACCTCATCCTAAATCAAAGGCCTGAGTAAATTCTTTGCGGTGGAACGTGCGCACAGAGTGCCGGGTGGAAAGCTGAAGCCGGGTGCCCCTCCGCGGCCGATCATCGCCAGAATTTTCAATTTCAGAGATAGAGACTCTATCCCGCAGGCATCGCGGGTGGGCGGCCCCATGAAGTTCGAGAACACTACAGTGAGCTTCTACTCGGACTTCACCCAGTTCGTTCAGAAGCAAAGGATGGGGTTTCAGGGGGTGAAGCGACGACTGAGGGACATGGATTTGAAATACGCAATGCTTTTCCCAACACGGCTGCGTGTTGAATATGAGGATCGGACGTTTTTCTTTGACCGCCCTGAGAGAGTGAGTGACTGGCTTGATACATTGCCTACGCGGCGTGATCGCACGGAACATTCTGGTAGAGCTGAAGGCTCCCATCGGAGCAAGAATGAGCAGGGGTTTCCGGTTTCCGAACATTGTGCATAACATACAGCTGTGGTTTGCTGATTTTTATATTTGCGTGACTTATGGTGGAACACCCAGGGGTGGCGGGGGGAGTGGGACTCTTTCCTCGTCCGGGTTTCTTTTTGTAGACTAGTTTAATGTTAGGGCGACAGGCACACTGCAAGTTGGGGTGGCTTTTGAGTCTAACGCATGGGTGCAGGGTGGGGGGTGTTGTATTGGGCTTCTGTTGGGGGTGAGGGGGGGGGTTGGGTGTGTTTCATTCTTTCTCAAGGCAACGTATTGTTTTACTTCTGGATCTGGGTGTTGTGTTCACTATGGGATGGGTTCAGCATCCACTTCTGGGATGGCGGGTAGGGGGTTGAAATTACTGTGTTGGAATGTTACGGGTTGGGGGATAGGATAAAACGTGGGGTAGTGTTGCAACTGTTGAGACGCCTCTCCCCTGATGTAGTGTTATTGCAAGAGACACACTTGATCGGAAACACTTGTTATGCTATGAATCGGCGAGGATATCGTCTTGCTGTACATTCTGGCTTCACTACTGGTTCTAGGGGGGTGGGTATTCTAAGTTAAGAGCTCCCTCCCCCTGGAGATAGACGACATAATCCTTGACAACAGGGGCGCTATGCTGCTCTCACTGGTAGGTGGGAGGGGAAGACTGTTTCACTGCTTTCTGTATATGTCCCACCTGGTCTGCAGACTACGACTTTTGCTGATTTGGGGCGGGTGGTTCTGGGGCTGCCAGATGGCATCTTGGTGATGGGTGGAGATTTCAATTCTGTCGTCTCCGGTAGGGAAGATAGGTATCCCCCCAGGGACCTCACGAGATCACAGTCTTGGCTGAGTGGCTTTCTGGAGACGGTGGGACTAGAAGACTGTTGCAGGTTGATGCATCCGGGACAGGCACAATACACCTTTCACTCGGGTGCCCACGGTAGTCATTCCAGACTAGATTATGTCTTGATGCCTGAAGCACAGGCCTCGTCAGTTAGGGAAGTTAGACATCTGGCTCGGGGTATCTCAGATCACTCCCCACTGTGGCTCCTGATGTACACAAAGATGGGTGCTGAGGGACGGGTGGCCCCGATTAATCCCTGGTATCTCCGTAACCCCAAAACCCGGGCTGAGTTGGTCAAATCTCTGGATCAGTATTTTGCTGAGAATGAGGGGTCGGTGTCCTCCTCTGTTTCACTGTGGGAGACATTTAAGACGGTTATCCGGGGACAGGCACTATTGTTAATTGCTGGTGCCAAGAAAAGCAAAAATGAGGTGGTGGTCCGCCTCGAGACCGAAATAGCTGAGCTGGAAGGGGATTTGGAGCTAGGTATTACTCGTGACAAAGTCCACGTCCTCAGTCTCAAACAACTTGATTATAGGGCGTTGGTAACAGACGCCGCTAAAGTTATGAGTAGAGAGCAGCAGGGACGGCTGTATGATGTGGGGTACAAGGCTGGGAAACTGATTGCGTGGTTAGGTAGAAAGGAGAGGGCGAGTCGTGTGGTTCCTGTGATTGAGAGAACTGATGGAGTGCGAGTGACTGACCCTGTTGAGATTGTCGAGTGTTTTGCTGAACATTTTCGAGATGTGTATTCCCCAGTTTCCGATAGACCTGAGGAAGACTCCCATTTGTTGTTACCGGACATTGCGTTGCCTTGTCTGTCAGACTCAGAGAGAGACTTAATGGACCCAGCACTTTCGGTTGACGAGGTGGCACTCGCTATTTGTTCTGTCCGTTCGGGAAAAGCAATGGGCCTCAATGGTCTTCCCATCGAGCTTTACAAGCTGCGTCCTGACAAAATGGCGCCATATCTCCGTGATATGTTCCTAGAATCGCAAGACATTGGCTCCCTTCCTCGTGATCAGCGTCTTGCGACCATTGTGGTGATTCATAAGGAAGGGAAGCCGCGGGATCGCTGTGCGTCCTATAGGCCTATTTCGCTTCTGAATGCTGAACCCAAGATCCTCGCAAAGTTGCTGGCAAACCGCTTGATAAAGGTAATCAGTGACTTGATTCATCCGGATCAATCCGGTTTCATTCCACATCGCAATACAGCACTGAACTTGAGGCGCTTGCATGGCGTTCTCGCGAGAGCGGCGTCACTGCGTGAACCGGCCATCTTGGCTTCCTTGGACGCTACTATGGCCTTTGATACAGTGGAATGGCCGTACCTTTGGGCTGCTCTGGCGAAGTTTGGTTTTGTTCCTGGTTTCATAGGCTGGGTGAAACTTTTGTATGAGGTACCATTGGCGCATATTGTGGTGAATGATCGGGTGTCTAAGTCCTTTGTTCTTGGGAGAGGTACGCGGCAGGGATGTCCGTTGTCTCCGCTTCTTTTTGCCCTTGCCTTGGAACCTCTAGCTGCCTGGCTGCGATGGGAGCCATCGATGAGGGGTATGCAGTGGACCCCGGAATTTGAGGACAGCATATCGCTCTATGCAGACGACATTTTGGTGTACCTCGCGTCGCCTCGGAAGTCGTTGGTTGTATTGTTTGATGTGCTAAACTCGTTCGGAAGGAACTCCAGCCTTGTGATTAATTTGACCAAGTCCTGAGTGTATGTGCTCTCGGGTGACATCCCTCCTTTACCGTGCGGGTGTCCCATCCAGGTGACGCAGATGGGATTTAAGTATCTGGGGGTCTTTATAACGTTAGACCCCGAGGTTCATTACGATCGCAATCTGCTTCCTCCGCTCCAAAGGTTAAAGTCTGACGTTGTGGGCTGGCGCAGGTTGCCGCTATCCCCCCTCGGGTGTGCAGCTCTTTTCAAAATGATGTCCTTGCCGCGGTTTTTATACGCGCTCCAGAACACGTTTGATGTAATTCTGGCGAGCTATTTTCGGGAGGTGGAGAGTTTGCAGAGACGGTTGATATGGGATGGGCGTTCGCGTATTGCCCTCGCCAAGCTGACACTCCCCTGGTATGACGGCGGCATTGCACTTCCGGATATCAGGCGATATTATTGGGCCTCTCAGCTGGGAGCGATCAATCATGGAATGCATGGTCCAGCGTTAAATCTTGCGTTCGAGATGGATAAGTGGTTGCTACCGGGTGGGGAATATAATAGGGCGCTTTATTCCAAATCTGCTGTAGGGAAACTTTCGGGACCAACTAAGATAGCAGTGCGAGTGTGGCACTGTGCGAATGCAGCAATGGAATGGAGGGATCGACTGACCCGGGCGACTCCGCTCTATGCGTCTGAAAGATTGGGTAGCCTGTGGAAGACGAAAGGATTTGAGAAGTGGGATATGATTGGTATTTGTAGGGTGAGTGACCTCTGGGCCAAGGGCAGGATTAAGAATTTTGAGGTTTTGAAGGTAGAATATAAGCTGAGCGACAGGGAATTCTTCCGTTATGCGCAGATTCGCCAGGTGTTGAGTTCGTTTTTTCCTGAAGGTATCGACATCCCGGAATCATCCCCACTTGAAGATCGGGTGCTTGATGGCTATGTGCCCGACAGCACTATTTCTTTGATATATAAGAAATTGATCAATGATCGAGCGGACCTGTTGGCGCAACTCAGGGAGGTCTGGCCCAGTGACGGTTTAGAGTTGGATGACGAGGACTGGCAGTCGGCGATCTCCTCACCTAAGGAGGTCGCGATTCCGGCCCGTCTCCGACTCGTCCAGCTTAAGATCCTGCATCGGATTTATGTGACTGGCCCTCGCCTGATTCGTATGGGTTATTCTGTGGATGGGCTGTGTAAACGTGGTTGTAGTTTACTTGGTACTTTCCTCCATATAATTTGGGAGTGTCCGGAAGTGGTTGTGTTTTGGACTCGAGTACATGCTGTGATGGCGGAGGTCATGGGTGTCGCGCTGTCGCCTGAAGCCAGGCGTTGTCTGTTGAATGTATGGGAACCAAATGACTATGATGTGGCACAGACGCAGTGGGCGACCCTTGGGAATATGGTTGCCAAGAGAGACATTGCGCAGTTGTGGGGTTCCCAGAGGCCACCCACGGTCTCTGCTGGGAAGGCGAACATGGACTGGTGTATGTTTAGAGAGAAGACGGTGTACCTAAGAAGTGGGGTAAAATCTGGGGTCAATGGAACTCCTACCGTGGAGATATATGCACACCTCCCCTTGCAGATATTCCGGATGTACCTCTTTCCCCTGACCCGACATTCCTAGTGTTGTTTAGCCTATATGTTTTTTGACTCTGGATTCTCCCCTGCCCCCCTCCTGCACTAATGATTCTTTGTATTATACTGTAATGCACTTTCCTTCCTCCTTGAACGCATATCCAGCTGTACTGCTTTTTTTGCCTTGTCTGTTTGTTCTTTATCAATAATAAAAAGAGTTACAAAAAAATATATATTGTTTAATTCTTGTCACGTGCATTAGATATTATAAATATTATTTTTTCATGTTAATATCCCTAATGTAAATGTTTTAATTTTATTAAGCATAGTCTGTCATTTGTAATGTGTTAATAAAATCGTTTTACATTTAATTAGAAACTTATAGTATCATAATGTTGGGTTTGTATGGTGTGTATGGGAATAGGGTGTGAAGTTATCTTCAATCCCTTTTTATTTTGATACATTTCTGTGTTAACTAGGATTATGTAAATGGAGTTTGTCGAGCAATAGGGAGGAGAGCTATTAAAATTATATTTTTTGAACTTATTTTTTATTTAAATAAATATGTAATTGATAATTACTTATGTTAATTGTCTAGTTAATTGCTATATATTTTTTGAATGTTTGCAGTTGTTTAAATTAACGGATAATGTATTAATCAGTGTATTTAATATTAGCATTCGTATAATGACGTATATATTTATTATTGGTTTTAATTGTATTTGTGTTATTTAACTTATATTTGATTGTTATAAATGTTTTAGTTATAATTTATTTTAATTATTTTGGGGGTTGTCGTGGTTTGGGCAGTAGAGAGAGCGTGTATTATTTATTTTTGTTACTTGTTTGTATTAGTATTTGTTTTTCACATTTGATTTTATTTATTCATATAGAATATTTTTTTATATTTTTAATGTTTTAATGATTCTAAGGTGCTAGGTATTTAAAGAATGAAGATTTGGAATGTATAAGTAGCCTTTCCTTAGTACAACAGTGTCCATGTTTTTCCTTACATTGGAGTGGGAATAGTAAATGTCCTCTGATGTCCAACACTTTTCCTGATTTTGCTTACGTTGGAGTACGAAGATTAAAGCTAATACCTCCAAAGTCAAATCATTTCCCTACTGCTGTTAAGGTGGGAGTGGAAATAGTAACTATTAGGGGTGGGAGGAATTTGCGTAATTGCGGTACGCAAATCTCTGCGAAATGGTAAAAAATCTCTGCGAACACGCAGAAATTCCGCGAACATGCGGAATTGCTTGTTCGCGATGCTTTTTTCCTGTTCGCAATTGCTGTATGCTTGCTCGGGGGGAAATATATCGCGAACACGCATTTTGAGAATGCAAACAAGCAAACAAATTCGCGAAGTCGCGGAACACAGAATTTTGGGCAATTTTGCGTTCTCCGCGGAACGCGACATTACCTAAGTATCTATAACCCCTCCAATGACCAACATTTTGCCTACGGTTACTTAAATTGAAGTGGAATAGTAAAACAAAATCCTCCAACGTCCAATCCTTTCCCAACTGTTGTTTTTGTTTGAGTGGGAATAGTAAATCTAAACCCTCCAATGTCCAACACTTTCCCTACTGTTGTTTAGATTGAAGTGGAAATAGTACAACTAACCTCTCCAAAATCCAAAACTTTCTCTACAATTGCTTACATTTGTGTGAGAATAGTACATCTAACCCCTCCACTGATTTTATTTGGCTATACAAATGCATTCTGTGTTTATTTAATTCAACAGATGACTATTTCAGTATATACTAGTCCACATGAAATTGTAAGACTGTCACTGTATGTTTTTGGCTCATATGGTTGCCTGCCTCACATGGTGTAATATAAAAGTGCTCCAAATATGGCTTTCTTTATCATGACTAAGGCTATTGGTTTAGCAGCACTAAAGCGTTGATCTTTCTGTCACACAAAAAAGCCATAATAGAGAAATAAAGGACTTAACACTTTTGAAAGTTTGTTGGTGCCCTTTCTTTGATTGAGTGTAGAAAAATTATACACACACACACATATATATATATTTATCACAAAAGTTCCAAGTATAACGCACACTCAGGAATTGCAGATTATAGTTTTTTCATGGTTACACGTTTCAACAGACTTGCTGTCTTGATCACACAGTGAAAAACAAGTGAGGATGCAATACATAGCCACATGAAGACATAAAGGAAGGACTCCACATACAGTACTGTGGCAGTCTGAAGTAATAATGGGGGCCATTTCGAAATGAAAAAGCAAGGTGAGAACAAAGGTAAAAACAACCTCTATAATGACATGGAGTCTCAGTACTTAATTTCAATAAAAAACATTGTACAATGCTGGTAAAGTAATCGCCAATATGGTATGCAATATCTCATCAAGCAATAAAAACAGTAACAATCACTTATAACCTCACCAAACCCCATACTTGATACAGCAATCGTCATATTATGTCAACAACTGTTGAGGGCATAAAGGGTCAGGTATTATACAGGTAACAAGCGTTAGAGCAATGTGCAGGGCGAGAAAAAAACGGTTGTCATGTAAAGCTAGTCCGCTATGCATTCTAATAATATAGATATTTTGCAATCACCATAGTGATAATGCATTAAAGACTTAGCACACATAGTCCAGTATACGTAATGAGTGAATAAAACCAGGGAATAAAAGGCTAAAGTATAGACTTGTAATTTGCATAGTGCATATTACTTAAAAATCTGCAATTGACATAGTGGTAATTCACCTTGGTTCTTACTTAAATAGTCAATTTATATCTGTATAAACTGTAAAGCCTGGTAGCTTGAGCCTTAGAAGCTTAGCAATGTACAAAACACAAAATATATCATCTATATGGGATTGGCCCAAACAATAGATGTGGCAGTAAAGCATATGGGGAACATGGTGTTTGGAGAAATATAATGAAAGAAGGAAAAGTCTTATCTCAGTGATGTGTATGCTCGGACACAGGGAAGAAAAGAGTAGGGAGCCTGTGCATGAGGTTTCCGTCCAAGGAGGTGGGTCCCTTCCTTTCCTCCTGTGAAATATAGAAAAGAAAGTGTACAGGTCAAAATGAATCCATAATACTACCATGGGAAAAACATACATAGTATCATGCAAATAAAAATATAGAAAACACATCATGGAACAAAACAGAACAAAGGCTTAGAAAGAACGGGCACTGGGTTTATCAGCCTTCATGTAAATGTGTACTGAATTCCTCATCAAGGTTATGCCCCCCAAGGATACTTAATCTTCAGTTCTAATATCCATTTTGATTCGCGTTTGCGATGCTTGAGAACTCCACCCCTAGGACCAGCGTGCACCTGTTCTCCAATGACGAAACTCAAAATGAAGCTGTTGGAAAGATAGTAATCCTGGAAGTGTATGTCCCTGTTCGTGATGGCGTGTATGTTTTTAAACACTCTATTTTTTGGGCCATTAACGTGGCGCTGCCCACATATCTGAGTTTATAGGGGCATTCCATAACATATACAATGAAGAGTGTGCTACATGTCAGAAACTGGGTTATGGGTTTCTTCTTGCTCCTCCCTGGTATAGAAAATTCATTTGTCATAGTACTATTGCGGCATGCTGCGCAATGTCCACAGGGGAAAAAAGCCTTTAAGGTTATTATCCCCTCGTTGGTGTGCTTGTGTGATGTCATTGTGAATCAGAATATCTCTCAAGCTACGACCTTTCTTGTAAGGGATTTTGGGTCCAGTCTGAAAGGTATGGTCAATGATGGGATCACTCGTCAAGATATTCCAATTGTGTGCTAGGATCTTCTGTATTTGCTGAGAGTTCCTATTAAATTTTGTGATGACTCTGGTGCCTTCTGAGTCTGGGGTACCTGTATCATTGGTCTCAGTATTAGGTACTTCAAGGGATTGTTATCTGCCAACTTTGCTCACCTTAGCAAGAGCTCCTTCTAATACCCATTTAGGGTTTCCTCTTGTCAAGAATCATTTGATCATGTTATCCTGTTCTGCAATGAAAGATGTCTCTGTACTGCATATATATATATATATATATATATATATATATGTATATATATATATATACACACACACACATACATACATATATAGTTTAAAGTTGAAATTAAAAGAATTATTAAATTAGTTTCCATTTTTGAATGAGATTTCATAGATGTTTACATGCATTTATTTATATACATGTCAGTTCATTTTAACTTTTAAGTTATTGTTACTATATAAACATATTTAATTGTTGTTTTTATATTTTATAAAATATATATTTATATACATATAAGCATACAATATCTCTTCTCACGGTCGGAAGAAATCCAGCCACACCTTCATTTATATGTATGTAGTTTAGCTACATTACTTTTGTCATATTGGCACTGCCTATTCACCGACTAGTTTGTAAGTTTTTGCTTTCAATACATTGCTAAACCTTAACTGTGTAGAGTGCATTTCATGTTGTTTCTTTGCTATATTCTGCATATTCTGGCATTGGCATGCGTTTGGGTATAATGTTGTTTGTTTCCACCATTTTTCACTATGGTTTTCATATCCATCCACCCTATTCCTACTTGGGATGTAATAGATTGTGTGCTACCAATATTGTCATTTAGTCACTATATATTTAATTTCAGAGTACCTTTGTACATATTTGTGTTGTGTTTTGTTTAGTTTTGCTTGATTTTCTCATTTAGAAATTAAGGTCAGACATTTTGCCAAAAGCATACAGTCCAGAGGATGGCCTCACATATTCAGTAGTTCAAAGATCAAAATATTGATGTGTAGCCAGCATCTTGTTTGGCAGCTAAAAGCAAGCTCATCAATCCAAGCAATGTAAGGATATTTCTGACACAATACCACCCAAGAAATGAGTAGCACAGAAATACACATTGTATATTAACATATGATTGCTCTTGCTAGACTGATTTCTACATATGCTGAAGTTTGAACCCCTTACATTTTGAGTATTGAGTTAACACTTCTACTAAGTGATTAAAACTATGGAACATAATTTAAGCATATACGTTGAGACTAATTTGCTCCTAATACAATGATTGATCTATCTGCAGATTTAGTTTTACTGAGATTGATGTTCTGTCACGTTCCACCCATCTGAATATTTAAAACAAAAAATAGTTTACAAACTATACATTTGAAAACACCATTGTTTATACCATATATATATATATATATATATATATATATATATATATATATATATATATATATATATATATATATATATTACCTACTGGCGGTCGCCAGTAGGTATATATAGTTAGGATTTTTTCTCTATGGGATTTTTGAAAATTCTATGTCTAATAACTTTGGAGATTGTGGACGGAATTGGCTGAAATTTTCAGGAAAATGGCACATTTTGTTTCTGAGCAGCCCTTGAAATTTTGGGGGGGGGGTTCGTCAAGGGGGGGCCGAGAAAAAAGGGGGGTCCCAAAACGTGTTTTTAACATTGAGTTTTCCATAGGGCGGTTGGCCTCACTTTTAGCCCGAACGGCTGAATGGATTTGCACGAAACTTGGCAAAATTGTAGGGACTGGTAGCCCGATGTGCCTTTTGTAGGTCTCAATATATGTGCTACAGTGGATTTTGAGAAATTAACGTTTCAAAAAAGATATATATCTGTAACAGCGGACCGGGCAGCGCTCCAGGACGCGTACTTTTCGCGCAACGGAGCTTTGTGAAGCGAAGCTGATTGGTTCTCCGGCGTCTGTCAACATTCCAAACAGTCCGTAGCGGCCGCCATCTTGTCTCTCGGTAGGATCGAGAGACAAGAGGAGGCCAAAGCGAAGGGGCAAATGACCATAAGGGGGAATAGTAGATCCTCGCTGACCCCCTAGGTTTGATGTGGAGGTTTTAAAAGGGCCCCGCGGGGCAAAAAAAAATAATAATAATAATAATCGAACGGCTGAATGGATTTGCACGAAACTTGGTAAAATATTAGGGACTGGTAGCCCGATGTGCCTTTGCTAGGTCTCAATATATGTGCTCTAGTGGATTTTGAGAAATTAACGTTCAAAAAAAGATATATATCTGTAACAGCGCTCCGCTTCGCGTAACGGAGGTTTGCGAAGCTGATTGGTCATTCTGTCACTGGGCTATAGTTGGACTACATCTGGCTGATATTTGGGCTACATTTGTTTTTTTTGTCTCTGGCGGCCATCTTTGGGCTACATTGGGCTACATTGGGCTTCATTGGGCTACATTGGGCTACATTTGGGCTCCAACATATATATAGGCCAATGTAGCCCAATATATATTTTTCAAAGTTAATTTTCGTAAAAACCACTGGAGCATATATCTTGAGACATAGCAAAGGCACATCGGGCTACCAGTCCCTACAATTTTGCCAAGTTTCGTGGAAATCCATTCAGCCGTTCGAGCTAAAAGTGAGTCCAACCGCCCTATGGAAATGAAGGAAATGAATGGGTAATTTGTAATTAGCAAATAGCTAATCGCAAACTAGGAATGGTAAAGAATCGCTATTTATTCCTTAAAGTTCGCTATTTAGGAAATGCAAAAAACTTTGATGATACATATGGCGGTTCATCTCGAACAAGATAAGAAGCATAGGGATAGATTTATGATGACTGGCGCATCACCAGGGATGTGTTAGTCATTCTGTGCCGCTGTTCCGTCACCTATGGTGTGCTGCATTTACAATGCGGCGCATCATGGGGCAAAAACAGCACAGATGCGTGATGTAACTGTGCCGTAAAGGTGGCGCATTGCTGGAGTTGTATCGCAAGTGTGATGAAGCTCCAGGAAGGGTCGGGGGTGCCCCTGTCGCAGGGTTTCTGTTCTCACACAGAACTGTGGACAGAGGATTGGAACCTCGGCGAATTAGGGTGCCCCAAAACTCACCTTAGTACTCAAAAACCCCTTAGCAAGCTAGGTACAGTGTCACATTGGATATAACAAACTCTCAATGTTTAGACAATCCAGAATATGAACTTATAGTACCTCAGGATACGTGGAACTCATGAACAGTCGGTCGTTATATATTTCTTAGAAACCAGAACATGGAGTTAAGAAGAACACATGTGTATTTGAAATGTTTATTTACTAATGCCGTCTTCTCAGGCGTAGTATCTTAGATAATACAAGTACACATATTATCAGTAGCAAAATTACCAGCATAGTTACTAGTACATAAAAAGCGAATGGTGACAGTATGTTAACATGCTGTAAATGAATAAGAGTTATCAACACTTATAAGCAGCCACGGGCCGTGGAGGGAGTTACGGTGGGGCAGGGAGGCGGGGAGGGGGAGGGGCAGGGTGGAGAGGGCTAGTACTCAGCATATCAAAAATGAAAAAGGTCTATGACATAACTGTGTATGCAAAATAAGCTGCAACAGCCTCCAATAGGAAGTCACCGTCTTCATCCGAAAAGAGTTCAGCCATCCAATTTAAAAGCGGAAAAGAACATACGTGCTCTCCCAGCACCGGATCCTCTATCACCATCAGAGGACAGCTCGGTGGGTTTTCAAGAAAGCTCTGTTCCAAGAAAGACTGTGTTGCCGCCAGTAAATTCCAGGGACCAATTAGTCCATGCATCAATGCCACAGCCATAATCCTTTCGCCAGGACAAACCAACTCGTGAGTAATGATAGGAGTCATCAGCTGATTAAAGTCGACGTCAGGAGAAACCGGTCCGCAGAGACACAAATCAATGGCCCAATCGAAATCACAGGTCAGGCAGTGAAATACAGGCTGGACACAGGTGAAGTAGGAGAATCGAAAAGATAATCCATATGCCGTGCTTAATATCGCCAACGGCATTGTGCCATAATATTCTAGCATGCGATTGCGGAACAGTGTCAGCAGCTGCAGGGCGGGAGGTTGCATAGGAGGGACATCCATATTTAAAAATGTAAAAAAGCACAAGAGCGTCCGCTGGTAATGCAAGTAAAAATGGCAATCCACGAAGCAGAGTGGAAAAAATAGAATGAAAGAAAGCAGGGATGACTCCAAAGATTTTCTCAAATGAAGTCACGAGACCACTGGTAACAACTTTAAAAAAGTGCGCCAGGGCCTTTGTGGAGGATGCGTTAAAGATAGTCCGAACCATCTTGCTGAAATGGAAAGGCAAATCTGAATTGAAAAGGGTCTGCACCTCTGTACGGGTGTTCGCTATGTGAAGCACGAAAGTTTCACGGGCCGAACTCAAGGCCACCTCTCTCTGAGACAAAAGAGCTCTTATTCTTGCCATGCCGTTGAAATCTGCTCCCAAGGTTGGTATTTGTGGTGAGATTGAAAACTCCCTATGTTCATGTGTGGGAGGAAATAGAACATTTCTGCAGCAAATAACCCGTTCACTTACTGTTACGATAAAAGGAATACTTTTAATTAACCCAGAACAATCTTCATTATTGAGCATCAAATAACTACCATTTTCCAACAACTTGAACGTGGGGATGATAGCGGGAACTGGCGTGCCTTGCAACACGCAAGCCATATTTGGTCGGTGTTTGTTGCATGAACCGTGTAACTGTATGTGCCTACACATTAGTGAATGATCTGGCGTCTCAGTGCATTCCTCTCCATTCAGATAAACTTCTTGATCATCTTTGAAACATCTGTATGTGTATGGAAGCGACCAGACCTCATGAAGAAAAGCACTACCTAAAGGTTCATAACGACCTATTGGTATATATTTCATACAATTTGAAAACTTATATAAAGCAAAAGGCAGCGTTATTAAACCGTGGATAAGGCACGTTGCCAAAAAACCCGCAATCCTCTGCTGATGATGTCACTGAGCATGTCATGAATGATGTAATATGTGACATCATCAGCAGTGGATTACGGGTAATAGTATCTCTAGTTTACTCCCCTATAGCTGTCTTTCTTTTAACATAAGTGTCTGTTTCCTTCCCTTATACTTACTGTTTTTGGTTCGCTTCCGGTTCGCGTACCGGCGAGCGAACTGGGAAGCGAACTAAGAGAAATAGAGGTTGGCACAGTTCCAAATATTGTACCAATTTTTTAATAACGGGGAGGTAGTTCTGAAAAGAACTTTTTTTTTATTGTTTTTGTTGTTTTATATTTTTTTTATTATTTTTCGGACCATTTTTTTACTTTTTTTTTGAATTTTTCTGAACAGTTTTATATTTTTGGGGGTTTTTCTTGGAGGGGGCAATGAAAACGATTCATTGTAAAGGGCTCAACAGGAGCAACAAAACAAAAAAAAAGTATTTATTATTTTGGGCGTTTCGTACAAACTTGCATATGATAGTCAATAGCTCTGTTGATCAGAGTGATGCTTCTTTCTCCGTAGCAAATGAATCCATCGCAATATACGCAGATGTGTTTTACTTCACCAAATCTCATTTGTATATTTGGCACCATCTCCCTGCCCTCTGCTCCCGTTACTTCCGGTACAACAGATCTTCTGGCCATAATAGGGAGATTATCTAGGTCGTTCCGAAACTGTGCAGCACTGTAGTTGTTAGGATGCCACCTAGTCATATGGCGATGCATTGTGTAGTTTCCGAAACTGTATTTTTTCTCGGTTCCTCTGGACAGTCTATCTTGACATATAAGGCAAGTTACGTATCTTGCATTTACTTTTTTCTGACCTTTGGGAATTTTAAAAAATTGCCAAATGAAGTTTTCTTTCCGGTGAGACGTCCTGGGCTCCTCAGGCAAAAACTGCCTCTCTTCGTGCTCGTCGTTCTGTTCCTCTTCTTCCTCTTCTTGTTGAATTATAACTTGAGCAGGTGGTCCACTCTTCCTTGGATGTGGTGGAGGTGGTGGGGAAGCACCAGCTGAAGCTACTAAAGAAGCCATTGCTCAGTGATCACAAAGGGTCTTTCTCTCACAATGATGAAAGTCAGAGTGAGGAAAGAAGGAGGGATTTTTATCATTTGGGAAAAACAAGAGTTCTCAACCAATGAAAAGTGTTCATTTTAGATTATATGACCTAGTCTTACATCATTAGGAAACCAAAAGTGAAATGAACCAATGAAAAGTGTTATTACCAAGTCACATGACCTGCTGTGTTTACGTTAAGCGCTTTGCAGGGCCTCCCGGTTTGCTTCCAGAAACCTGCGCTTTGCGACTCGCTTCGCGTACCAGTTCGCTAACGTAGCACGTCATATGACGTATCACGCGACAACGTGAAACATCATGCGGACGGGAGGCGTCACGATGTTGTTTTCTAACGCGGCAGTTGCGGTAAAGAAACGTTTACCGGCTCGCGGTCTATTTCGCGGCATCAAGGTCAGCTAACGGGAAGCTTCCCGATTCGCGAAGCGGGAACGAAGAAAAAAATATATTTAAAAAAAAAATTATTCATAAACATATAAAATATATTTTTGGATTTAAAGAAGAATACATTTTACAGCTACAGATATTAGCTGTTAAAAAACCAATGAAATTCACTGAAAAAACCATAGGTTATAGACCATATATAGTTAGGAATTAGCATTTACAAAACCTTGAAAATTCACTGAAAAAACCATAGGTTATAGACCATATATAGTTAGGAATTAGCATTTACAAAACCTTATTTTACTCACACAAAACCATTGAAATTCCATATATAGTTAGTTGCACTAACTATATATCGCGCACCCGCAATCCACTGCTGATGATGTCACATATTACATCATTCATGACATGGTCAGTGACATCACTGATGACATCACTGATGACATCTCAAATGACATCACTGATGACATCACTGATGACATCTGATTTGACATCAATGACCACATCACTGATGATATCATTCATGTGACAATACAATGCATCTCCTCACATTTTAATATAACCTCTGTTTCACCCAGTGTTAAATACAGAGTATAATTTTTGAAACCATTGACACACCAATACTAGTTACTACATACGCACTTACTGATTCCTATGTCTACACACACATTCACTCATTCACCCATACAATCATTCATACATACAATCACTCATCTTTACAACACTATCATATGCACTCATACACCTATACAGACACTCACAGTCTGCCACTCATCCATGGAGTTACTCACACACGTAGTCAGTCCTGTTAAAGAATCAATGACACTTCCATTTTCTTGTCTATACAGTTAAACATAGAGCACCTTACATTTTCAAACATATACTAACACATACTTACCTTCTTATAGAATCATTGATACAAGTACACATTGATCTGCACAGAGTCACACACCTCCCAGCCAGCCAGCCACACACACACTCAGTCTCCCATACAAATACTTGGACAATCAATCAGTAACCCATATAGTTAATCATATAGCTACTGATCAACACATGCAGCAGTTTACAGAACAACAGACATAATGATGCTCAAATTAAGATAGTTTAGTCACTAACCCATGCACTCAGTGAGACACATTTAATCACTCACTCATACATTCAGTCATGCACCTACTAAATCCTTTGTCCAGACACTTATACTTCCACTCATTCTTCAATATGTAAGACACATTTTAACTTTACAGAAACACACAGTCACTGGATGATGTCATCAGTGATGTCATCAGTGATGTCATTTGAGATGTCATCAGTGATGTCATCAGTGATGTCATTTGAGATGTTATCAGTGATGTCATTTGAGATGTCGTCAGTGATGTCATCAGTGATGTCATTTGAGATGTCATCAGTGATATCATCAGTGATGTCACTGACCATGTCATGAATGATGTAATATGTGACATCATCAGCAGTGGATTGCGGGTGCGCGATATATAGTTAGTGCAACTAACTATATATGGAATTTCAATGGTTTTGTGTGAGTAAAATAAGGTTTTGTAAATGCTAATTCCTAACTATATATGGTCTATAACCTATGGTTTTTTCAGTGAATATATATATATATATATATATTACCTACTGGCGGTCGCCAGTAGGTATATATAGTTAGGATTTTTTCTCTATGGGATTTTTGAAAATTCTATGTCTAATAACTTTGCCGTTTGTGGACGGAATTGGCTGAAATTTTCAGGAAAATGGCACATTTTGTTTCTGAGCAGCCTTTGAAAATTTGGGGGGGGGTTCGTCAAGGGGGGGCCGAGAAAAAAGGGGGGTCGCAAAACGCGTTTTTCCCATGTTAATTTCCATAGGGCGGTTGGCCTCACTTTTAGCCCGAACGGCTGAATGGATTTGCACGAAACTTGGCAAAATTGTAGGGACTGGTAGCCCGATGTGCCTTTTGTAGGTCTCAATATATGTGCTCCAGTGGATTTTGAGAAATTAACGTTTAAAAAAAGATATATATCTGTAAGCGCGGACCGGGCAGCGGCCTAGGACGCGTACTTTTCGCGCAACGGAGCTTTGTGAAGCGAAGCTGATTGGTTCTCCGGCGTCTGTCAACATTCCAAACAGTCCGTAGTGGCCGCAAACAGTCCGTAGTGGCCGCCATCTTGTCTCTCGGTAGGATCGAGAGACAAGAGGAGGCCAAAGCGAAGGGGCAAATGACCATAAGGGGGAATAGTAGATCCTCGCTGACCCCCTAGGTTTGATGTGGAGGTTTTAAAAGGGCCCCGCGGGGCAAAAAAAAAAAATTATAATAATAATCTTACGGCTGAATGGATTTGCACGAAACTTGGCAAAATTGTAGGGACTGGTAGCCCGATGTGCCTTTGCTAGGTCTCAATATATGTGCTTCAGTGGATTTTGAGAAATTAACGTTCAAAAAAAGATATATATCTGTAACAGCGCACCGCTTCGCGTACTTTTCGCGTTACGGAGCTTTGCGAAGCGAAGCTGATTGGCTCTCCGGTGTCTGTAAACATTCCAAACAGTCCGTAGCGGCCGCCATCTTGTCTCTCGGTAGGATCGAGAGACAAGAGGAGGCCAAAGCGAAGGGGCAAATGACCATAAGGGGGCATAGTAGATCCTCGCTGATCCCCTAGGTTTGATGTGGAGGTTTTAAAAGGGCCCCGCGGGGCAAAAAAAATAAATAATAATAATAATCGAACGGCTGAATGGATTTGCACGAAACTTGGTAAAATATTAGGGACTGGTAGCCCGATGTGCCTTTGCTAGGTCTCAATATATGTGCTTCAGTGCATTTTGAGAAATTAACGTTCAAAAACAAGATATATATCTGTAACAGCGCTCCGCTTCGCGGAGATAAAATTATATCTGTATTACCTAGCTGTTGCTAACACCAGTTAGCGACGGCTAGTAGGAGATAGCGACCATCTTGGGCCCCACTTTGCATGTGAGTGATATTTATCACTAATGACATGCAAAGTGGGCATGCCAAGATGTTAGCGACTGGAAACAGTCGCTAACATCGCTATCTCCTATTATCAACTTTTGGAAATATTCGAGATAAGCGCGAATATCTCCAAAAAGTAACAGCTGCCCTGAGCAGTTCTTAGCCATGTTATCCTATGGGAGGTGGATAACATGGCTAAGAGGATTAGCTCGGTAATGCATGAATATCGCTGAGTTTTCAGCGATATTAATGCATTGCGGTCGGTTTTTATCGTATTTGCGATAAACTTTGATAATAGCAAGGTTTATCTGCGATAATTTCTGACGGTAAAAAAATCTTTGCAATGCATCGTTAGGGATAAATATCGCTTAACTTTGGTAATATGCCCCAACGTCTGTTAACGTTCGATTCAAAGGAAATCAGGAAGTGTTGAAAAACATTGTCTGCGCCATCTTGTCTTTTTTCAAATGCCACACTTTTGTCGTGCACGGCAGCCATTTTAGATGCCTTGACCAGACCCACTCTGTGCACGCTGTCGATCCTTAGCATGGCTCCCCACCCTCGCAAGCATCTCCCCCAGCCAGTGGTCACCCCCGCTCTCTGTCTTATGCATGGGTAATAAACCTCCCCCCATCTGCGCTGCTCTTTCCTGAGAATCACACCCTGTGCCCGCCCGACACCTCCCTTTCGCCCTATTCACTACTGCACCCTCTGACACTCCTTTTCCTCTGTGTCCGATTGTCCAGGCTGGTCCTAGGGTATCAGCTAGCCCTGCAGATGTAGTTTATGGCCACAGCTGTAAAGATTCACCCCTCTTCAAAGGAGTTATAGTAGATCAAGGCCCACACTCGATGAGATCCGTCACAGCAGAAGCGTTGCTATTATCTGAAAACCATCCTGTATTGTGATTGGGGAGGGGACCGAGCGTGAAGCGGAAGATTCCAGGGATGACTCTTTGTACATCAAAGTTTTTACAATTATGTGTCACATTAAAAATATATAGCACTCCGACAAAGTAGTAAGATTATAAAACTTTAATAATTTATAAATATATACAAGAAAACAAAAATAGTAATAACATATAAACATTTTTAGGGAAAAACAACGAAGTAGCGGTCGGCTGTGCGAATAGTCCCAACGCAGCACAACGTCCAGATTTCCGGCGTGGGGCGGGTCATCAGTAGCAAACTGTTGTGCGAATAGTTCCAAGGCAGCAGAACGCGCTGAAATCTAGATGACACGAAAGTGATGTCTAGTAAGTTGCCACCCAGCAAATAACGGCGTGGGGCGTCGCGGGGGGTGGGTCTTCAGTAGCAAACTGTTGTGCGAATAGTTCCAAGGCAGCAGAACGATGGCACCAAGGTGATGTCCAGTAAGTTGCCGCACTGGTTTTGGTATCCTACAATGCTGCTCCGAATAACGGCGTGGGGCGCCCCGGGGGAGGCGGCGTGAACGGGCCTCTCCAGGTGGAGTGTCATCTGTTGTAGTGGGGCGCCCCTTTACCGTTTCAGTTGCCATTCCGTCCGTTTTTGGTCCACTGTGTCAAAAGCCGCAATTCAGCTGAGTTGCGCCCACTCTTGCGGTGCAGCGATAGGCGGCTGTCACAGGACTCTCAAAATGGCGGCAGGCTCTTTCCTTTTTGGGCCTGGTCCACTGAAATGGCCCTGGGACACCTTGGAAATCGGACGCTTGTCTGCTAGGTCTTGGACCCCATTCTCGAAAGCGTCCCCTCCGCCTTGAGAATTCATCAAAAGTTTTGGGGGCCCCGACTCCTGCAGGCTTCTGGTGGGGAGCGGCTGCCATGATTGCTCGCGGAATGACTACGACGGAGCTACGAGATGGTGGTGCTCTCATGCTGACGCCAGCTTCAGTCTGAAACATCCAGAAACAAGGTGGGGCTTTCATCGTTTGGAAAAAAAAAAGTTTTCATCCAATGAAAAGTGTTGTTTTTAGGTCATATGATCAAGCCTTCCATCATTAGGAAACCAAAAGTAAAATGAACCAATGAAAAGTTTTATAAACAAGTCACATGACCTGTTATGCGGCATAGGGTATAAAATGCGGAGAAAATACGTTGGCACGTGAGGCGGCGTCAGTAGCGGACCGATGTGCGAATAGGCCGAAGGCAACACAGCGCGCCAAGATCCGGATGGCACCGAGGTGGTGTCCAGCAAGTTGCAGCACTGGTGTGGCCATCCTACAATGTTGAAAGTCGGCGTGGGGCGCCCCGTTGGCCTGTGAGTTTGCGTCAGTAGCGGACCGATGTGCGAATAGGCCGAAGGCAGCACAACGCGCCAAGATCCGGATGGCACCGAGGTGGTGTCTAGTAAGTTGCCGCACTGGTGTGGCCATCCTACAATGCTGAAAGTCGGCGTGGGGCGCCCTGTTGGCCTGTGAGATGGTGTCAGTAGCGGACTGATGTGCGAATGGGGCCAAAGGCAGCGCAACAATATTTTCTGACTGACACCACAAGGCGCTGAGATGCCAAGATCCGGATGGCACCGAGGTGATGTCTAAGTTGCGGACTGATGTGCGAATGGGGCCAAAGGTAGCGTAACAATATTTTCTGTATGGAAGATACCACTAGGCGTTGAGATGCCAAGATTCGGATGGCACCGAGGTGATGTCTAGCAAGTTGCTGCACTGGTGTGGTCATCCTACAATGCTGAAACTCGGCGTGGGTCGCCCCATTAGCCTGTGAGATGGCGTCAGTAGCGGACCGATGTGCGAATAGGCCGAAGGCAGCACAACGCGCCAAGATCCGGATGTCACAGTGGTGGTTTCATAGTTGAGAGGCACTTCATCTGCAGTGGGGCGCCGAGATCCGGATGGCACCGAGGTGATGTCTAGCAAGTTGCTGTACTGGTGTGGTCATCCTACAATGCTGAAAGTCGGCGTGGGGCGCCCCATTAGCCTGTGAGATGGCGTCAGTAGCGGACTGATGTGCGAATGGGGCCAAAGGCAGCACAACGCGCCAAGATCCGGATGGCACCGAGGTGGTGTCCAGCAACTTGCCGCACTGGTGTGGCCATCCTACAATGCTGCGCCGAAAGTCGGCGTGGGGCGCCCCGTTGGCCTGTGAGTTCGCGTCAGTCAGTGGGGGCTGTTTGAGGATCTGACTGCATTGGAAAGCAATGTGATGCTGTGCGTCGCCCCCAAGATGGAGGTTCCTCGGCTGCAGTGGGGCGCCCCTTGGTGTTTCACTCGCTATGCAGCTGAGTTGCGTGCGCACTTGTGGCGAATAGGCCGAAGGCAGCACAACGCGCCGAGATCTGGATGGCACCGAGGTGGTGTCCAGCAATTTGCCGCACTGGTGTGGCCATCCTACAATGCTGCGCCGAAAGTCGGCGTGGGGTGCCCCGTTGGCCTGTGAGGTGGCGTCAGTAGCGGACCGATGTGTGAATAGGCCGGAACCAGCACAAGGCGCCAAGATCCGGATGGCACCGAGGTGGTGTCATAGTTGAGAGTTCTGAGCAGCGCTTGTAACACTGTCTGAAGCTTATTTGCACCTGCTGCAGCTTCACTATTGCCCTGGTGTGGCCTAAGATCGCCCATGACATAGGCGGCCACCTCCCGGGGTCCGGCGGAACTTTTTTCCTTTTCCTTTGTGCATCTTGTCCCACAATCCGTTTGACCTGAAGACACGACCAGGTCCCTGAATGTGTGCAGGGGGACGCTATTGATTGAATCAAAATGGCGGCTTCACACAAAGCTGACTCAAGCGTTGCTGCTGATGCTATACAGAGAAAAACTGGTTTTCAGTTTGTACATTCTTCAGGATTTTTCCATCCAAGGCTGGTTGAGAGTTTGTATAACAATGGCTTCAGATTTTCAACATACTACTCTTCAACATTCTTCCTAAATGTAACAATGTGAGACTCACTAGGAGAACGGTGTAGTGAGGGCCACAAACGGCTGTTTGTCTTTCCTTTCAAAATGCTGCCAACAATATTTTCGGAATGGAAGACAACACAAGGCGCTGAGATTCGGTTGGCACCGAGGTGGTGTCCAGCAAGTTGCCGCACTGGTGTGGCCATCCTACAATGCTGCGCCGAAAGTCGGCGTGGGGTGCCCGAAGGGGGGGGGGGAGGCGGCGCAAACGAGCCTCTCCCGCTTCTCCATGTGGAGGCAGTTCATCTGCAGTGGGGCGCCGAGATCCGGATCGCACCGAGGTGGTGTCTAGCAAGTTGCCGCACTGGTGTGGCCATCCTACAATGCTGCGCCGAAAGACGGCGTGGGGTGCCCGAAGGAAGTGTCCTTATCCAGGGCATTATCGCTGTATCATGTCCTCCACTAAAATGGCCCTGGGACACCTTAGAACTCGGACGCTCGATTTTTTTTTCCTTTCCTGTACATGCAAAAAAAGGTAAATGCCCGGTACGTTACACGCTTCATCTGCCACGATGAACTCTCCAGAGGAACCGAAAAAAAATATAGTTGTGGTAACTATACCATGCATCGTCATATGGAGAGGTGGCACCAATTAATTATAGTGCTGCATAAAAGAGAGATTTGGAGGAGAACCCCTGACCTGCTAGTACATTCATCAAAGAAGTGGCACTGAGAGCTTCAGAGGCAAGGGAAACGGTCCCAAATTTTTAGAAGAACTTTGGAAAGATTAAAATGACATGTTTAGATTGTGGCAAATTAATTTCATGTGGACAGATGAGTGTTACTCTAATAAATACAGCATATGAACATCATCATAGTCGATGGTTGGTAGAGACATTTTGACTATATCCTGGACCTGCCCGTCCTCGCCCAAAATGGCGCCGGAATAAATGGGACTCGTAACTCCTTGTTGTGTACTGGTTGCAGAACCTTGAAATCACGAGATACGTATGCAGTTTTGAAGCACATGGCGGGCGGGGACGAGAATTGATTGAATATTTCGACATCCCTATTGATATTAAGTTCTGATGTGTTATTGATTACTGTACTGTTGAAAGTTCGAATTAACGTCACCCATGGTACTTGCCCGCAAATGTATATCTAGATAATTTTATTGTAACTGGCCCTGTCGTATTTTAATTATAAAATGTACGTCCACCGATTCCGTAACTGTTAGACACCTTAGTTCTTGCAACCTAATGGCCCGCCCGTTACGTTCCTCTACAGTGTAAATGTCTACTCATCACATACGATTACAGTTTGCTCCGTGGCCGGCCCACGTGGTTATAGGCTCGTATTTGTATAATGAAATTTTCACAATAAAGGTTTTTAAAAGAAAACATGGTAGTAGTATATACATTGGTAAAGTTTGTAATAATAGTCACTGTTTTAGAATCATTAAAAGGCAAGTGAAATAAAGCAGACCAATTACATGAAGGGTAAAAGGTATAATACGAAGGAACGCAGTAAAGATAAATGGTCAAGGGCTGTTGTGTTTTCTATTCCTGCAACATAAAGTGATCGATAAGAATCTCATATTCAGGCGTATCGGCGACTAAGACAGCAGGTCGACCCTCTTTTGCTCAACGGCTCCATCATGGGACGAAGAAACGCTCTTTTTCTCGAAAAAAGAATATATTTTACTTGCAGGACAGTTGTAAAATTTCCGGGAAAGTACATTAGTCTGGAACATTATAACATATATTTAAGAAAAAATAATGTTCGGAAGTAATGAAAAGCGTAATTTTTAGGTCATATGACCAAGCCTTTCATCATTACAATAAGAAAAGTAAAATGAACCAATGAAAAGTTTTATTAACAAGTCACATGACTTGTTATGCTTACGTTACGCGCTGCGCGCCCCGGATGACTTCCGGATGCGCTAACGCGGCGCGTCATATGACGCATTACGCGACAACGCAGGTCCAGAATATAGTCAAAATGTCTCCACCAACCAGCGGTCGGAACACAACCCCTTTCAGCAGGCTAAATAGTTCTGTTAAATGACAACAGAAGGGACAGGCAACAAGAACCATCAGTCAAAGAGGGGAGGGCTAGTTCTTCTCTACCGGGTTACATTGGGGCGCTACCGGAACTGATCGAATTGGTAGTCTACAGTGTTTCTGGATGTTTCAGACTGAAGCTGGGGTTAGCATGAGAGCAGCATCATTTCGTAGCTCCGTCGTGGCCATTCCGCAACCAATCATGGCAGCCGCTCTTTATCGTTATTTTGGGCGGGGTGGGTGGCGGAGCCGAGCTGTTTTGCAGCCATCATTGTGTGGAGTTCAGTTCATCTCACTAGTTTTGTATTTGTCATGAGGGGTTGTTCCTAATGTTTCTATTTTAGCGAGGTCAAAAAGAGATCCCATTAGTGGCCTACTGATTTTGCTCGATTCCTTTTCTTTTTTTTACACGATTTTTCGTTATCTGCAAAGACTAAACAGAGTATTGCGACTCTGTGTTTGTTTGTAAATAGAGAATGAACCAAAGAGAACTAATTCTAAAACAGTAAATACTTGGATAACAATCAATCAAATGGAGAGAGAAGCAGGCACGACGGATTACAACGGGGGCAAAGGCCTGCGTTAACTACCTTTCACTATCTGCAAAGAGAGAGTACTCCTAATAGAAATGAGGGGGGGGGCACCATTCAAAGCAGATCAGTGTGCATAAACACGAAAATGTTTTCACTTACCACGTACTTGACATTCGACAGCTTATGATATTTGCTATTAAAAAACCATTGAAATTCACTGAAAAAACCATAGGTTATAGACCATATATAGTTAGGAATTAGCATTTACAAAACCTTGAAAATTCACTGAAAAAACCATAGGTTATAGACCATATATAGTTAGGAATTAGCATTTAAAAAACCTTATTTTACTCACACAAAACCATTGAAATTCCATATATAGTTAGTTGCACTAACTATATATTGCGCACCCGCAATCCACTGCTGATCATGTCACATATTACATCATTCATGACATGGTCAGTGACATCACTGATGACATCACTGATGACATCTCAAATGACATCACTGATGACATCACTGATGACATCTCATTTGACATCAATGACCACATCACTGATGATATTATTCATGTGACAATACAATGCATCTCTTCACATTTTAATATAACCTCTGTTTCACCCAGTGTTAAAAACAGAGTATAATTTTTGAAACCATTGACACACCAATACTAGTTACTACATACGTACTCACTGATTCCTACGTCTACACACACATTCACTCATTCACCCATACAATCATTCATACATACAATCACTCATCTTTACAACACAATCATATGCACTCATACACCTATACAGACACTCACACTCTGCCACTCATCCATGGAGTTACTCACACACCTAGTCAGTCCTGTAAAGAATCAATCACACTTCCATTTTCTACTCTATACAGTTAAACATAGAGCACCTTACGTTTTCAACCATATACTAACACATACTTACTCTCTTATACAATCATTGATACAAGTACACATTGATCTGTACAGAGTCACACACCTCCCATCCAGCCACACACACACTCAGTCTCCCATGCAAATACTTGGGCAATCAATCAATAACCCATATAGTTACTCATATAGCTACTGATCAACACATGCAGCAGTTTACAGAACAACAGACATAATGATGCACAAATTAAGACAGTTTAGTCACTAACCCATGCACTCAGTGAGACACATTTAATCACTCACTCATACATTCAGTCATGCACCTACTAAATCCTTCGTCCAGACACTTATACATCCACTCATTCTTCAATATGTAAGACATATTTTAACTTTACAGAAACATAGTCACTGGATGTTGTCATCAGTGATGTCATCAGTGATGTCATTTGAGATGTCATCAGTGATGTCATCAGTGATGTCACTGACCATGTCATGAATGATGTAATATGTGACATGATCAGCAGTGGATTGCGGGTGCGCAATATATAGTTAGTGCAACTAACTATATATGGAATTTCAATGGTTTTGTGTGAGTAAAATAAGGTTTTTTAAATGCTAATTCCTAACTATATATGGTCTATAACCTATGGTTTTTTCAGTGAATTTTCAAGGTTTTGTAAATGCTAATTCCTAACTATATATGGTCTATAACCTATGGTTTTTTCAGTGAATATATATATATATATATATATATATATATATATATATATATATATATATATATATATATATATATATATATACCCAAGTTCTCAAAAGATTTTTGGAAGAACTTTCTTACATAGGCTTTGAACTTCCTATCTGGGGGGTCCTTGGTTGTTTTTCTGTTTCTATGTCAGATTTAGAAACTTTGTCACTCTGAAAATTCAGTTTGAAAAAATTGTGATTGGCCCACCATTTTACGTACAGAGGGACAAGCTGACATTACTAAAAATGACTGTGACATTTATAATCAAGATAGGCCATAGAAAAAGCTAACATGGACACCGTTACACACTTTGGGCCCTATTAGGATGGCAGACGGACCTGCCCCAGAGGTGGAGGGAACGTTCGCAGGGGCTACGGCGTTCCCTCCATGCAGATTAGGATGTGACCGCCACCCTGGCGGTCACATACCCTATGTTTAACATTGCGGCGGGTGCTGCTTGAAGCAGCGCCCGCCGCAAGGTTAAAAGTGCATGCTTTGCATATGCATGCACAAAGCGGCAGGCACCGCGCGGTGCCTGCCGCTTTCTGCATGCATATGCAGGGGGGTACCATAGGTACCCCCATGAGCACCCCCCACCCCCCAACACCCTGGGGGCTCGCAACGAGCCCCCAAAAATGAAAGACCACATGCCTTTCCACGGCGGAAAAGCTGCCGCGGAAATGCATGTCTTCTGCCCCATTCTAATATGGCTGGCGGTGTCTGATAGACAGCGCCACGATATCAGAATTTTTCCGCCGCGGTCGGAATGCGACCGTGGCGGAAAAGCGGCGGACGTTCTTCCTGACCCACCAGCCATCCTAATATGGCGGTGGGTCTTTGGAGTCTCCGCAGCGGTTAATCCGCATCGTCCGGGCCGGCGGTGGCTTCCGCAGGCCCGGAGGATGCGGATTAACCGCGATCATAATTGGCCTCATAATTCCTAAATATTTGTTAGAATGCAACTTTGATTCCTGTGGACCTTCAATTTAAAATCTTCATCTTTTTGTAGACAATGATGAATTCAAGAACAGTTTTTGTTTTGTTTCCAACAAGTGCTTGTGCAGTTTGTTGGTCTTAAGTACTGAAAACACATCTAGAAACTGAAGAGCAAAAATGAGGAACTTGGAAAAATATCAATTGTGATCAAACCATAACTAATGCAAATCATCCTTAGAAACTACGGACAACTATTAAAGAATTAGAAAAAGTCATATTTTAAAAAACTGATAAGCTGTAAAAGGACATTAGGTGTTACAATAAAGATAGGACATATCCATATGTGTGTTAAGAGTTTTATTGAACTGGCTCTTTTTATAGTGATAGTGATAGTGTTTATAAAGTTAAGGCTATCACAGCATTTGGTATCAATGACCAACCTTTCTCCTCACACTAGTTTTTGGTAAACAAATACCAGAGAGGCGCCCCTCTACAATCATAAAGAAGAGATGGAAGACAAGATTGATATCAACATCTGTACACCACAGATCAGTGACAAACCCTGAACCAGTACTATGATGGACTCATGAAATACAAGTATGCTCACCTTTATGTTATGTCCTCACACCCTTGTTCCAATCCATAGCAATGATCCATGTTTTTACTATATTGGAATTATATCATTTTGTTTGGACAATACATTTCAAGAATATTTTTATTGCATAAAATATTCCATGTATCCCCTGAAACAACAGATTTTTATTGACTTTTATAATGTATTCACTTAATAGCAAGATAAGCAAAGAGATATTCATTTTAATATTACCTGGCTGGTTATCTTTTTATTCAAAGACATATGTAAAATGTAATGTCTTAAGAACTGCACCAGGCTTTACAGACGTTACAGGCACTCACCAATATCGTTATCAATCCCACTGAGGGTGGTAGGATTGTACCACAGGATAAAGATGATTATGAAGGTGACATTTTACATACCAGAAAAAGTGTAGGGGGCCCCCTAAGGTACGATAAGGGACCAGGGGAAATGACAAGAAAACTTTTAGCAATGTCCCAAAGGTAGCAGATGGCAGTGAGAAAAAAGGTCCCTTTGGGTTTGGGTACCAACTACACAAGTTCAATTACTGGACGCAACCACTAAGTATCACAACAAGTACTGTAAATGGTCAAAATTAAACAACATCATACAATAATATCAATTATACTAATACCAATATCAAAGATAATGTCAGTTATTAGTGTGACGTGAAAAAACAATTCAATAGTGTTTAAAAGGTCAACATAAGTTTATTACACATTTCCAAAACAATATAAGCAGAAATGTCATACAAATATAAAATACATCATAATAAACAATTTCATAAAATGATAAAAATGTTCATGAGAACACAAGTCGACGCGGCGTTTCGGTTAAAAAACCTTCCTCAGGACAGTTTCTCAAAATATTCGTTGTAATATATATCTCAGCTCTTCGGTCTGAGGTCTAGCGTCTGCTAGATGAGAGAGGGTGTGTCCTGTTTTTGGTCCACATACATAGATACTGTAGTCCCAATAATTCGGGATATAATAATGTCTACCTTAATCTTAAATATAAGGTCCGTTCTATGTTCACTGTATCGGAGGGGCCACCAGTAGATGTGCGTGCACTAATAAATACGTGTACGCAATAATACTGCTTGTATAATCGCTGTAGCCGCGTGCTAAATATGCTTTGTCGGCTTATTCAGGTCATCGCAATTTCTAGAGCATCTGGATCAAAAAGGCTGGCCTCCCTGCTCCTCCGTATACAGCGTCTGGGGGTTCTGTAAATTTCACATAGAACGGACCTTATATTTAAGATTAAGGTAGACATTATTATATCCCGATCTGAGATAAAGTATAGTTGGGACCCAGATCTAATGTATTATTAACTGAAAAGATGGAAAAAATTGTCATATTTGTAAATATAATGCATACACAGCTCGAGTACCATTTTAATCTTTTTAGGACAAGAAGGCTAGCGTTACATAAATAATGTGTGTATTCGTAACTGACGAAACAAGTTTTTAATTCACAGGGTGTTGTTGGAATTTGTAGTTTGAATATATTATTTTGTTTATAGATACTGATGGTGGATGGATGAAGAAGAAAAAGATGGATTCACAGAAGCCAAGCTATAGGACAATGGAAATAGAGACTTTCGTAGTATACTGAATTACATGTAAATTAACATCTAGAAGGCAACATTATAGTGCATACAGCCCACTTGGGCAAAAGTACTTTTTAAAGGTAATTGGATTTATATCCAATAGATATTGCCGAGATGTCTTGAAATACATGAAGAGAATTAGATATGCATTAATTTCTGAAGATGAACGAAAGTACCTCAGATTAGCTTGGTCATAGTGCCTTACTATCTGGCATATATTGTGTAAGGAACTTATGAGTCTATAGTCCGAAGGTGTAAAAAAGTGATGAATATATCCCACTGGGGCAAAACAACTCGAGGTAGAATGTTATAGAATTTATCAAGGAACTGGCAAGTAACCAGCCATAAAAAATAGAATCTGCATTTCGATTTTTACATTATTTCCTTTCGCTTATAATTATATTAAATCACAAATTTTCACATGAGGATGTTATTTAAAACTCATATGTATCCCACGAATTATGCAAGGGATAGTAAGTGGCTGAAATAATAGCAGTAAGGTTATTTTCCACATTAGTATCGAATCACTGTTTATGTTGCAGCGTCAGTCTGCTTTCTATGATTATTTTTTAACAAGTCACATGTTACTTTAAATACCTTTTGTGAACACAAACACTTTTACTCGTGAGCAAGGGAGGTGAGCTCCTGAAACTCGTAGAGTTGTTCGTTGCGTTAAATCTGCATTAAAAAAGCATTTCTTCAGCAGAGGAGTTCGTGTGTTTACTGACCTGAATGGAGCAGTCAGGAACTGAATTTATATATATATATATATATATTTATATATATTCCACAACATTAGCTCCCTTTGAGGCACACAGCGCTCTTTGGACAGTGCAGTTTCGTAGAAACGGCAGAGCCCAGCCGTTGTAAAATAGCAACAAGTATTCCCCAAGGAAAAAGCTCCATTCGCACTCATGGGTACAATCGTTTTTGATTTATTCAGGCAGACACGTTTCCTGTGACAAGCCCAACGACCCTACGCAATTCAGTCTCAGGGCTCGACAAATGTACTCGACCGCTCGCAAATGCGAGTATATTTCTTCAAGGGCGAGCCAGTTTTGAGGCCTACTTGACCGGCCTGGCGAGTGATATCTGCCGCTTTAGTGCCTGGTGCCAATTTGTGGGTCCAGTGCAATTGAGGTAAGGTCGAGTAGAAAAGTGTACTTACTCGACCTGCAGGTCAAGTAAGATTTTTTAGATTTGTTGAGCCCTGAAGTCTGTCCTCGGGCCTTGATCACGGGTACCCGTGATCAAGGTCTAAGGACAGACCGAAATGCGTATACACACACAAATACACACACATATATATATAAAACAATATTAAAAACAATATTTTAAACTATATTTTAAACTTTAACATTATATTACTTACTAAAAAAACCTACATGCTTACCAATTATATTACTAACCTTAATATTATTATGTCTTTCATATTCAGTACCATCAATATTCTGACTACAATATTTAGGGTGCACATCTTTCAGTAATATAGTTGCTGTTTAGCAGCGCCGATCCCGGCATATCTACGGTGCAATATTTTTCCCTGTATTTCCATTTGAAGAGTGTATGCACTCACCGCCCACCCACCATTCAAAGCACAGGCACTGGTGAATTGACCAAGGATTCCTTTTTTTTCGAGTATCTTGATTTTGCCAATATTTCCAAATAGTTTTGATGGACTCTTGCAAGTCTTTTGGTTATTTTCTTTTTGATGATAGGAACCTCTGATTGTCACGCCTTCATTGACTAGTAGGGACATTTTTTCTCCCATTACATTACTAAGTGCCTGATTTATCAAATAATTGTGTCGCCCTTGTGCCCCACAATGGGTGGCAAGGACAACACACCTAAACAGTTAGATTCATCAAGTCATATAGGGCCGGCTTGCATGGCCCTGTGTAACTTGAAAAATCTAGAGTAATGGGACACATCCCAAAACGCTGTGACTCTGTCCCAGGGAGGAGCTCCATGGGTGGAGCATGGGTGTTTCCACACATCCACCCATGGATTTTGGCACTGTCTCAGATTTACCATCCTCATTGTTTTCTCTTTCTATGTGTGCTTCTGACTGCAGCAGAAAATGCCTCTCAGAATTGTTTTTGTGCAGGAAAGTGTTCCTTCCTGCACAGAAACAATCTTGGCTGCAACACAGGCACCTTTACAAACGAAGGACAGGAATGCATTTCATTATGTCAAATGCGCCATATTCCTGCCCCTTCAAACAGGGCAGCATAGAAATGTGGCTTGCTGCCCTGCACGGCGAGAAGTCTTGATAAATGAGTCCCACAGTCTTTACTGTTTAGAGTGTATTTAACACAGAAAGAACATGCTAAAGCCCTCATCCAAGTGTGCACGTTACTTGCTGATGCAGGTCTCACTCTGCACGCCATGAAGTGTGAGTTTCACAAACAAAATTAAAGTTTGTTGGGCACATATTTGCTGATGGGTTAATGACTCCTGACCCAGACAAGGTACAAGTAGTAGCGGCTCCTGGAGGGAGTGGTGCGGGGCAGTGGGGCGGGGTGAGGGTGGGGCAGAGTGGCGGGTAGTAAACTCCAGATTAGGGCTGGACAGAGTTCAGTAACTAAATAAATAAATAAAATGAATTACATTGCGTACGCTGCAATGCCAAACCGGCGATGCAGCGTGCAATGTAATTCATTTTATTTATTTATTTAGTTACTGAACTCCATTCGGCCTTAATCTGGAGTTTACTACCCCCCACCCTGCCCCTCCCCCACCCCACTGCTCGCAGCACTCCCTCCAGGATCTGCTACAGGGTACAAGTGCTGTAATCCACTTGCCCCCACATGATATTACCTCATACTGAGATCCTTCTAGGCATGGCCAGTTATTGCTCAAGATACGTTCGCAGTTTTGCAACCTTTGAGTGCCCCATTGAGAGACTTGGCAAAGCAAAATTTACTGTTTCAGTGGTCTCTGGAATGAGACCAGAGTTTCAAAGACATTAAACATTAAATGTAACTGAAATAGCCTACTTTGACCCCATGTTACATACCGAAATAACGGTTGATGAGAGCCCAGTAAGGCTAGGGGCAATTCTTGCTCAAGACAATAGCCATCTGAATGCTCAGAGACACATTGTGGCCTTTGCCAGTGGAAGAGTGTCTGACACAGAACTTGCTTACCCTCATCCTAAGAAGGAGAGACTGGCTGTGGTGTGGTCCGCAAACATTTTCATGTATTCCTCTGTGAAAAACAATTGACTGTCATCATGGATCACCAGGCGTTGCTTACAATTTTTGGAAATCCGAAGGCTAAGATGTCCCCTCACATCAAGAGGTTTGGATAAGACTGCAGGAGTATGACTATGAGATCACACACAAATCAGGGAAGGATCAAAACCTGGCAGATTACTTTTCACAAGCGCCACAATCTCATCACAGTTCAACTTCAAGGTCAGCTGAAACACATCTCAACTTTGTCTGTGGAATAAAACATTGCTGCTGTCAATGCAGATAAAGACATGACCACAATCAAAGAACCTATTACCGCGCATTCATGGAGAAGTACCACGCCCATTGCAGATGATGAATTCCAAAAGTTCTGAAATGTACAGCATGAGTTAGCAGTCACCGAAGAAGGCGTAATACTGTGAGGCTCGAAAATCGTCGTACCTGGAAGCCTAAGACAGAGAATCATCAAACTAGCCCCGGAAGGGTACTGTGGTATCGTAGCCACCAAAAGGGCCTTAAGAGATCGATTGTGGTTCCCTCAACTGGATGAATGAGTCAAGAAACAATCTGAAGGTGAGTCACATTTACAATTGTTTGTCCCTCAAGGTGACGCAGCACCCAGTGACAATGTCTGACCTTCCTGCCCGTACTTGGGGTAGGGTTGCAGTTGAGTTTCTGGGCCTTTAGACAACAGACAAAATGTCCTGGTAGTCATAGATGAATATTCACATTTTCCTTTGGTTGGAAGACCTATCTTCGATAACCCAACACTGTCATAGCACTGATTGATGAAATCTTCCTCAAATCTGACAATGGCCTGCCCTTTAACAGCAAAGAGTTCAAAGACTTTCTTGTGCGACTCAACAGCAATCACCAAAAGAGTATACCCATCTATCCTCAAGCCAATGGTGTAGTTGAACAATTCATGTGCACCCTCAAGAGGGTCATTCAATGAGCGTCCCTGGAGGGAATCGATCTGAAACCAAGTTATGTGCGAGACCTTCCGGGCTTATCAATCAACTCTTCACTCTACAGCAGGTGAGAGTCCAGCCATCTTGCTATTTGGGAGAGCCATAAAAATAAAACTACCAAAATGGACCATGGATCGTTCATTAAATACTGACGAGGTTTCAAATACCAATGCAACTCAGATAGGGAAAATGAAAACATATGTAGATCAGCGTCGCCATGCTGAGCAAGCAGACATGAACATCCTTGGCAGTTGTGGCGTCCAAGGGAATATGGTGACAGCACATCGTCCTGGACAATCTATCATTTGGGACATATCACATTGTAAACACCTACCACAACACTTATCAAGTCCTGAAAACACACATGAGGCAACTCCACGAGCAGGTCTGCTAGACGCTTGAGCCTGTGTTGCCATTGGCCAATCAGGGTGGACCTCGATCACATCGGATCAGCAGAGCCGGCAGACAAGTGCTAGCGCTTCTTTGATTAATCGAGGAGATGTGATTTTTATGATGTCTGCCACTTACCATTTAAAAAAGGGGGAGTTGTAGCATATTGATGTTCTTGGCAGACTCTGAAGAAGAAGTATGTAATATGCAGGGATTGTGTAATGTACAGTGCATGATTGTTTTCTGAAGACTAAAGTAATGCTTGTCCTCAGTTACTGTTTGGCATAATTCATATGCATGCTCCTGCGCTGGGGAAGATCCCCAAATATTATGCTTTTACAGTTGTTCTTTTTAGTTAGATTTTCACATGTGTTTTCTCCCACACTTTTTGCAATCATTGGCCCCTATTTGTGTATTTACTTATATTCTTTTTTGTTACATTGATTTGAGAACCTGCCCACTTGGTGAGCTAATTTATTTTGACCTCAGGTGGAAACTTCAGATTCTTCCAGGCTGAAAAGAGAAAAGCAGCTCTTCACCCATGGAGAGTATTTGTTGTTAGTAAACTTACACTTAGTTCCCTGATGGAATGTTGTGTCTCCATGCCATTCATAAGATATATCCACACAGTGCAGGCATCATACTCAAGGCTTCATGTGTGTCACAGTGTTTCATTACATGCTGGTGATTCTCTGCTTAAACTGTTGTTGTATGTTCACCTCTAATGCTCTCATTATGAAAGGCCCAGAATTCGTGTTTTGGCCGAAAACAGGAGTTTTCAGCAAATTTGTGCAGTTGTACCTCACCTGGTAGTCTTAGATGTGATATTTCGCCACCACTTCAGGAGTAAACCTAGAAGACTTTGTCCTCTGTAAAAAAAACATCATAATTACATGCTTGCGTGTAGAGGTAAGTACAGCCGTATGAGTGCTATGTCTCAGATAATTTGCATAATTGATATGAAGCACCCAATGTGGAGTCTGGACTATGTTGTCCTCAAGAATGGATGAGGAAACATGACCTCAATGATGAGATTTAAATTAGCACCTCAAATAACAGTCAAATAATAAGATTGACTGAAAAAGGGAGTTCAAGATCTGTCATCTAGGAAAGTGATGAAGGTTTATCTAAAATATTAAAGTGCAAAACAGAAGGTACAAATATATTCAATCTCAAGAATGGAATCAAAGGACATAGAAATCATCTGCCATGAAGACACTAGGGGCTAGATGTACTACCATTCGGTTTTGCAGGTTGCAAATTGTGATTTTTTGCAACTCACAATATGGAATGTAGTAATGGTTCTTAGACACATTTAGCGATTCCCAATTGGGTCACAAATGACCTGCCTCATTAATATTCATAAAGCAGGTCACAATTTGCGACCCATTGGGAATGGCCCACAATCACAGGGATGGAGGCCTGCTTCATGAAAAAATTAATAGCTTTCTTTTACTTTTTTAAGGGCAGGCAGTGGTCTGTGTGACCAATGTCTACCCTAAAAAGACATATTTTCGCATAGATTCATAAAGGGGAAGGAGTACCAAGGAGACCCCTTCCTGTTTGGGACTGGCTTACCACCTAGTTAAGGTAGGCGTTTGTGGTTGCAAAACAATCGTACATACCAGTGCAACTCGCTATTAGGAAGGGACGCCCTTGGCACGCCCCTTCCTAATAGCGACTCGCAAACCCTATTTTGTCTAGTTGGTAATAAGTTACAGACTCAAAAAATAGGGTCAGTACATGCTACAACCCTTTTTTTCGCGGTTGCAAATGGCCTGACCTTTCATTTTTTTTGACCGCTAAAAACAGCTGTACATCTGGACATTAATCTCAAAATAGATGCTTCAATGAGCCAAATGGTATACGGAAAAAATATCGAGTGGTAACTAGTGTGCTGAGTAAAAATCGGGAAAGAAATGCATAAATATCAATGTCAAGGATATTATTTTTTTTTCAGGTAAGTAATATCATTGTTAAGAATATCACTGTTGTTAATATTTCTTTCAAAAATAAAGTTGTAAAAAAGTTTTTTTATATATCTTATTGTGTTTTAGCTCATATATTAATTTTATGTGTTCTTATTGTTTATATGATTGCTAATAATATTCTTAAATATAGTTTGTAATTTGAAGTGATTTATAATTGGTATTGCAATTGCTAATAGTAATTTATAATGACATATTGGGTAGTTAGATTTGTAGGGGTATAGGGTGCGAAGGTAATTACGTAGTAATTCATTAACAATTCATTATTAATGTATTGTTAGTTAATTTACTTGAGTATTAGCTATGTATATTGTTTAATAACTTTAAGCCGTTTACCGCAGCGAACCTTCCGCCGCGGTGCGGGCGTGGGTGTTGGCCGACACAGGGTGGGGCTGTGTCGGCCAACGGTCATGTGCAGCACCCGGAAGGCCGACGTGAGCACGGAACAGGTTAAAGATTAGCTATATTTTAGGTGCAGGCTGCTGGGCTTTTTAGGGGCATATAGTCGGACGTTACCTAAGTAATGATTGATTAAAAATTAATTATCAATGTATTATTTATTATTTAATTGGTTATTAATTATTTAAATTGTAATAACCTAATATATTACTTTTACTTTAGGTGTGGGCTGTTGGGTTTGTAGAACTATACAATGGGAAGTTCATTATGTAATAAGAAATTATCAATAACTTATTTAATATTAATTATATTATTGATAATTAATTATGTAAATTATGAAATTGATTTATTTTACTTATATTCTAGTTGCAGATGGCTCGATTTTTGCGGATAAAGGATGGGCATTATTTACGTAATAATTAATTGATCATCAATTCCATAAATTGTCCCATTCATCTATATTTTATTTATTTATAGCCTCTTCCATGCTCATGACGAGCTGAGCACGGTTGAGCTGCACTCATGACGAGCTCAGCTTGTCATGACCGTTGGAACGTTCACACGCGGGGATAATTTCCCCGCTGTGCTGAACGTTCCAAAACGGGTGTGGCTGTGACGAGCTCCGCTCGTCATGAGTGCAGCTGCACTGTGCCTCATGACAAGCCGAGCTCGTCACAAGCACAGCGGCATGGCGCGCGGCCCCCATCCCCCCGCACAGCAGGGGGAAAACACCCCGCAGCGAAGGGGTTAATTGAGAGCTGCTAGGTGTGTAGGGTTATAGGGTGGTTAGTGACTTAAATAATAAATCAATAACAATTTTTTCATTGATAATAATTATACATTTTATGTAATAATCATGTACATTATTTAATTCTTTTTTATCTTTTAAATATATATCTAATCTTTGTTTGGTTAATAATAATGTTCTTATTAAGAGATTTATATTTGTTCTAAATGAATAGTGTTATTCAAATATTTAGTGTGTTCGAAGTATTTTCACTACTGTTGCACAGACTGGAGTGAAAATTAATTATTGTAAATATATATATATATATATATATATATATATATATATATATATATATATATATATATATATATTATACTTTGTTTCGCATATGTACAAAACAACTATAGCACTCCAATCCTTCATGTAAGAATGTATTTAAGGCACAGTCAAATGAAAGTGTCCACGCGTTCCGGCTACCGCACACAGCCTTGTCCACGACTTCGAGCGTCATCTGGTTTTTACTTTATATACTCTTGTTTACACATTGAATATAAAAAAGCAAAACTTAAAGGGCTGTCATAGGAGTTTCGCTAGCGAGGTTGCCATCTTTTAACACAATCGCTTTATAAAAGCTTTCACTTAATAAATTTACTAATATTGTATTGTATAAGCTTTATTTCGACAGCTCGTGTCATAAAACTATAAAAACATCATTTCAAATAATAGAATATAAAAATAATCAGTTCATACAACAGCATATTGTAGGCAGGTATATACAACCAATCCATCTTAGTACCCAGCTGCAACCAAAGTAGAGCGTGATGTTCAACAAGTCAATGATAAGGCAATCAATGCAATAATACAAACATACATAGACTACAGTCTAAGATAAGGAGGGAGATGCGCTAAAATGCTTCCAATTGCAATGTACCTTCTGTCGGACCCAGTTTACAATTCCCCCTCAGGGAAGCATTATGGGAAGACTAGAAGCAATAAAGTGCACATGCAAAATGTTTAAATAGGATCAAAATTGCAGGCTTAAGAGCCAGGCGGCAGCTGCACGTAATCCTCATGCTACTGGGGACTGCCGCATTCCTGCCTGGATCTTTCGTCTTATGAGCAATGCATGACTTAAAAACCTAGCCACACTACAGGCATAGAGCGGTCTCGGATCTGATCTAAGGATGCGCAGGGCAATCCGGTGATCCTGTGCGCCCAATTGCTGGTAAACTGGTTTTAGCCACTTCGCCCTTGCCTGGCATGCAAACATAACATGGGCAACACTTTCTACCAGGGCCCTGCAACATGGACAGTCCTTTGTGATAGATTACATGTGTGCCAATTCGCTTTGGTCTCACATACAGGTAGTGTCCAAGCCTAAAATGGATATATAACGTCCTGTCCCGGGAGACTTGGATTATATTTAAAAAGGGCTCTAAGTATCTGTCCTGTTTATGGAGATAAAATTCTTCGATTAGTCTCCCCAAATTTGGTTTACTAGATTCTTGTTGGTCCACCCAATCCAAATAGAGACGTTTAAGCTCTTCTTTCCTCGGTGGGTCCTGCTTGTCCCAATGTGATTGGAGCCCTAAAGCTGACATCAGTTTCCTAACATTACAAATTAAGCCCACTTTGCTACTTGTGTCGAGTCTGGTAACCTCAAATAGGGCTTCCGCATAGGGTAGAAGCTCAGAGGTTCACATGATGCAACCCCAAAAGAGTAGCGGGCGAAGCCAAGCTATGTCACCAATGGATCCTCTGCCCATATCAAGCATAAGGGGAGTGAGGGGAACGTACTTGGTCAACATCACCAGATCCCTAAGGAATGTATGCTCAGATCTGCAGAGGTCGTGGGCCTTGTCAAATCCCCACAACTCTGCTTCGTGCAGTGCTGTATTAACTGCTTTCGCATCATAGATCTGAAGGGCTGGAGCTACCAGTTTACTGTGTGATGAGCGATGTTCCTTCCCAAGTGATCCCCCTATCCTTTTGTGGCTCATCAACATCTTTGCTAGATGGTGCTTCCACGACATATTGTCTGAGAGTCGGACACCAAAATAATCAAAGGTGCCAACTCTTTCTAAGGGTTCCACCGAGCAAGGGGCTGCCTCTGTAAGACTTGTGGGGGTTAAATGCCATACATTTAGTTTTTGAGGTGTTAATGACCAGCCCCCAGCTATCATAGAAAGGTTGGAACCTGTTCAATAACTGCTGCAGACCCATAGGGGTCCTTGACACCAACAGGGTGTCATCTGTGAACATAAGGGGCGGTAGCTTATCGCCCCCAGTGTTGGTGCATCTCCAGGATCTTGTTGCAGGAAGCTAACCACTCCATTCATATAGAGGGAAAATAGAGTCAGAGCCTAAACACAACCCTGTCGAACTCCCCTGCTGACAGGAATATAGTCAGTCAACAGTCCCTGCTTCCCCAAACTAATCTGTACATAAGTATGTTTATGCAACCAGGATGCAAGATTGAGAATAAACAGGGGGATGCCCATTCTTTAAGTGCCAACCATAATTTACTCCTTCAGTGTTTGCCTTCAAATTCAGAAAGTTTTAAAGAAATTTAAGCCAAAAACTATAGTGATATCTCTGGCCGTGGATGTTTTGTGACGATTTCAAAATTGCCAATGTGCGCACCAGCTAAAATGCTCTGATTGGCTGGAAACAACCTGAACAGAAAGTTGCGGCCGCCATTTTATTGATTTATCGTGGTTTGTTTCGCATATGTACAAAACAACCCTGGCACTCCGATCCTTCATTTAAGAATTTAATTAAAGCACAGTCACATGGAAGCGTCCACGCGTTCCCGCTACCACACACAGCATTGTTCATGACTTCGAGCGCCATCTTGTTTTTACTTTATATAATCTTGTTTACACATTAAACATAAAAAAGGAAAACTTAAAGTGCTGTTATAGGAGTTTCACTAGCGAGGTTGCCATCTTTCAACACAATCGCTTTATAAAACTTTCAATCCAAATCAACTTTATTTGATCATTATTAGATAAGATCATAAAAGTACATGGCAGCAGTAAATTGAAAAAATAAATTCTCTTTGGTGGCATACAATAATCAATTCATTTCATAGTTCAGAAAAAGTTATATAAAAGAGGGTACAAAATGAATTCTGAGTTTCAGTATGTGCATACAAAAGTCTACCAGATTGAATATAAGATAAAAGATATTATATGATTTAAAATTTTCAGAGAAAGTTGTTCCCAGAGACTTTCTTTTTTGTATACAGGCCCAAAGGATTAGAGCTAGCGAGTAGCACACTAGATGGTTAGGTAATGATGTTAAGAAAAATAGTTCAACCCTGCCTTTTTTCAAACTTGTAGCTCTTTAAAATAGGTACAATATATTTTTTTCTTTCCTTATGATAGTAACCACAGAAAAACAATAAATGAAGATCTATTTGGAGAGGTTGTGTTGCAGGGGCAATTGGTCAAATCTGAATGGTTATATGTTTTCGATGGAAACCCTAACATTACTGGTATCAAGTTTAACCGAAACCGCAATATTATGAATTTATGTTGGGGTATTAAGACCTCCTCTAAGTAGGGATACCCACATTCTAAGATAGATAAAAGTGGTTGGTAGGTCAGAATTGACTGCTTCCTGTAGTCTTCCCTGCAAATTTATTGGGCCTTCCACATAAAAGTATCCACCAATCTTTGCTTTGACATTAGCCTGCAAGCCATTGGATCCATGAACAGATCTTTCAATCCCAGTTCAGTCAATCCTTGCTTGACATAATTTAACCATCTAATTCTCTTGTAGTTTTCCAATCTAAGGCAGTCTTTTAGTATACTCTGAGTTAGAGGAACTGTGTTTCTGTGCCAGAGGAAAACCACACAAGAAGAACGGACAGTCAAATTGAGTCTGTAATGTGAGGTAAACTCAACTCCAAATGGATTAGATGTTGAGTTGTTGACTGTGGGAGAGAAACCAGGGATTTAAAAAAACTTGTCCTCAGTGATTTGTAGTGGTTTAGTATGTGCCGAGCCTCAAACCCCAGCTCCATAAAAGGCCGCAGACTTTGTTTTCTCATCATAGATATGTTTGACAGCTCCTAGAGGATTCATGCCCATCCTAGACATAAATGCCTTTTGTGCTGTCAAGCTCCTCTCCATGCCCATAGCCCTTGCGTCAACTAGATGTGGCCAAGTTTGGTTCCTATTGAAAACTACCCAAAGATAAGGAAAATGCTCCACCAACTCAATTTTCCCTGTTTCAGTATAAAGGGATGTTGTACCTCGAACACCACCCCCGGCTATAATTACAAAAGATTTTGACTGATTAAACTTTATGTTAAGGTAGTCCATAAAGGCTAAAAAATGGGAGTATTAGTAACACAAATTATGTTTCCAAAATATTTTTTTTCTAATCATGCGTGATATTTGCGATGATGGCATAATCGAGTAGTGGCCCCTCTGTGTACCATCGCGGGGACATCACAACTATCACAACGTCATTTCGAATATTGTTGGAAATATAAAAAATATATATATTTGTACACACTCACCTGTCACTGTCACACACTCATATATGCACTCACAAACTCACTCAGACACTTATACGCCCATTCACATACCCACTCACAAACCTATACATTCAGTCACATACCCACTCAGCTACAGTACTCATGCACCCACTTACGGACTCACTCGGAGAGTGATGTACCCATATACAGACCCACTCAGAGACTTGTGAACTTACTTAGAGACCCACTCATAGACTTATGCTTACAGTCTCATGACCACTTAGATATTTTTAAACCCACTCACAGACCCACGTGGGCACTCATGCACCCACCTACCGACCCATTCAGATACTCATGCACCCACTGACAGACCCACTCACACACTCACATATGTACTCACAGACCCACTGAGACACTCATGCACCCACTTACAGATCTACTCAGACACTCATACATTCACTCACACACACATATGGTCATTGCCACATTGAGTCACAGATCCTCTCAGAGATGTCTGGACTCAGTCACTCACTCATGCACTCAGAAACTCAAACACCTGCTCACAAACTCACTCACTGACCCACTCAAGGCTCATGCACCCACTTACAGACCTACCTAGACACTTGCCCTCCTAGTCACTGACCCACTCAGCCAGTCATGCATGCACCTATTCTCTCACCACTCAGAGACTTATGCTCTCAATCACAGACCCATTGAGACACTCATAACCCACTCACAGATCCACTCAGACACTCATACATCTACTCATGGACCCACTCAGACACACACGATACAGTCACTCACACCCCACTCATAGATCCACTGAGAGACAGCATCCAGTCAGTTATATACTCAGAGACTCATGGACCCACTCACAGTCACACTCAGAGACCCACACATCGACTGACAGAACCACTCAAACATTCACACTGCCAGAGTTAAACCGACTGAGAGATGTATGCACTCACTAACAGACCCACTCAGACACTCATGCACCCACTCATTTACCCACACAGACATCCACATAGATACTCATGTATCTATTCACTGATCCAGTCAGATATGTATAAATGTACTTACAAATGCACAAAGTCACTAATGCAGCTACTCATAGATTGAGTGAAAACAGAAGCATTGATTGTCTTATGTACCGTTTTACAGATTCACGGAAATACTTATATAGTGAATGAGAGACTTACTGATACAGTGATACTTACAGTTATAGATTACACTGAAAACGTTATACACTGGGTTATAGAGATGTTAAGGGAGTTGTACATGCTGTTATATCGATATTTATATAGTGATGTGTTTAGTCTGTTGGTAACAATCCATTTTGCAGTTATAAGTTTTGAATGTGGTGGTGGCTATTGAAAGTCTGCATTTGTTTTGTCATGTCACGACATATTTGCGGCTTCCGAAATCATTGTAATGCCGGGCGTTACCGCGAAATCGGTTTAAATGATTGTTTTTTTGCAAACTCCTACAAAAATATGACTTTAAACAGTGCAGTAATAAACCCATAGTGTCTAAAATACAGTAAAATGTGTGCATATATGTGTTTTATACCTCTTTAAAAAGGCGCGATTGTCGGTGTTACCGAAGGCCTCTTGACTCTCGGCGTCATCTTGAAAACAGAAAGCAGGGTTCAAACATAGTTTTTTAAAATTTACTACAAATATATGTATACAAACGTGTTTTTAAGTTAGTAATGTGTGTATTTTTATAGTTAGAATAAATTATTTGAGTTATAATTTTTAAATGTGGTGGTGGTCATTGAATGTTTGCAGTAGTAGTAGCAAATGTAACAAAACATTTTTAGCAAGAAAATGAACAACAGTTTGGGCTCTTGGATGGCTCCGACATGAGCCTTTGTGTTTAGAGTGTGTATAAGAGCTACATATAAGACTGTATGCAAAGTTTCAGGTTGCCTTGAATCACCATGCTGCCTTCATCTATAATGTGAACTCCATCACCTCTATATATTCCATGCATGTCAAAATGCAGATTGCTGTTGTAGATAGAGCCCATTTTATGGTCTCTGAAGAACGTAGAAATTATTTTATTATCTTGTTATCTGGTTTCTCAATCTGTGGATAGAACTGATTTGACCACTTCCATTTCTTTTTTTGGCATATATATTAGAGTATACCAAGATAGTGTGAGTGAAATGCCACATCAGTACTGCAAAGGCATCATTCATTAGAATTTCCAGCTCTACCCCAGTAAATGTGCCTAAGTCATTGCCACGAAGGTGCACAATCATGAGGTTAGGAGTTTGGAAATCCACAATGCTTTTAACCAAAGCCAGCAGCTGATGAAACTTTAACTCTCTCTGGGCAACACAACTAATCTCCACATTTGGCAAGCCCAAGTCACTCTCAATACCTTTGTTTTTTGAAGCCTCTTTAGCCCAATAGACATAGCTGTTGCCCACAATCCATACGCTAAGCATTTTGTAGGAAGAAGGAGTAGCACACAGGACAGGTCTTCAGCTAAATATCTCAGTTGGTACTATGAAAGACAGTGAAAATGCATGTGTGCTGGTGGTTTGAAAAAAACTCAAAATTTGATTGGATGAAGGAAATATGCAGGTGAATAAAAATAGGTTGCATTTAGAAATGATTAGTAAATATATGTTTCATTGGCTCTGGTAAATAGAAAACATTTTATAGAGTTGGATATGCTTTACAGTATGTGCGGTAATGCACACCTGCTACTGTTTTTTTGTAACTTGTATGGTCTTTATGGAATGTGTTGTGAACTTGTAACCTACTGGTTCTAGTGGGTTTCTATGGAGAATCTGCAGAGGGTGCATTGAGGAAAGGTGTTAAAGAAACAGGTATTCATTTTTTTTAGTTGGAGAGGTTTAGGTTCATTGTTTTATAAGGTAGGTAAGATTCCCTATTAAGGATGTTTGAAGAAAGTGTTGAATGGTGATAGAAATATAAAAGTATTAAGGGAAGTAGATTTTCGGACTCCCATTTTTTCGTGCATTCATCACGATCATATCAATTACATCGTGATAACTGACACAAAGGCATGCATTTTGGGCTATCTCTAAACAGGAACAAAAGGGTTAATAGACAGTAACTATTCAGAAATTCAGTTACAAGACCGAAATATGAACACAGTGTTTTTATTTGCTGATTTTTGCAGTATCAGGCAATCCAGCGTTCAGAAGGTTGCAATTTATGGTTGCTTTGTATGAGAGTAGTGTGCCATTCTTGAGCTAATTCTTTACAATCATTGAGAATATTGCATCTACCTAATAAGAGAAATACAAAGATTTTACCAACAAACTCAATGTTCTGTTAAAGTGTTCATCTTCTAGGGTGGAAATCCGAGTCTCTGCTGCGTTGACCCTTTCTGTGAATTCTGTGCAGGATTTTTGCGATCTGTCTGATGCTGTTCTGGAGTTTCCAACAGGCAGTCTGCACCTTTGGCTCTCTGTGCATGTCTCCTCTCTGTGAGCCATGATGTTTTGATAGATCAAAGCCAGTGAAATCTCCTCAGTTTATTTAGGGAGGGCCTCCTTTGTGTGTTTGGATGCGGACCTCCCCTCCAATGCAAGCCCAGCTGAGAATGAAAAATCCCAAAGTAGTGTGCTTGTATCATCTGGTTGTGCCGCCCCCTTCAACAATGCCTGGCTCTTGAGCACCGTCATCAGGCCAAATTCCAAGTTGCCACTATTATTATCTTTAAAGTGTGTGCTGCTAAGTTCACTCCCACTGCTGCCAGGTGACTCTCCTCCAGAACGTCTCATAAGAATAGACGCCATTTCATCTTCTGATGAGTGAGATGGATCTGACATAGAAAATAATTTATCCCCAGAGTCAATTTTCTTTGCGGTCCTGCATGCCACAGGTATCCTTTGCCCTTTGCCTTTTGGCCTCTGGTGTTATTGCTGCCTTAGATTTCCTCGTAGGAAATCTACGTTGAGCTGTAGTGCTGGGCTCAATATGCCCCTTTGAGATACCTTCATCAGTCAGAGCAGAGGGAGTTACTGCACTTTGGTTTCCACCTGTCGTCACAGTAATACTTACATCCCCCCCCTCTTTGGAGCTCCAGCCATGGACCTTGATCTCGCTGGGCAATATACAATCTCAGCAGTGGATGATCACCTACAGCAGACAGGTCAGCCTCCTGATGATTTGCTTGAGATGGCTGGGGTTTATTGCTTTTAGCTGACATGAACAAAAGCAGGTAAAATTTTCCTCCCCATTTGCTCATCTCCATGAAGTTTATTATGCTTCTTTGCTGCACCTTCTAGTGAGCCGGCACCACTCCACTGGAGACCAAGACTGGGACCTCCCGTTGCTGTCCCAGTTACATCAAATATTGCATAAGATTTCCCTAATTTGGCTGTCTTTGGCGACATAGCGAGATAAGAGAGTGCTCTGCTGCTTGGAGTTAATCAGGCTGAGGCTACTAGGCTGCAGAGGGTGCAGAATGCGGCTGCACGGGCCATCGTGGGCCTTCCGAGATGGTGTTCTGTCTCTTCTGTCTTGACCTCCCTTCATTGGCTTCCGGTCAGACAGAGAATTAAATTCAAGGCCCTTTGTTTGACATTTAAGATCTTGAAGTTGTCCTCTCCTCCCGCCCTTATGGGCCTGATCTCTCCCTATGCCCCTACGCGGTCTCTCAGGTCTGAATCCCACCATCTGGCGATTAAGCCTAGGTTCAGACTGAGTAGGATGGGAGGACGCTCCTTTCGTGTTTTGGCGGCTGGACTATGGAATTCTCTTCCTGTCCATATTCGCGCACTTAACAGCCTGACTCTTTTCAGACGTGCTATTAAAACCCATCTGTTTGCCTCTGCTAATTGATCCTATTTCCTTGCAGTCTTGACCTGTTGTGTTGTGGTACTTGATCAGGCGCCAGGACGCCCCTTCGCTGGGGCAGCTGTGCGCCGAATAAAAGTTATTAACATAACATAACATAAGGCGCAGCCAGTGCTGGAGCGCTGTCACTCACGGCCGTGTAGTGGGGGCACCGAAACCACGAGCCGGCACTCAATACAGCTCGAGCAGGGACAAAGCCTGGGAAGTTGCACACACCAGGGTCATGGCACGGCAAGAATGTGGAACCAAGGGTACGTAGCAGGAAGCAGTCCTGCAGGAGCGATAGTAGTGAGGTGTCAGACGCTATCACTACCAGGCAGAGTTCTCCCTGTCTTAGGGTGTTACGTGCTCGGTTAGGTTTGCCACTATCACCACTTGTCCAAATCCCTCTCTGCACATAGTGGGGGTCTGCAGCTTACACGGATGCCCTCTTGCCTACTCATGTTGCTGACACTTTGAACACTCACTCTGTTCAATTGAAATGCTAACTGCTGCTACATACTTCAAACATAAAATAAGTGCTGCGGTTACCAGAGCTACTGTGGCAGAGAAGTAAGTGACAGGAAGATTAACCTCACCATGCCTTTGACTAGAACTGAAATGACACACTCTTCTCTTTCATGACATTACAAGTAAAAGTCCTTCTTATAAGCTTGCATTCCTTTAGCTGGTGCACTGCAGAATTTGTCAATTAGCTTGAGGAAGGCACTCATGCATTCTTCATGAAATATGACCGGATCCACTATGGCACAGTGAGTAAGCCTTACTAAAGGCTATTTGATTAAGTGTAAGTTAGGAATCTGCTGACTAAAGTAGCTAACTGCTCCCAAAAATATTCGCACTTCTCCCTGGGTAGCCACAGGATTCATTCTCAGGATTGCAGAAGCATGTACTTTTGACAATTTCCTCACCCCTTACTTAATCAGGTGACCCAGGTAGAACACGTCTTTCATACATACTGCATTTTGTATGCAAGACTAACGGCCATTGTCAGCAAGATGGCTCAAAAGATTAATTGTGTCAAACTTTCAGGTTTTTTTTGCCTTTAAAGTGACCACGAGGTTGTCAATGAATAGCACCTGCACTGAGTTACAGAACAGCTGCAAATTTTTCCAAATTGTTATTTATGGTTAAAGATTGAGGAGCTTTCTGTATAGCCTTTTGGAATAAGACACCAAACTAGGACTTTTTTTTAATAATCTGAACATGAATCGATAAGGCTTATACTCATGAAGAGTAATGGAGAAGTATGTTTGGCACAAGTCATTAACTATGTACCATTCTTCATTCGTAGGAATCTGAAAAAAAATCACAGCAGGATTTGGTACCAACCGGACAACATGGAACTCCAATTGTGTTTATTTTTCTAAAGTCTTGGACCACCCTCCTTGTGCCGCCTAGCTTTTTTAATGTCCATCACAAGAGTTCCAAGGACTACTAAGCACTTCTCTCAGAATTTACTGCTCTATCAGTGTCTCATTGATGGGCTCCATTCCTTCTTCTGCCTCTTGTGAAAGCTTATACTGGCAAGTTCGAGTGTAAACTGCATCTGGTTTTACACTTTTAATGAATCCAAAATCTTTACGTGTAAAATCCGATACCTCTTCTTTCACTGTATATCTTAAGTTAAGGAGCTGGTCATCTTTTGTAAGAACCTGGAAAAATTGACCTTTTTACTCACGACATTTTATTTTAAATTCTAAGGGCCTGCTTTTCAAAGGTAAGTATACTTTTGTGTAAGCTTACTTTTTTGGTATTCCCAAACTGTGAGTTAACAGTAACGTTATGACTGTGGAGAACTCCTCACTTAAAATGATGGGCCTATCTTTTTATGTGTGGAGTTGTCCGTCCTGACTGCGGAGTCTTCACAGTCGTAAATTTACTATTAACTCTGAGTTTGTTAATAGAAAAAAATAGTAAAGTTACACAAAAGTGTAAGATTACCTTTGTGAATCAGGCCCTCGATCCTCATCTTGAGTTTGAATTGCAACACCATCCGACATACAGTAATTGACACAATTAATCTTGCAAAGCAAATCCTTACCTAAAACGTTAACAGAACTCAAATCTCACAATATAAGCTGGTGATCATTTTCTATGGAACACATTTTTTTACAAAAACATTTGCTGAAACCTGATTAGTAATTTGTTTATTACTGATTCCTACTGTTTGGACTTCTTTTCCTGAAATGGGCTGGTATGGAACCTCCATGGAACAAACCATGGAACAGGTAGCACTAGAATCAGTCAGAAAGTGTATAGGGTTACTCTTCACCTCATCATCGACATAGGGGCCACTCTAGTCTACCTTTAGGATGCACCAATTATACAATCTTTCTTTCGAAACGGGTATTGCGAACAAGTTGCGACTGCTGTAAACTGGGGAAAGTCAGTATTATGATCAAGTATTTTGCGGTGAACCTGAACTCTGATATTGAGACATTTTATATTTTATGTTTTGCTGAAATGCTGGAGCTACAGGCATATGAATATGGAATTCTCTTTCATTTGTTGACCAAATCAATTCAACTCTTTCTCCAGCACCTTCTGTTTCAAATGCTATACAACTACTTTGTAATTCTCCATCACAAGAACAACAAGGCCATAATTAGGAAGGACTCCTGGAATCTCCCCTGTTGACCAAGCAACCTTGTTTTACACTCAGCCCAGAAATCTTTGTGATAATCTCCCAAAACTCCTTTAAAATAGTCACTAATCCTTCAACTTTTATGTACACCTTATCCAGCTCTTCTCTCAGTTCTGAAAAATGTATCATAAATGCATAGAGGTCCGACCTCTTCCAAGGCATATGCATATATCCTCTTCAAAGTACTTCTTGCAAAGGGAACTCTTTCACAATCACATCCATTTCAAGCACACTAGAGACCATTCTTACATCTCTCTGAGTGTCATTATTTTCTGTTTGGAAGTCCTTTTTCTTTGCTTTATCTCTGTATTTTCGCAAATCTCTCCAATCAGTTATGCAGTGAATTAATTCTTCAAATATGTGCTCCCAGAGTCAGGAGACCCATTTCTCTCACTTCACAATCACTGAAATTAATTTTAAGATTTCTACTCAACCTCTTCTTTTTGTAAATACCAACCTCATATTCATCTGTCAGTTCTTCAAGCCTATCATGCACCTATCATGCACTTTTTGCACACACATAACTGCTTCTTTTATCAAATATTTCAACCCATACACATTAATCACCATTAGACTCTCTACATTATTCCTACACTGCACAATTTCTCCAAATTCAACTTTCATATTTCCAGTATTCATTTCTCTCCTTTCTGGTTCAATAGGCTGTGTGGTTGTAACAACAGCATCAACAACTGGGACAATCATGTCAACAGCAGGTCTAGTAATATTTCAACTAGGACCAGCTAAATGTGGTTCTGGTGCCATCTCAGGGGGTGCACTTGATACTGATATTACATGAATACTCAAGCTTATTCTCCTGCAACCATATCATGTGCTGGTGGTCTCAGTGTCTGTGTATCATCAGTATGAGGTAGAGGTCTCATGTTTGATAGGTGAATTAGAAAATTATCACCCTCATCAGAATAATGTTTTATGTCGCTTTTTCGTTTCTCTTTGTTTAATTCATCTAAAATGTCTTCTTGCATGCTTTACTAATTATTAAATGACATACACCCACACCCAACATTCTATCCTCCATACATGCATTGTCTCTGCATGCCCAACTTTGCCTCTATTTTATTAGAACATGATCAGACAGGGACCTTGAGAGAAACCACATTTTGAGGAAGCTGAGCATAGTGCCATAAATTTGATAATGCTACCTTCAAACTGTTAAAACTAATACATGTAATGCCACTCCCTCTGAACCAAATATTGCAGTTCTTAGGCCTTGGACAGTTCGACCGTTCAACCGTCCAATGCAAGCCCAGCTGAGAATGAAAAATCCCAAAGTAGTGTGCTTGTATCATCTGGTTGTGCCGCCCCCTTCAATAATGCCTGGCTCTTGAGCACTGTCATCAGGCCAAATTCCAAGTTGCTACTATTATCCTCTTCAAAGTGTGTGCTGCTAAGTTCACTCACACTGCTGCCAGGTGACTCTCCTCCAGAACGTGTCATAAGAATATACGCCATTTCATCTTCTGATGAGTGAGATGGGTCTGACATAGAAAATAATGTATCCCCAGAGTCCTGCATGCCACAGGCATCCTCTGCACCTTGCCTTCCGGCCTCTGGTGTTCTTGCTGCCTTACATTTCCTCGTAGGAAATCTACGTTGAGCCGTAGTGCTGGGCTCAATATGGCCCTTTGAGATACATTCATCAGTCAGAGCAGAGGGAGACACTGCACTTTGGTTTCCACCTGTCGTCACACTAATACTTACATCCCCCCCCTCTTTAGAGCTCCAGTCATGGACCTTGATCTCGCTGGGCAATATACAATCTCAGCAGTGGATGATCACCTACAGCAGACAGGTCAGCCTCCTGATGATTTGCTTGAGATGGCTGGGATTTCTTGCTTTTAGATGACATGAACAAAAGCAGGTAAAATGTTCCTCCCCATTTGCTCATCTCCATGAAGTTTATTATGCTTCTTTGTGCATCTTCCAGTGAGCCGGCACCACTCCACTGGAGACAAAGACTTGGACCTACCGTTGCTGTCCCAGTTACATCAAATATTGCATAAGATTTCCCTAATTTGGCTGTCTTTGTCGGCATAGCTAGATAAGGCGCAGCCAGTGCTGGAGCGCTGTCACTCACGGCCATGTAGTGGGGGCACCGAAACCACGAGCCAGCACTCAATACAGCTCGAGCAGGGACAAAGCCTGGAAAGTTGCACACACCAGGGTCATAGCGGTACAAAAGGGGGTGGTGATGAATGGAGCATCTGAACCAATCAAACACTCACACCCAGTCAACAGATCTGGGTTTAATCCATCACCGTTCTTTAGCCCACTCTGCCACCCCAGTTCAGACATGGCCATATGCAAATCAGTCTGACCCTGTGCCTCATGGTAACAGTCCAGCCCGAACTGCCAAGCCATGCCTTCCCTGGACCGGAAACAAGCTTCCTAGGACCGGTTTCTGGCATTGCAGCCGTCTTCAGCCAGTCTTGCTTGATTCCAGTGGCAAAGTGAGCAAGGGACTCACATCTGAGCATACCCTGCCAACTTATGGCGAACAAAGCGGTACAAAAGGGGGTGGTGATGGACGGAGCATCTGAACCAATCAAACACTCACACCCAGTCAACAGATCTGGGTTTAATCCATCACCGTTCTTTAGCCCACTCTGCCACCCCAGTTCAGACATGGCCATATGCAAATCAGTCTGACCATGTGCCTCATGGGAACAGTCCAGCCCGAACTGCCAAGCCATGCCTTCACTGGACAGGAAACAAGCTTCCTAGGACCGGTTTCTGGCTTTGCAGCCGTCTTCAGCCCGGCTTGCTTGAATCCAGTGGCAAAGTGAGCACGTAACATGAGTCCCGTGCTCTCCATGCCACTGGAATCAAGCTATCCAGGCTGATGCGGGATCATGTGCACTTTGCAGTGGGCAAACCTCTCCTCTCCTGCTCCTCTGTCATCAAAGCAGCCCTGACCAAAACGCAAAGCTGCAGCAGAAGGAAACATAAAATTATAATAATGCAAGTTATTATCATTTTCTGATTCCTTTACTTCACTGCTGCAAAGCAGTGGGCCAACGCTCCTCCACCTCAGCAGAGAAGCCGCCACTGATCCTTTATCATAAATATTGATGCAGCAGACATTCTGCAAATCCTTAGGATGAACCTTGATACTATGTTCCGAATTGATATATTCTTTAGAGGGCAATGAATTGGGCAGTTCACATAAAATTAGCCTGGGCACCAAAATAAAAGTGACCCCTATTAGAGAACTAAAAAGCCCCAAACGTGGGCCACATCTGCAAATTGGGGCAATTTTTAACTTGCAAAGTCACGTAAGAGGTATTTTGCAATGTAGCAGAGACTGCATGCATTTGCCCTTGCAACAGAAAATAGATAATCGGCCCAATCATCCCATAAAACAAACCCACAAATGACCAAAAAAAGAAAACTGGCCCACACACACTGACCTGTCAGACCAGCCCATCAGGCTGTACCGATTGCCCTATAGGCCAGTCCGACACTGGTTCTGGCACATAATGCATCTAGCATTACAAACTTTAGAAGACGGACCCAGAAATCGTTTTTTGGCCTACGTTTTCGTTATTAAGCGACTTTTATTTCTGGTTATTAAAACTAAATAGATAGAAAATAGCAAAATGTAAGAATCCACCTATAGATATGTTGCACCTAATGTCATACCACAAACGTCCCTTCATAACTTGATTAATACATGCAAGTAATTTAAGTCCAGCTCTTCTGTGCTTTGTTTTCATTGCCAGGAATAAAACTAAAATACTTTTAAAAAAAGGGATATATATCTAAGCGCCGTCCTTGTGAGAGATCAGTTTTTTAGGAAAAGGGAAAGAGCGTTTGTCTCTTCTGTCGAGTCAGTTTGTGTAAAACTTAACCAATAATTGTATTAAAATGTTTTTACTGTGGACCCTGCAATATATAAAATGTTTATGTAGAGGTAAAACCGGCTGGTGATATAAATCACACAGTAGCGTACAATGGCATATAAACGCTTAGAAACTAGAGGCAATGTAGTAAATTCAAAATACCATTACAAATGTAAGCTTTGTAGTCAGCGTGTGACCTGCTAAGGATTATATTTAACTCTCCTGAGAGTGTTTTATCATAAAACTTTATACTTTTATTACTGTGAATTATTAACTTCTCCATGATGTGAGTCATTCCACACTCCGAAATGCAGCCTTTTTAATGGCATGGTAATAGACATCTCGCTAATAGCGATAGGATTGTCAGCTCAGAGGTAAAAAGGGACCAGGAGAAAATATATATGTGTGAATGGTTGAAATGAAGGTATCGTGCATTTACCCTCCATCCACAGTTCAGGCACATAGCAATGAGTAATAGATCCTCTTTCTACTGATATAAAAGAGTCATTACAATGCAAACTTGAAGGAAATTTCACGGAAAGGGCACAAGGGTGTTGGGAAAGACCATGGGGGCATATATATTAGAAATTCATACAGTGCAGCACAGCACAGCGCAGCGCAGCACAGCACAACGCAGCAAATCATTTTTCTGCGCTGCGCAGTGTGACAGGGAAAGGACAGGAATGCAGGGCATTTAAAAGAATAGGGAACATTCATGCCTTTGTTCCTGCGCTGACGGTGCTTTGGCTGCCTGGCGCCAAAACACCCACCCTTGCGGTGCCTGTGTTGCATGCAGGATTGTTTTTGTGCAGGAGGGTTTAAGGGAACAGTGGTTCTCCCACTAGTTTGCTTAAATAAAGCATGGGATCATTCAATCAGTTTTATCTCTTTTTTTTTTTTTTTCCTTTTTTTTTTTCTTTTTTTCTTTTTTTTTTTTTGTCCTCATTAGCCATGACCTCAGTATGGGAAAATACCAACCACCTAGCGAATCCTTGCCTTAGGGTTCACTCAGAGGTCCCCTCCATCCATTTACCAGGACTCGAGTAATTTAGTGGGTGGGAGATAAAACCCAGTGACACAAGGCATACAGAGTGACTCCATCTAGGTGCATTACCACCTGTAGGACCATAATCGGAACGAGGCAATACCCAGTCCATGGAGTTTTATCAGCATAATCACAGGACCCGGGGAAAAAAAAAAAAAAAAAAAAAAAAAAAAAAACCCGGATTCTATCTCCTGTCGATGAGCAGCTCCCAAAATGCCAAGTTACGCTTACTGCCTGATCTATTAAGGTCGAATCTAGATGTTTCATATAGTGAAGTAAGCCATGCAGAATGTAAAGGGGCTGCTTTCTCCGTCCAGTGTATACAGATTTGCCTTCTAGCCAGCAAGATAGCGTAGAAGAGGAATGATCTTGCTTTACCTGTGATGTTGCCATCCAGACCAAAGATGATGAGTGGTAGTGTAATTGAGAGTGGTGTATTCATGATGGATTTTAGAGTTGCCTCCACTTCTAGCCAAAAACTAGTTATGTCAGGGCATTCCAAAAACATGTGTACATCTGAAGCTCCCGTGAGATTACATTTGTTACATTTTTTGTCCGGGAGAAATTTGGAAAGTTTGAGTGGGGTGATATATGCTCGATGCGCTGTAAAAAGGTGGTTTCTTCTTAGCCATGATGGTTTCACAGTCTTGTATAAGAGGGCAAAAGAAGTCAACCACATCTCCTCACATTGGGAGCCAATTACTGCGCCCCACAGTTGGACTGGGAGAGAGAAATCTCCATCAATTTCTTCAAGCAGCTGCCAATACCAAAATGCTACCTCTCTTCTTCCCACTGGCTTCTCCACTAGCTGTTCTTCTAGGGGGCTTACTTTCCCCAAGTGTTTATCTTTTCTACGCTGGCCCCTTGTCCAGCTATCCAGCTGGATGTATTTAAATCTGGACATTCCGGGACCAACGTGGTCTTTTAACTCGTCCCATGCAATTAATAATCCGTCCTTAACTAGTTGACCCCATCTTGTAATCCCTGCTTGCTCAAGTACACCTGACAAACTGTCTCTCATGTATAGTGGAAGCCCGGGAGATTCCCATATTGGGGCAAAGTTTGAGTAGTATGACAGCCCGAGTTTTTTCCTTATGATGAGCCAGGTCTTAGACCACGATTGTAGTATTTTAAGTTTGATTTTTTTGAAGAATTTCTGGCTGGCAAACTTGAACATAAACCCATCCACTGATAGGTTTGCCCCAATTAACATAGCTTTGTAGATTGATCCATTCAGCAAATTAGTTGGCGTTTTTAGAAGCATCCTCGAGTGAGTCAGCTGAAATGCCCACGCGTAGTATAGTAGGTCAGGCAGAGCCAGACCTCCCTTCTCCCTTCTTCTCCTCAGCTTCTTCCAAGCGATTCTTGTTGACTTATAGTTCCATATGAAGGAGTTAATTTCTTGTTGACTTTTTTCGATTGCCTTGGGATCAAAAGCCAAAGGGATAGTACTAAATATAAAGGTATATTTGGGGAGGATGCACATTTTTATTAGGTTTACTCGTCCTGATACAGAAAGCGGCAAGTGTGTCCATGTTTTCAACAGCTTTTTACTCTCTTTGTGGATTCTGTCTAGGTTGATTTGACAAATATTGCCCACATCCTGGGTAACTCGGATTCCTAGGTACCGCATGGATGGTGAAACATTTATTCCCAGATGTTGTTCTGGGATATTCCAAGTCATTATTTCTGTTTTACTCGAGTTGATGTCATACCCTGAGATAAGCCCAAATTCTTTTGCTCGCTGTATGACTACGGGTAGTGTAGTTTTTGGATCCGATGTTAAGATCAAAATGTCATCAGCGTATAGTGCAACCCGCCTCTCCCACTCCCCAAAGCAAAACGATGGAATATTTGTTTCTGCCCGCAGGACCTGGGCAAATGGCTCAATATATAAATTAAAGAGGAGTGGGGAGAGCGGGCATCCTTGTCTTGTGCCCCTGGTAATTTGAAATGCCTCAGTCAAGATGCCGTTAACCAATAGCTTGGCTGAGGGGGCACTATATAGCTGAAATATTGCTTTGCGGAATCTACTTCCAAAGTTGAATTTTGCGAGGACATCCTCTAAATAGGGCCAATTAACCCTGTCAAACGCCTTAGTTGCGTCTAGCGTGAGTGTGGCCAAGGGTAGGGAAAAGGCTGATGCAATATCTATGGCTCCTATCAGATCGTGTGTTAATTCTGACAGTTGTCGCCCTTTGATGAAGCCCTTTTGATCTTGGTGTATTAGGCTAGATATTACGCCGCTCAGTCTTGTTGATAATATAGTGGTGAAGATTTTGTAATCGTTATTTAGAAGCGATATGGGTCGATAAGATCCACATTCCCGGGGCGATTTGCCTAATTTTGGGATGAGCACAATTATTGCCTCCCCCCATGATTTCGGTGTTGGATTTCCTTCTATTAGGATGTCGTTAAATAAACCACACAGAACAGGGGCAATGACTTCTTCCAGAGCTCTGTATATCTCTCCTGGGAGACCATCTGGGCCTGCCGCCTTTCCTTTTTTGGAGTGCCGTATTGCTGACCTTACCTCTTCCTCTGTAATCTGACTCTCTAAAGCTTTATTCTGTGACATTGAGAGAGCAGGAAGCACAATTTCTTTGAGCCAATTTTCCCTAGCCCCTTGATTGTTGGGAAGATCTTCTTTATATATTAGTTCAAAGAAATCGTGGAAGGCATTACCTATGTCTGAGTTAGATGTTCTTACTGTTACTTCTCCCTCTACCTGTATCTCTTTGATATGTTTGAGAGCTTGGTCTGATTTTATTTTCCAAGCCAGAACTCTGCCGGCAGCTTCTCCAAACTCAAACTGGGATATCTTACTTGCTTCCCATCTCTTGTTAATCCTTTCTTGTAAGATCCCTTCCAGTTGTGCCTTCTTTTCAGCGAGCCTTGTCTGTTCTTGTGGTGTTGCCAGACGTTTGTCAATGTCTTGCTCTAATAGTCTCATTTCCTCCTCAAGATTGGCTATTTTTTCTCTATACATTTTGCGCCTGTACGAGGTCCTGTTGGTAATCTGTCCTCTCAAAAAGGCTTTAAATGTCTCCCAGACTACCATCAGATTTGCGGAACCTAAGTTTAAGTAAAAAAAAGTTGAAGACTCTTCTACTAGAAACTTGACCTCCTCTTCCTCGAGCAAGAGTGTCCGGTCAAATGACCAAGATGTTGATATGGTCTTGTTGTCTAATCTCATAGTAAAAGAAAGTGCAGAGTGGTCTGAAAGATGTGAAGGAAGGTAATCTATTGTTATCAGGGTGTCCTTCAAAGAATAACTAAAAAAAGCATAATCTATTCTTGACTTATGCTTAAACCGGCCATTTATAAAGGAAACCCCCATTTTATTGCCAGCTTTTTCTCTCCACAAATCTACCATGCCAAGATGTTTCATTATTGCAATAAGTGTTTGCCTCGATTTAGGTGAACTAGGAATTTTGGAGCTTGTGGATTTATCCAATTTAAGGTTGAGTACGATGTTAAAATCTCCCATCCAGATCACTGGGTCCTGCACTACTGTTAAATGATTCCTAACTGCATCTAAGTGAGATGGGTCGTCTGAATTGGGGCCATAATAGCCCACCAAAGTGCGAACTTGGCCTTCCAGTAATACTCTAACTATTAGCCATCTCCCTGTATAGTCCTGTTTATATTCCAGAATTTGTGCACTGGCTGATTTCTTAAAGATAAATATTATCCCCCTGGTATTTGCGTTATGATCTGTAGAACAGAATTTGTCTATCCATTTATATTTCTTTAATATCTGTTCGGCCTCTGACTTAATTAAGTGTGCCTCCTGGAGGACAATGATCTGTGCCTGGGAGTCTCTTAAATATTGGAAGATGCGCTCCCTTCTACCCTTCACCCGCAGACCATTAACATTCCAGGATAGAAATCGGTGCAAAGTCATTTTATTGATCCCACCTCACCCTCCTTCATGGTCAGTTTTTGACTTCTGGTGACTACTACGCTTGGCTTTATTGTAGTCAGACTTAAATCAAAGGGACACGCTAGAGAACTATTTTGATTAGGCTTGTGAGGACTTTTTATATTTTCTCCCCTTCTTCCCCCCTCCTCCTCCCCCCTGGGAAAACCCCCCCTACCTCCTGTGGCCTGATGTCTGGCCACCTTTACGCCCATTGCAGCTTGCTCTTTTCCCTCGGCTACAGTTACATTGTTGGGTTTTGGAGCTATTATCAATCCTTAAAAGGTTAGGACTGCCAAGGGCTTTTACTATTTTTTTTTTTTTTTTTTTTTTTAAAGTTGAGTGCCTATCTCCCTATTCAGCCTTAATCTTCATATTTTGTTTATTATTTATTTATTTATTTATTTATTAATTTTTCTTTTTTTTTTTTTTCCCCCCTCGGTTTTTATATGTATATATATATATATATATATATATATATATATATATATATATATATATATATATATATATATATATATATATTTTTTTTTAGTTTATTTATTTTATTGTAGTCATACTCGTGTTTTTATATGCTATACTAGTGTATCTTTAAATGATAGGTGTTTTTTTTTATTTATTTATTTATTTTTTTCCATTTTTATTTTATTCACGTTTTTATGTTATTTTTCTTCCCTGCTTTTTGTCTTCATCCTCTCCCTTTTTTTTTTTTTTTTTTTGCTCTCATGTGATATATTATCTAGACTTTCCTGTGTATAGTCCTCCTTTCCTAGGTTATTTAGCTTTCTGGGCCTGCGCATGATCTTGTATATTTTGCAGTAGGTCATCCGCGTCTTGTATTGAGCGGATGTTATGCATTTTGTTATTATACATGATCTTTAAGAATGCTGGGAATCTCATCTGAACATTTGCTCCTAACGACCTAAACTTTTCCATGCGCTGTCCCAGCTCCCACTGTCTATCAAGTGTGGTTTTAGATAGATCTGAGCGAATCTCGAACAGGAAATCAGGGCCCTGTATCGTTTTAGCCTTAAGCGCGAGATTCAAAACCTTTTCCTTTAGTGCATATGTCAGGAAATTAACTAATACTTTTCTAGGTTTACTTCTAGCCGGGTTCAGTCGAAATGGGTCTCGGTGTATCCGCTGTATGTCCTTTTCAAGGGACTCTACCGTCTCTTCCAGGTTGAGAGATTCCTTCAATAGCTTTACTATAAAGATCTTAAGATCACTCCCTTCCTTCCCCTCCGGAATCTTCAAAATTCGAATGTTATTACGTCTGGAGTAGTTTTCCAGCACCTCAATGCGCTCCCTCATACTCTCTCCGTCCTTTTGGAGAGTATTTATTTTGGATCTTGCTGATTCTAGGTTGGAGGACAAGACTCCCACTGAACCTTCTAGTATTTCTGTTCTTTCACACAGTCCATCAACTTTCTTTTCTAGGATGTCACAGGATGCCCTTATATCAGTCTGATTGGCTTTGGAAACTGCGAAGTCATGTCTGATTTCTTGTCTCATCGCAGTAATAGATCCCACAAGGGCCTCAAGAGCACTGCCCACTCCGGCCTCCCCCTGCCCATTAACCATCTCTAACCCCTCATGAAGTGAAGGCGTCTCACGATCAAGAGTCACTCCTGGGAGAGTTCGGAGGGACTCCAGTGGAACCTCTGTGGTTAGCACCAGTTCGGAGTCATGTGCGGGTCTCTCTATCGGCTTCGGAGACAGTATCTCAGCTAGACTTGGAGTGGGGGCTTCTCTCTCCCCAGTGGTGACCTTTACTATATCCTGTAGGTTATCTTGGTTCTCTAGTGTAGCCATATCTTGCGAAATCTCCAAAACCTGGGGTATGGGCTTAAAGTACGAGCGTAGCGATGGAGTTATGCCAATGGGGGCTTTTATGTTTTTATTTTTATTCTTACTCTGCCTCGTTTGCTTTGTGTTTTTAGTGCCTTTGCACAATGCGGGTCTCCTTGATTCTAGTGCTCCCGCTTTGTAACTCAGATTGAGCTCCTTTTCTGAGCCCTTCCCAACAATGCCCTCTGGGACTTGTAGTATGTTATTTGCTTTTACTGATTTGGCCCCTCTATGGACAGCCCTGGCTTTGCTTCTGGTAATGCGAGGTTGCTGCTCTGCTCCCCTGGCTGCCTTCCCTGCCCCTCCTGGACTCACCGCATCATCCTTCCGACTTGACACTGCAAGTTGTGAGCATCTCCCCTCATCTGCAGGGCTCACCTCCGTGTTCAATCGCCGCGATTGCGAGGGCGGGTCACCAGCTGACAACAAGCGTCGGGGGCTCCTTCCTTCTTCTCCGCTCCCGCCGCAGCCGGCAGTGGACCTGCTCAGGGCTCCTCTAGCTGCGGCCGCCCGGCCGCGACGGAGCTCCACGGCTGCCCGCCTCCAACTCGGGTGAGGAGCGGGTGCCGAAGAGAGATTCGTGGTCGGCTGACACATACGCCGCAAACCCAGGTACCGATGTGCGAGGAGAGGCTTTTGCACTATATGAGTGCTGCGCTTTCTACCTCACGCTGTTTTTTTAAAATTCTTTTCTGTGACCCAAGTGTAGAACAATAATTCCAGCTCCATTCAGCTGTGATTTCTGCGTTCCTGCAGCGAGGTACTCAGAGTGCTGCTTTGGTGCGTGCGGTCCGCTCTAGCCAGCGGCCGCCATGTTTTCAGTTTTATCTCTTTTTTATAGATGAGACCACCATTTAATGATAATGAATCATTACTTAGGTCCAAACCAAAAAAGGAAAAAACTCATGTGTTCTATTATCACACTATGATTTTATAGTAAATTATGGTAAGTTTGTGTAAGCAATTTAGACACATATATGTACACACACAGATTAATTATATACAATAATCACAATTGAGTTGGTGGCGTGAAGTGAACACAAAAAATTACATATATATTTACATATCACAACACATTATATACAAGATACATTAACATATATTCTAAAAACAAATAAACACAGTGTACAGTTTTTGAGGGCAAGTATCAACCCAGTAAGTAGTTACTCCCGTTACTTTTCAATAAATCTGGGTAATCAAAAACACTTATTAAAGCATCGACGATTCGACCCCTGAACTTAATTGCGATATTGATTCGTCTGTGTGGGTTCTTCTTCAGGACTAGATATTGAATCTGTGTGTGGCCTTAAAATAGGTTCCACTTTGATATATATTCAGCACGGCAACTTGTACTCATGTGAGGATGGATGACCTGATCCTGACGTATACCTCCAGGTCACTTGATAGGATTACATCTGTGGCAAAGCTTTCCTCCGGCGTCTAGCGCACGAGGTTCCATGGATGCAATTCCTTATACTACAAGAGATTGCTTGTAGGGGCCATCCGCCTCCAATTACAAACGTAAGGTGGTAGCCAAGGCTGATTATTTGCCTTTGGATACTTCTTTGGCTTTCTGCGCTCCAGACTGAGAAACCGGGAAGCCGGAGGGGGTACCTTCATGCGCAAAAAAATCTTGACAGACTTATTCCTCTTTGTACGCGTGCTGCAGAATATCTGGGGATGCTTAAAAAAAAACATGCAAGTTGCATGGGAACACCCACGGAACACTCATGGAACGCCTTCTCAGGTTAGAGTAACGCAATGCAGCGATTTCCACTGTGCTGCGTTACTCCAGATTTATGAAGCCACTCAGGGCCATGCAAGGTGGCCTGGCGTTTCTTCAAAATCACATTTTGGGCTAGCATCGCTTTTCCACCATGTTGCATGGTGCAAGAGCGATGCAACTCCGCTCATAAATATGCCCTATGGTCTATAGATATTTAACTGAATTTATGATAATAGAATTCTAAAACGAGATATGAAAGAAACAAAACATTGAAATTTAAAATATACCTTACCATAATATCTAAAACAATGAATTCATGAATGAATGAACGAATGAATGAATGAATGAAAGGACTTATAGAGTGCGGCAGCTATACAAAAGGGCATCCTGGTTTACAAAAAAACAAAAGATACCAAAACAGTTGGCTGAGTTAGACAGTAGTAAACAACCAGGTGTTCAACTGTTTATTAAAATGCATGTAATTGATTATATGGCAGAGGGCTGATATCCAGTTTATATCGGGCCCTGTAAAAACCTCCCTATAAAACAATAATCTCAAATTTGAAAAAGGAGTATAAACATAAGTTCATTCAACTAAAACAAGTGTTTTTTTAAATAAAAATGTCCAAGGTATAATAGAGGTAAGGACTAAGGGCCATATGTATCATCAAACTATTTTGCATTTCCTAAATAGCGAATTTTAAGGAATCGCTATTTAGGAAATGCAAAACGGTATGTATGTACAAAATCGCTTTTCAATAGCGATTCCTTAGCATTCCTAATTTGCGATTAGCAAATTGCTAATCGCAAATTACCCATTCATTTCCATGGGCCAGGAGGCCCATAGGAATGAAAGTGCAATTTGCGATTAGCAATTTGCTAATCGCAAATTAGGAATTTTTTCAAGGGTGCAGGGGTGTCTCAAGAACACCCTGCTGCACCCCTGAAAAAGACATTTGGGGGCATATGGCGCACATACATGCCCTAAGGGCATGTATGGGCGTCATATGGCACCTGTGTTTTTTTGTAAAAAAGCTTTTTGAAAAGAATTCGCAACTTACCACCAACTAGAAGTTGGTGGTAATTTGCGAATCCTTAATGACATTTTTTGAATATTTTTTGTTTGATACATTGCATTTAAGGAATCGCAAAATTTGCGATTCCTTAAGTGCAATCGCAAAATAAGGAATTGCAAATTTTGCTATTCCTTATTTTGCATCAAACATGGTTGATACATACCGTTTGTCAAATTAGCATTCGCAAAGGCCGAAATTCGCAGAATTTCGGCCTTTGCGAATGCTAATTAGCTTGATACATATGGCCCCAAAGCTTCTAAAATAATTTTTTTTAAAGAAGAAAGGATAAGGGAAGTATGGGAAACCCTGCTGAAGTGAATTGGGGAGAGAAAATAAGAAGGTGAAGGATATATCAGGGAGACATTTGTGAGCCAATGCAAAATGCTCCAAGTGGAAATTCAAAGAAAATGAAACACAATATGTGATAAACCAGAGTGGACATAGAGAAAATAAAAGAGGCAAAAAAACTTTCGCCAGGTGCATTAACAAAGCACCCATCCAAGCTAAGATAATCTTCAGCATTCGTTATGACTTATCCAATCCTGAGACATTGAAAGGCAATCAAACAACATTTTGATGACCTATTGAAGTTCTCCCAAACCAAAATCTTTTTTTTTTTTTTTATATTTTTTATTTGCATCAAACAGACACACAGAAAAATAATCCTAATAATCAGAGTCCATCTACACAATTTTCAATAGAGTCACAGAAGAACATTCAACATTAAATTAATCATAATCAATATAGAGATCTTACAGAATACAGAATAAAAAATGCATGATAAAAAAAAACTCGATGAGTAAAATATACTAAATTTAAGACATAAATAATCCCCAGATTCTGTCAATTTTACGTTTAGCACGAATGCCCTTTGAGATAGCTAGGGCATTCTCCATTGTATGTATTTCCTTAACTAAGCACCACCAATCCATAACAGTTGGTGAATTTTTCTGAATCCAAGCTCTAGCAATAATAAGTCTTGCACAAGTAACTAATATATTCAACAGATCCCTAGGTGTATTGGAGCCCCCATATATACCAATCAACATATCAGTTGTTGAGAGAGAAATAGGTTCAGTAAGTCTATCAGAAACCACCTTAACTATTCCGTCCCAATATTCACTGAGATGGGGGCACAAACAAAACATGTGAACAATATCAGCACCAATTAGGTCGCATTTCGGACATTTCGTGCGTTCACTATAATTATTATTACTTGCCCATTTGAGAATTCGCTCGGGAGTATGATATAATTGACATATAGTTTTAAACATTTGTAGTTTAAGACTAGAAGAGTGAACTGATGAATTTAAGCTCTTAAGGGAAAGAGTAATTAGATCTATTGGTACATTTAAAGCTAATATTCTACTCCATTTCTCCGTTAATTTGATGATATCGCTAGTATTAAAGTCAGAGAATATCTTATATCCTATACTAATCGTGGCTTTGTCAGATTCTCTATAAATACAATCCCATAGATCAGAATCAATTACCATAGTAAGTTCTAATTTTTTCACCAAATGATCTCTAATCTGGTAATACTTAAACCTAGCTAGTTCTGATAAATTATAACATTGCTTTATATTTTCAAACGACATGAATCCTTGACGATCGTACAAATCTCCCAAGAGTTTAATACCAGATTCTAAGAATGATCGGCATGTTAGATCCTGAAAAATTACAGGGAAGCAAGGATTGCCCCACAAAGGTGTTTTATAATGTAAACAGGAAATATTGCATTTAATCATAATAGATCGCCAGATGTTAACGGTATCTCGTACCGTCTTAAATTTTACCCTTTTGAAGTAATTAGGGTCATTTAATCGGTAAATAAACATATTAGCATCTTGTCCAAGTAAGAATTTATGAAAATACAAACATTTGTCAAAAATTGTTAAGCTACGAAAACGAACCAAAAAAGCCGACCAATAATATAGCTTGAAATCCGGAAGAGCCAAACCACCTTGGCTAAACGGAAGTTTGAGTGAGGAGACAGCTCGACGGGCTTTTTTATACCCCCATATAAAGCTACTAATAATTCCTTCTAATCTAAGAAAATAAGAATTGTTTATACGTAGGGGAATTGCACGAAATAAGTATAAGTATTTTGGTAATATTTTCATTTTAATTAAATTATGCGGCCAATGATGCTAAGTGGTAATTTATGCCATTTCTTAAATTGCATAGCAGTCTCTTTTAATAATATTTCATAATTTATTGCTACAATTGAGTCAATATCCGAAGAGATTTTAACACCCAAGTACATTGCCACACCATAAATTCCTGGAGTGGGAACAGCCAACTGGTAATTCGTAACAATTTGAGTTTTAGCAGTGTTAAGTCTATAGCTAGAGACTGAGCCGTATATATCGGCTTCAATTATGATACCTTTCAGAGCTTGAGGCACATCCGAGGAGAACACTGCTACATCTTCAGCATATACAGTAATGTCAAGTTTGTTTAAACCATTGAAAAATGGGTTGATTAGGGGCTGGCGTTGTAGTGCAACTAAAAAAGGTTCCATACCTAAAGCAAAAAGAAGGGGTGATAATGGACACCCCTGTCTTGTCCCCCTCTTAATTGAAAACATAAAGTGATTGAATCCATCTCAGAAATTGGCCGTTAATACCAAATGCCTGTAAAGCTGCCCATAAAAAACCCCACCCCACTCGGTCAAATGCTTTTTCTGCATCTAGTAAAATCATACCGAGTGGGGTGGAATGAGTCCGAGCAGCATCAAAAGCAGAGATGGCCATATTAATATGTGCTGTAGTATCACGTTTAGGGATAAATCCATGTTGCTGAAAAGATACCAGCTGAGACATTACTGGCGCAAGCCTAATAGCCAGAATTTTAGCGAAGATTTTAGCATCGCTGTTGATAAGCGAGATTGGTCTGTATGAACCTCTCTCTTGAGGTATTTTACCCTTTTTTAAAAAGAAAATAATTTGAGTTAAGTTCCAAGATCTGGGTGCCTGTTGCCCATTACCTATAGCCCGGATAACGTCCGTTAGTAAAGGTGTTAGCTCCTCGGCACAGTGTTTATATAATTCCAAAGGAATGGAATCCTCCCCGACGGCTTTCCCTATTGCCAGGGAGTTAATAGCGTCCCTAATTTCGGTTGCTGTGATGTCTTCCCCTAGTTGTACAGATTGTTCCGACTCTAAAGTTTTAACCATATTAAGTTCTATATAATTTTTAATACAATCCTCCGAAATTATAGTCTCTGGTGTATATAGAGCTTGATAAAAGGAAGCAAATTGTAACAATATTGATTTAGAATCGCAAAATAATTGATTATTGTCTCCTTTAATTTCTTTGACTATGTTCTGTGATCGATCTTCGGCAACTTTATAAGCCAAAAGTTTATCAATTTTATCACTTTTTTCATATTGATCAAGTTGATATTTTCTCAGTTTATTAATGCTCTTAGCTCTAAAAAAATCCTTTAATGCAACTTTAAGTTCGATTAGTTTAAAATTAAGTACTTCCATATTAGATGCCCCATCAGACAGAGCCGCTGATAATTGAAGCTCAATTTCACGAATTTCTCCAAGCCTTTTCTCATTTAAATTTCGATGTTCTTTATTTTGTCGAAAGATATATTGTTGGGTAAATCCGCGTATGCTAGCCTTACAAGCATCCCAAACTATCAATGGTTGACTGGATTGAATATTTATATTGATAAATTCTTTTATGTGTTCTTTAAGCTGATTCACAAACCCATAGTCAGTAAACAAATATTTTGGAAATGAGAAAAAGCGAGGAGAAAACTCCCCAGCAGTGACCTCGAAAGTCAAAGAAATTGGATTGTGGTCTGATGTTACCCTTGGATATATAACCATTGAGCAGTTACTAAGGATATAGTCTGAAGCCCAGATCATATCTATGCGTGAGCATAGCTTATGAGATGCAGAATAGTATGTGTAACCAGCTAGTTTGGGATTTAAACATCTCCAAGCATCTTTCAGGAGATGAGTAGACGTTAGATCAAGAATTGCAGCTCTAGTTTTCCTCATTCTCTGGAAAGAATTTTTTCTTGTTGTATCTAGGTTGTAATTCATAATACAATTAAAATCACCCAATACAATGTGTTCCCCGTCCCATCCAAGCAATTCTATATTAATCTGATCAAAGACGGTTGGTTCATCTTGATTTGATGCGTAAACCCCACAGATTGTAAATATTCGACCTCCCAACTTTATCTGAGCTATGGCCCACCTACCAGCTTTATCAGTTAGTGTCTTGAGTGTCTCGCCCTTCAGACCTTTGTTCTTTAAAATCGCCACCCCCCGAATTGAAGCGTTAAATTTAGTACAAACCAATATATCATATCCTAATTGTTTAAGCAAATATTTATCCTTATAAGCTATATGGGTTTCCGTAATTACCACAATTTGAGGTTTGTACATCTTCAGCTCCTCATACACAAGACTCCTCTTTATTTTATTATTTAAGCCCGAAACATTCCAAGCTAGACATTTTATTCGGTGCATTTTAAATAGTCTTTATCCCTATCTGTATGATCTCTATAATCCCCATAACACATTAAATCAATTGTGTAATTCTTATAATTCTTATAGTTCTTCTTATTTTTATATGTTTTGAATCTTTTGTGTCTTTTGTGTCCTTTGATGCCTTTTTTACCCCCGAACATTTCTTCCGCTGCCCCACCCCACACTCTGCAAAGACCACCCCCGACCCAATAGTTACCTACAGGTCCCCCCCTAAGACCGGCTACCGCTATAATGGTAGCCATCGAACGGATTTAGCGACTTATAGGGCCCGGGCAAAAAAAAGCAAGAGAAAAAATTCATAAAGTGCCATACTTAATGGTAATCATTATCTTAACATGACCCATTACCACCCACTCAGAAGAAAAGGCAAATCAGTCAATCTACTAGTAGACCGTAGTGCAATAACAGTAGAGCAAGAAAGAAAAGAATCATGTAAAAAAAAAAAAAAAAGAAAAAAAGAGAGCCACAAGAAGATACATGAGCATGACATTAGTCAATGTCCGAATCACTTTCCGAGTCTCCAAGAGGAAATAGCAGCTTCAACCTCATTTACTTCCAAGAAAAAATAAGACCGGCCATTTTTAATAACTTTCAGTTTTGCTGGTTCCTGTAAAAAGGCTTGACCTCCTAGCTCCTTGATCGGGTCAATAAATTGTTTCAGTTTCCAGCGCCGTTCCAAAGAAAATTTGCTTAAATCAGAGCGAACAAAGAAAACAACTGCGTCGATAGTCACGGGAGTATTTGGCCGTGCTTTGATTGATATTGCTTGACGAAGTAAATGGTTGCCAATATATATCAGAATTGGTCGTGGGAATTTGCCACTCTTATCCCTTTGAAATAGGGGTAGTCCAAGATGGCGGATTGACACCGCTAGAGCGGAGGAGCACTTAACGGGTCCGGGCTTGCATGTTTGAAGCGCCGCGAGTGAAACGAGTCTCAGACGATTATATGAGACCACGTCGGTGCCGGTGAATTGCAGAGCTGTGCCAGACTTTAGTGCTTACCTGGAGGTCGTATGCCGTATCTGTGGCTGGTCAAGAGCCGAGTGCGCAGTCTGTTTGGCTCCGCTCGATTACCGCGACTGATCCCTCACTCTGCGAGGGGCTGGTCGGCGGTCAACTGGTTTGGGCTGCAGCTTTTTCGGCGGCTCCCTTCCTTGCCGAAATTCAATCATCACGGAATGGCCCCGAAACCTCCAGTGTGCAGTACTCGGACCACGGCGGCAGCAGTTGGGAAAGCAGCAGTAACTCCAGCGCTGGGACCGGGGCTGGTAGCAACCATGTCTCCCAACAACACAACGCCCGGTGGAAAGGCTGTCAAAAATGCGCCGGTCGTCACCCTGGATGTGGTTCTGGACAAACAGAATGCTGGTAGGCAAGAGAAACTGGCATCAAATATGGGTAGTACTAAGCTCAAAGGCAGTGTTGTGAATAATATGTTATCAAATGTAGCAGAAAAATTGATACCGTCTCAGGCAACGGGTAATAGTGTCAATGGGGGCCAGAGCGATGTTAATTTAAATAACTTGCACCTAATAAAAAATACTGAAAGCGAACTTGAAATTAACATTGGCTTGAATGCTGGCACTATTGCATTGACCAGTGAAGTTACAAATCCTCAAGCTTTAAACTCGCTAATTGATACCAACTCGAATCCTACTCAGTCTGCAACTTGCTTAATGGCAAATACCTCATCAAATCACGTGCCATCCATGATTTCAGCTGCAACCTCTGGTGATGATAGGGGTTGAGGGGTGTGAAAATGGCGACTACACTGAGGTAATTGAGACAGATGAGGAGTATGTCGACTTCAACGATCATGGAAATAGCACACCAACAGGATCAACTAAAGATAAAGCTATCAATTTTAAAAAGCTTAGAAATAAGACTAAGACTAAAACCAAAAAAACTATAAGTAAACCAAAGCCTAGCACTTTGAAAGCAATAGTAGAAAATAGCCCAATAAGACAATGGGTACAAGCTAAGGGCGGAGTTAAATCCATGGCTATGAGACTCTCTGGTAATAGTCCTAATGACGTGGTTGCTGTAATTGAAGATGTAAATACCCCTAATTCTATGGTGGATGTACCTGGTACTATACCTGGACCTGGGCCTGTACCTGTATTAACGGACCTGAATCATCAGTCTAACGAGGCACCCGTCGTAACACAGAACATTGAACAGAACATAGAAAACTCCAGGGCTTTAGTGGAAAGACATCAACTGTCTGACTTTGGTATAGCATCTATTAAACCATCAGAAGAAAACCTCTGTTCTTCAATGCTAACCGTACAAATGTCTCCTTCATCATCAACAATACTTTTAAATTACGGGGTAACACTTCTATACTCCCTTCTATATTCCCTTCTAGTAACAACAGCTCAATGCAAGATATTGCTAGTATTGCTAGAGTAACAATGGCTGGCACTGATTCAGCTTCAACAATAGACCTAACAAAGGGAACAACTCTGGCGGAGCCATCACAGTCTTCTATTTTAACAGCTGATTGGACCCTTCAAGGTGAGGTATCCGCATCTCTTCAGACGATATTACAGCTTCTAAATGAACAGAAGCAGGAAGCAAAAATACACTATCAGCAGATGAGGGAAGACAGTAGTAAGACTCAAGCCTCATTACAAGAGATGTCATGCAAACTGGGGGCTGTCTCTCAAGATATAGAGGAACTACAACAAAGAGTTGTTCTAACGGAGGAAAAGTCACAACGCGCTGAAATTGCTGTGAATAAACATGCCTCTCAACTTCTTCAGATGCAAGTTAAACTTGAAGACTTAGAAAACAGACAACGGAGGCAAAATTTACGTGTTTTTGGTATTGCGGAGGGAGCTGAGGGAGCTGACCCTCGAGCTTTTATTGTCCAACTATTTCAAAAAGCTTTTCCTGATTTAGCAGATTGGGATTGGGACTCCCAGATCCAGCGTGCGCATAGACTATCCCTAACCAAAATCATCAATATTTGTCATTTAGTTTCCAACTCACCTGAACAATCACCCTTTTCACAACAGATCACCACCACTCTTAAATCCTGATTTGTTCTCAAACCTCTAGAGAGTGCTGAGCTGATATGCCTGCTATAAAAATAGTATCCAACCTACCGTTGCACCAATGCTCAATCTCCTTCTTCAAATAATTATCACAGTCTCTTGCTGAATAAAAAAAATGTCTTACTCCTCTACCTTTATGTGGCCTACAACACTGTTGATCACACTATATTGGTGTTGGATTTGCCCCTTTCTTCAGGGTCATCCCCAAACATTTTGCCTTACCCCCCTGTTCTTTGAACCGTTTCTTTTTAGCTTTTAGGACTCTGTGCACATTACCACAGCTATCCCAGTGATCTCCAAAGTAACTTTTAGTTCTAGGATAATTGCAATGTTAATCCTGGTTAATATTGACCATTTTAAGAAAAATGGGATTGAAGATCTCCCGTTTGAGGAACCGGTTGTTGCTGAGATAGATTCTTGTAGGGAAGACACCCAGAGCTTAGGTAGAGTTGCACCTAATAGTAGGAGGGTTGTAAAACCCAAAAATATTATAATCTCGGGTGGTAGCATCACAGGGAAAAGAATGATCAATATTGCTGGTAATGATGAATAAGGTGTCAGTGTATCTAGAGGGGAAGATGAGTTGGCCCATTGGAACTGGGTAGTAGGTTCCCTGAAAGCCTCCAAAGAAAACATAAACATTCCTAAGCTGCAGAGATAGCATTTGGCTTTATTTAGATCTGATTGGAGTATGAAATGAGCTAACGGTACTACCCTTTTGGTGGCTACCTCAGGGGAGGAAAAAAAGCTAAACCAAGAACCGAATTCCTTATTAAGGGAGCAATACAAGCAGCCATAATTTATGTGGCAAAGGGAAATTAATCGTCTGAAGCAGGTAAGAACGAGATTGAAGGTGTCCGAACGTAGAGGAGTGGAAGCTCAAAAATGGATCAAAATGAGAGAGGTTGCTCCTACCGGTGACTCACGTAAATACTGGGCTGTAATACCCAAATATTGTGACTGTAGAATCAAGGATGAAGCCATTTTAATATCTGATGATGAATGGGTCCAATACATCTCACTGTTATACATAGTAAATACTAGGAGTGGGTTAGAGGAGACAATCAGTGAGTCTCACTCAGGGATGTCTATGATACTCCTTCCTGTGAAGAGATGGAGTGTTTTATAAAAGGAGCAAGGCGTTCTGGGACAATGGGTCCGGATTATTTACCAATAGCTATCATGCTCCTTTTTCTATACCCGCTGTTCCAATATTGTTATGCACACAGGACTATTCCATCCTCTTGGAAAGGAAGCATAGTGGTACATTTATACAAAAAGGGTTTTAAAGCTTCTCCTGCTAGTTTTAGGCAGATAGCATTATTGGATGTGATCGAAAAACTGTTTGCCAAGAGTAGAATTAATCTTCAGAATGTGCCTTTGGTAATGATCTTGTTCCTGGAGAGCAGGCGGGTTTTCGCAAGCATAGGGGTACCCTAGATAATATTTCTGCCTTTCAGACTTTGATTGAAAAGTATCCAGAAGGCAAGGGTATGGCCTTGTATGCTGCCTTCATAGATTTCTCCACAGCATTAGACAGGATTGACCGAGAGATGCTGTGGAGGAATCTGGCCGCACTGGCAATCCCGCATATTTTCTTATGCTGGTTATTACATTGCACTCCTCTACCTGGACTCAGGTCATGATGGGAGGGAACCAGGGCTGTTGAGTGAAAACCCATAATGGATTGAAGCAAGGATGCTTATTAGCGTCTCTCCTATTTTCTCTTTACATAAATGACTTATCTAGTAGGGTGGGGCAATGTAAGGGGGATCTTCCAAAGCTAGGAACATTGAAACCCAGATGTCTATTCTAGGCAGATGATGCTATCCTGCTAGATTTAACTCTGATAGGTCTACAAAGGTGACTAAATGAGCTAGACCATTAGACTGATGAAGATTATTTAAAAATAAATATTTCCAAAAGTAAAATCACGGTTTTTAGGTCCCTGGGATGCAGGGTTAGAAAAAACATGCACTGGTTCTTGGGTAAAGATAAACTAGATGCAGTGAAGTTATACCCGTATTTAGGCAGAATATTTACAAGCAACTGCCCTAGTAGTGATCATATTACCCAGTGTTGAAGTAAGGCAATATCTCAAGCCTCTGCAATTGGTAGGCTATAAAAATGTTGCGGGCAAAGACATTTTGTTCATGTTTTGTCCTTCTATTAGATAAAATTCCACCCTCACTGAGTTATGCTTGCGAATCAGTGGGTGAACAGCAGTGGGACTTTTTTGAGAAGGTGGAGTGACGTATTTGGCACCAAATCGGTAAACTGAACTATATGGCTGCTCCAGCAACTCTTCGGCTCAAATTTGGGCTTCTTTCGACTTATGAGCTTGCTATGGCAGCAAGCCTAAGGTTGGGGAATGCAAATCAAATCACATCAAATCAAAAGTCTTTATTTCGATTTTTTTCAATCATAAAAGACAGTTACAACCTTAATCATTTGTAAGAAAACTTTTACAATTTAAATTTTTTTAAAATAAAAATAAAATCCACAGTTCTTTACTTCTGCCCTCAATTGACAGTTATTATTGGCCTATCGCCAAACATTGAGCCCATAGTTTACAATCATTAAATAAATTATGTTCAAAAGAGAAAATAAAACATAAATATATTATTCATTACATTCATTATACGAGAAATATATTTTAAAATGTATCACTAAATACATTACTCACTAGGTACTTTTTACAATCTCATGTAACATAGGCCAAAATTACTGTAGGCTCATTTTACGGGCCCGAATTATCCACATCCAATGGAGGAATTTAGCTAAAGCTATGACTACGGCTTGAGAGTTGTCAGTTCGTAAGATCCTGACAGCCTCACAACCCGTTTTGAGACCTAACTGTACACAAATAGGTTTTAAGAAGTGGAGAAGTGTGGCTCACTGGTTAGAGGAGGCAGACCTGGAAGCAGAGGTCAGCCCGGGACCAGGGTTCAATTCCCGGCTCGGCGGGGTCTTGAGTCCTAAAATGTCCATGGACTCGACAATTCTCGCTCCGGTGCCTAATCGATTCATGGGTTCACACTCTGCGACTATGGGCAATAGATTGCTTAATCTCCACAACGGCCCCTCGCGGCGGGATGCCTGGCTTTCACCTTGCGGATACCCTGCCGGGGTATCTCACAGGGGAATACCAGGACGGGTTCCCTAAGCAAGCGCTTAGAAACCAGTGGTGATTTGCGCTATACAAATCCATGTACATTTACATTTAACCAAGATCTCCTAGGCACCTTGTATTCTGGGCAGGCAAAGAGAACATGCCCAATGCCTTCCCGCTGATCGGAACAGAAGGGACAGGCCGATCCTTGTCCCCCACGCCATTTTGCTGTGAGAGCATTTAGTGGTAACGTCCCCACCCTGATCTGATGATATTTCTTCCTGTCCCCAGGGATAGTAATCCAGTCCCAATAAGCCTCAAGGGCCGGAGAATGCTTGAGTTGTAGAAAGTCTGCCGTAAAAGATGGTTCGATACAAATCTGTTTGTCTCAAGCATGTTCCAGTACAGGTCTCGGAATATTTTTCTAGATGGAAAGAGATTCCCTACCGGATCGTCCCACAGTGGGGATAATCCCATGGCCTTGTAAATTGTTTTTACCTCCCTCATCCATAGTATTTTGTGAGCCTTATCTAAGTCTCTCACATCGAGGAAGGCCCATGCATACTGGGAGAGTTCGGGGTAACCCATAATCTCCTCCAGTAGGCAACCGATCTATATCTGGCCATATCCTCGAGGCCATGTGACCCTAAATCATAGTGGAGAGGGATCAGTGGAGTGGAAGCCGGTAGACCTGTGATGTTGCGCAGAAATTTATTTTGCGCTCCCGTCAGCCTTTTTAAGTTACTGAGCCCCCACAGTTCCGCCCCATAAAGGACTGCTGCTCCAACTTTGGCGTCGTAAATCTTTAGAACCGGGGTAATTGGCCTAGTATGAGATAGATACAATTCCTTTGTGAGTGCTCCTGTCAGTTGTGCGTGCTTCGTAACCAGCTGGTTGGTGTGCTGTTTCCAGTCTAGTTTGGATGATAAGGTTATGCCCAGATAATTAAATACATGGGTCTGCTCCAATTGAACACCACCCATAACCACCTTCCCTCTGGCATGCTTGCCTTTATGTAAGACCATGAACTTTGTCTTAGATGTATTAATGGCAAGACCATGGTCATGGCAAAAAGCTTCAAAAACTCCAACGGCCTTTTGGAGGCCCTGCTGTGTCTTCGAGATTAATAGCGTATCGTCAGCAAACATCAACAGGGGGATCAGCCTGCCATCCAACTTGGGGGCATCGGTTGGCTGCTTTTCGAAATAGCTGATCACCCTGTTGATTTACAGTGAGAAGAGTGTAGGGGCAAGTACACACCCTTGGCGTACCCCCCCTTGCGATAGAGAATTTATCAGTTACGCTCCCCTGTTGATTCCAGCGGACTCGAGCAAAGTTATCTTCGTGCAGTCTGATTAGGAGTGACAGGATATCCAGGGGGATACCCTGTTCTTGTAAGGCTTCCCACAGCTTGGTACGAGGCACCAAATCGAACGCTGATTTAAGATCAACGAAAGCTGCAAAGAGCATACCCCCCCAGTAACACTACACGCCAATATAGTAAAACAAATCTAAAAACTTGATCGATCGTGCTGGTGTGGCTACGGAACCCTGCCTGTAAGGGCGACAGAATATCTTTTTCCTCTATCCAGCCATGGATACGCTGCAGTAGGAGCCTTGCCACGACCTTTTGTATACAAGCTATAAGGCTAATGGGCCTATAGTTTCCTGGGTCCGAGCACTCCCCTTTTTTAAAGATTGGAATGATCTTGGCACCCTTCCAGGACTCTGGTATAGGTGAGCCCATCGCAATGCCATTCGCTAACAATTGGATGTAAGAGGCCCAACGATCCTTATCATGCATAAAAAGGTCTGCCGGAACGGAGTCCAGGCCTGGTGCCCTTGCTTTTGGGATATTGTTCAAAGTTTTGATAATATCAGCTTTGGTAAAGGAAAGGTGATTTGCGCCCTCAATTGCTTTTAGGAGAGCCTCACGCTCTTCTCCCTCATCTTCCACAGCGGTAAACTGGGACGCATAGTGAGAGACCCAAGCATTTGGTGAAACATAATTAGTAGGTTCACCCCTTTTGATCCCCCTTCCCCATTTGACCATATCCCAAAAGGAGCACATAGACCTTTCTTTGCTACCACTCAGGAGCTCCCTCCAATACTCATTCTCCCAGTCGCTTTTTGCCTTAAGTTGCGTTTTTTTGTACATGACTCGGGCAGTCTTGATCTTAGCTATATCTTTTATTTTTACTGCGTCTGATAGAGCCCTATATGCGACCCTGCAGGATTTGCCATACCATTGGTCCTCCTTCCTCACTGGCCTGCTCTGTTTTTTTGTCACCTTTTTGATGAATAAAGATCTTAACTCATTAAAAAAACTGTCGTGGATCCGACTAACATTTGATACGATTGCCTCCACAGTGGAATTGTTCCTTAAATCTTCTATAGCCTGGACAGTCAAGTCCCTCATGTCAGCAACACCTTCCTCATTTATAACGCAGTTAGCCTATCTTATTCGTCTGTAGTTGTTTGAGAGGGCTATCTCAACACAGTCACTCAAGCCTTCGCATTTAGATAGCTCGAATAATCTAAATGGCAAGATTAGTGGGTCATGATCACTCTCCACCCGTTCCTCTATCCACATATCATCAATACTAGACCAGTTCTCCTTATTTGTAAGAATATAGTCTATGCGGCTATGAGAAATACCGTTGTTAAAGGTGGAGGCGCCCTGTTTGTCAGAACCCATCCTTCCGTTTGTGGCACGTAGCCCGTGCTCCACACATAGGACTTTGAGTTGTAGTGCTGCCTCTGACCATTTTTTAATGGGTGGTATTGTCAGCTGAGGGATCTTCCAGATATAGTCCTCTTCCACTGTAAGGTCCATATCATTGCTGTCTAGAGGTTCAAAGCAACAGTTAAAATCTCCGGCTACAATAATGTTGCCTTTTGTGCAGTAGCGCTCAAGGAGAGTATCTAATTGACCAACTGCTTCGGTGGGTTTACCACCTGGGAGCCCCCTAGAATAGATATTAAAGACAAAGAGGTCCTTGTAATCAGCACTTTTGAATTTGATTAGCAGGATACCTGGGCTGTTTGTGGCCAGCTGAGTAACAGAATATCTACTATGCTGCTTGACCCATGTCAACAGACCTCCCTTCGGTCTCCCCCGTAAGCTAGGGATAGCTGGAGTATAAAAGTTTAAATATCCTTGCTTAAATTCCAGGGTTACCTGCCATGTTTCCTGGAGGAGGATTATATCCTTATTGTCCAAAAAGGCTAACCAATCCAGAGATGTTACCTTATTTCTCAGCCCTGCCACGTTCCATGACACCAAAGTGGATTGGGCCACAGGGTAAATACTGTTTGATATAATGCGAGGGTCAACGCTAACTCTGCCCTCTTTGGGTAGTGTACCCCCACTTAGACTAGTATCAAAAAACCCAGAATTTAAATCAGTATTATTTTTTGCTGTATCGTCAGTGATAGGATCGAATAATTGATTTAGGCCATTTGTCCCTTCCAAATCCACTGAGGTATTACATTCACCCATTATGATGGTCTGGGGCATGGAGATGTCACATATAAGGGCAGTGCTCAGAGCTACAGTATCACCCATTCCACACTCCTTAGTTATTGTAATACATGCCGTGTTGCAATCCCTCTTAAGTCAGTCGCAATCATATAAGCCTGACAGGATCCCAAATCTGTTTCCTAGGCTAATCCCCCATTCGTTGGCTGGAGCACCCACACCCCCGCCCCATCTATTCGTCGTGATATCCCACCTTGGCCCTAGAGTCTTAGGATAGGTCACATTTTGCTGCTCGCCATAAATTTTTTTTAGGGTGAGTGGAACAACGGTGCCACTCCTGCGTTGGGGGGGAGTATACTTGACAGAACATTAGGGAGCACAGCCGAATTAGAAAAGTTCACCACTACACAGTCTCCTTTGAACTTTTTCGGTCTGTTCCCTATCCAGGCTACCCTTCTAGCCATCTCCCCTGCTAACTGCTGTTTCCCACCTGGAGCCATCTGCATGTTACCTGACAACCAGTGTAGCGCCTTACTAGAGAGAGATGTTGGGGTGCCGCTCGTAGTCGGTTTTGAACTCTGCTGTTTGTGCTGCCTGTGTTCTCGTCTAGGAGGAGACTGCCGTTTTGGATTCATGGACACCGCTGGAAGACCGGGACTGCGAGGCCCATCAGGCTGTGCGTTACAACAGCCCGCACACCTGCCGCCTCTTCCCGTGTCCCCTCCCCTCTACTGTCCCTGATCACCGGCCCTTTAAAACACGACTCGCAGCCCCCGCTCCGCGGGAGCCGCTCGTAGTCGGTTTGGATCTCTGCTGTTTGTGCTGCCTGTGTTCTCGTCTAGGAGGAGACTGCCGTTTTGGATTCTTGGACACCGCTGGAAGACCGGGACTGCGAGGCCCATCAGGCTGTGCGTTACAACAGCCCGCACACCTGCCGCCTCTTCCCGTGTCCCCTCCCCTCTACTGTCCCTGATCACCGGCCCTTTAAATTTCACTGCGCGCACTGCATCACCAAATGTGATGTAGTGCGCCCAACGAAATTCGTCTTATTTTTTTAAATGTTTACTTACCTGTAAAACTCCGTAATCCATACATTACTACCCCCCACCCTGCCCCTCCCCCTGCCCACGTCACCGCCCTACAGAAACACCTACTGCCGACCGCTACGGTCAGACATCCAATATTTTAGTGGTAGAAAAGAGAGTAATTGTGACTGTTAAGCGCATCACCACCACTACAAATGAGGTCTAACAGGTTTTTGATGGACTGGCTTCACAAGTCATGTCCTGTAGTGTATTGTATTGCATTACTGTGAATATCTCCAAAATCTGCAGGGTGCACTGTGGCAGTATTTCACATGAAATGTCATGGAAGCCTTAATATAGTACAAAATTAACGTTTTCCAAATTGATGATGTGTACAGTTCTGTTACAGACATGTGAATGCCACAATGGGTATTATTGGTGCATCGTTAACAGTAGACAATGACGATGTTGAATATGTGTAATGGTTCATGAAGCTGGTATGTTTTGTCACATGGCTTTTGCCTTAATCTCCATATATGTCACTCAGGACAATGTATATTTGTATTTTTACTCCTCACATAGGTACCCTGGGAGAGGGAAGAGACGCCGCCTCCAGTGTAACGCCCATTTCCAGACCTTCAGACCATGAAAGAGAGACACATGATCCAGAAATTTCTGTAAACAGACAAAATATCGATTTCAAAATATCGAATGGACAAAATATCGACTTCAAAATATAGAATGGACAAAATATCGAAAGGACAGAATATAGTCATCAAAAATATCGTTTTTAAGGTAAGTAATGTATTATCGAATTTTGAAAATATAGAAAGTCAAAATATCGAAGTATATAATATAGGTTATTAAAATAATCGAATTTTTAATAATATAGAATTTTTTACAATGTTTTTTATGTTATATGTGTGAAAAGTGTGTATTTATGTTATAATTTATTTTAATTAATGAATTTTATGTTATTTAATTTTTGCGTAATTTAATTCTGTAGCGGGTAGTGGGTTTATAGGGGAATAGGGTGGGAAGTAATTTAATTATAATTAATTAAATATGTAAATGTATTTATTGGTATTTATTTTGAATTAATTGTTAATTCATTTTTATTTGGTAATTAATTAAATTTTAATTGCCAATTAAATGTATTTAATTGATTAATTGATAATTATGTTAATTTTACTAATTTATTTTCTGTAGCGGGTTGTGGGTTTATAGGGGAATAGGGTGGGAAGTAATTTAATTATAATTAATTAAATATGTAAATTTATTTAGTGGTATTTATTTTGAATTAATTGTTAATTAATTTTTAATTGCTAATTAATTAATTGTTAATTTGTAATTAATTTGTATTAATAAGTAACTAATTGTAATAATGTATTTAATTTGGATTTTTAATTGATTAATTATTATATTATATTAAATTGGTAATTACTTTTAATTAATTTTTTATAGATATTAATATATCTATAATAAATAATACATGAAGTATTTACTTTCCCTACTGTTGCACTCACTGGAGTGGGAAAAGTAATTTTTACCCCTACGCTATCCAACACTTTCCCTACTGTTGCACTCTCTGGAGTGGGAATAGTAATTTTTACACTTCCGCTATCCAACGCTTTCCCTACTGTTGAGTGGGAATAGTAATTTTTACACTTCCGCTATCCTACGGTAATAATATTGCATATTTTTTATTTATATTATGGTACTATATATATATGTTTTAATAAATATGATTGTATTTTTTTATAACTTTAATTAATTATTTAATAAGTTTAATGTAATTTAAGTATTTTTAAGTGTATTTTAGTTATTCATTTTTAATATTTGTTTTATTTAACATTGTTTTTAAGAATTTCGATATTTTTACAAACCATATTTTTTAAACGACATTTTTGACTCAATATTTTAGTACTTACCTGTTTGTAGATAGAAACTCGATATTTTGTCTGTCGATATTTTGTCGCCGATATTTTTGGTAGTCGATATTATGTCCGTCGATAATATGTCAGTGATCCAGAAATTTCATTTGAATCATCCCACAATCCTGGATTTATGTCATCAGTTGGAGCCTGACCTACCTCACATCTCTTATCCTACATCTGTCACACCACTTGTGAAACTCATGTCAGTATTGCATTTTCTGAGCACAGGATCCTTTCAATTCACTGTTCCAATTTCTAGTGGTACGTCACAACCAATGTTCAGTCATGTACTCCAAGAGGTGCTTACAGCAATGTTGAGATACTTGGACACCTAAATCCAGTTCCCCAGAAGTGAGGATTTAGCCACTGTGAAGACTAATTTTTATGGTTTTGGTCGCATCCCACATGTGATTGGATCCATTGATGGCACACATATTGCCTCAGTACGACCGCATACCAGGGAACAAGTGTACTACAACAGGAAGCACTACCGTTCTATCAACATGCAAGTTGTCTGCCTACCGGATTTGTATATCTCAAACGTCTATGCCCCGGTCCCAGGATCTGCACATGATGCCTTCATACTCCGGAACAGTACCATACCCCAGCTGATGTCACAACTACTACCGGAGAGAGTCTGGCTTGTAGGTAAGTGTGATCTGTCTTAGGTTTGTGTGGGTAATGTTAGGTAGTATCATCTGAAAGCATGTAACTCATTGCTGCACTATATGAAAAGAAAAACAAACAAAGAATATTTGTGAATAGGTAAAAAAATAAATTTAAAGGTGATGGAGAGTGCTAAATGGTGAGATGAAAGAAAAAAGGGGGCCTTGGGTCGTAAAGCTGTCTCCTATAGTCTGTGCTGTTGGTACGAAGCAAAGGATCCTGAACAGGGGTGGGTGTGTTTTATAGTGTGATTTGCAGGTGTGTCCAATTGACAAAAGCACGGCAGCTGTGTCGTTTTTCAATTCATCCAATGGTCAATGTTGTGGTGCTTTGCTGCAGGCATACCACAGCTGCTTCCCGCCATTGGCCAACAGCTGTTGGGAGATCGCATGTATGACTGTGTTGTCGTAATATGCTTGGCAGGACAACCGTGGTGCTGAAGGCACTGGAGTACGCATCGCCAACATTGTAGACCGCTGTGGCCCTGGTGGCAAAACCGCCGTCGCTGTGGTAGGCATCCTTCAAAGGATCAAAAGTAGTCTGCGTGGCACTCTCATAGGAGAAAAGCAGCTGAATATCATCTGCATAGGAAGTAGCTATAATGCCCGACCTAGCAATGAGTTCGGCCAGAGGAGAAAAATAAACATTGAACAATAGTGGGCTCAAAGCCGAGCCTTGAGGGACACCCCATTTCAGGGTACGGCTAACAGAAGTAAAAGGGTGAGTATAGACTGCCTGGGTGCGATTAGACAAAAAAGAGATCAGCCACTCCAGGGCCTTCCCCTGAATGCCCTTCGACCGAAGACGGTCAATCAGGATGGGGTGAGAGACGGTGTCGAATGCTGCCGACAAGTCGAGCAGCACCAGCACCGCTCTGGAACCCCCATCTAGTTTCCACCGCACAGAGTCGGCCATTTATATAAGGGCCGACTCAGTACTATGGCACTTTCTAAAACCATGTTGGGATTCATGAAGTAGGCCGTGGGATTCAAGAAAACCTGATAGTTGTTGCTGCGCTAGCTTTTCAAGGACCTTGGCAGGGGCTGGGAGCAGAGAGATGGGTCGATAGTTCACCGGCTCATTAGGATCTGTATCAGCTTTCTTTAAGATCGGGACCAGTTGGGCATGTTTCCAAGACTCCGGGAAAATTCCGGTTTTGAGCGAGTCATCCCAGATGTAGTTGAGGAAGGGATTAAGAAAAGAGGCCAATGATTTATATTGCTTGGCTGGCCAAGGGTCAAGTGGTGAGCCGGAGCGGCATCTAGACAATTCCATCAGTGAGTGTTCCAGTGAGATTGCCTCAAAGTCTGAAAAGGTGGAGGAAGACTCGATGCAGTCAGGTAAAGACGTAGCACTCCCTAGATCATTATTCTTGGGGAAGGTGTCATAGATCTTCGCGATCTTGTCTTCAAAGAAGTCAGAGAGGCGGGAGCAAAGGGCCTGAGAGACTGGAAGACACTGTTTAAGAGCCAAGGGATCTGTGAAAGTCTTCACTGTGTTAAAAATTTCCCTGGCCGAGCCATGCGCTCTATTAATTTTCTACTCCAGGTAACGTTTTTTATGCTCAGTTATTTTCCTACGGTATTCTTTGAGGGCCAGTTTATATTTAAATTTTGTGTCAGTAGCATAGGATGACCTCCACCGGCGCTCCAACAGCTTACAAGAAGATTTATATTTGCGAAGCTCATCGGAGTACCATGGGGCGGAGGGAGCTGCTCGAAAGGTTTTAATCGGTCGCATAGGAGCGAGCGAGTCAATAGCAGAGGTGACCCAGCAGCTGAGGTTAGTCAGGCGTGAATCTAAATCAGGGGTGTCTTTGGGAGTGGTATTTACAAGATGTAGGGCAACACTGCCAGGGGAGATCTTACTCCAATTACGTCCTACCGCCTTAGGGGGAATTCTAGGTCTCACATGCTGGCAAAAGTAAATAGTAAAAGGGATAAAAAAGTGGTCCGACCAAATCACCGGATAGGGATCCTCAATCAGGATGTTAGAGAAATTCGAGCAAACAAGATCAAGAGTATGACCAGCTTTGTGCGTAGGTTGAGAAACCAGTTGGCTTAATCCAGCATCTTTTAAAGTAGAAAGAAAGTTAAGGCAAAGCTTGTCAGAAGAGTCCTCTGCGTGTAAATTTAGGTCTCCTAATAAGGTAAAATTGGCATAGCGTAAGCTAGCCTGAAGGACATAGTCCAAAAATATAGCCAAGTAGGAAGCCTTAGATTTAGGAGGGCGATAGACCAGTAGCCCTGTCAGTGTGGTGTGTTCAGCTAATTTAATACAGAAGGGAAGGGCTTCAATCAGTTCAATTTGTGTGTAAGGGAAGGAAGAGATAGTCCATTGTGATCTATAAATAATAGCTACCCCACCTCCCCGGGTGCGACCCGCTCTATTGGCGCATAGGATATTATATTCCGGAGGAATGGCCAGGCATAAAGACGGATTAGATTCATCCTCCAGCCATGTTTCCGTAAGAAAAAGTAAATCCCAGCTATTGTCCATCAGAGACTGGGCGATATCGAGAGAATGTTTAGGCAGGGAGCGACAATTAATTAGGCCAGCCTTAATGGAGAAATTGCTGGTGTCTTTAGGGGCCTGAGACGGCGGCTGATCAAAGGGGCACGGGACCAATGTGTCATTCAGCATATTGCAAGGTATGCCCAACTCTGGATATAGGGCTAAGTCCCTTTGAAGAGAAACAGTGAGAGCACAGCATTTGTGTTGTAGCGATAAAAGAGACTCCTTACTATATGTGTTGAGGCAAGATGTTGGGGTATCCACAGAGTACCTGGCCTTGGCCGCGTCCTGATCGCGGACGGGCGCAGACGGGCGCAGACGGGCAGGACTCTGGCACGACTCCGGCGCAGATCCGGCGCGTACGCTGACCGCGTACACTGCACGGAGTCATGACCGTTGCCTTTTATGCTGGTGACTGGACGCAGAGGACACATGTAGCAGACACACGAATAATATAAACTATGCCAGGGAACACAATACCACAGAGGCAAACCCATGATGAACCCACATACAATGGCCACAGTGTTGGATGACACACATGATTAGGGGGCCAGGGTGTCTCAGGGGACTGTAGTGGGCACACTGATCCGTGGGTCTGGAATGAGCTAACTGTACCATGAGTAACCGTCATGGCACTATGCATCTCTCACACTGATATACATCATGTCTGTGAACACAACATGGGTCATGCATGCTGCAAGGGTGTGCAGTTGTTTCCTCATACTCCTATGTTGAGACTCATCATCAGTGAGTCAAACGAATATGAAGCCCAAACACAGTGCACAGGTCATGGCACAGGTAAGGTCCCAACACATGTCACAAACCACCCTCCCACATGATGCGGAAATCAATGTGCAGTCTCAATTTCTTGCACCCTAGATAAGCATGTGCAAATGTGATTACACACAGACTAGGGGACACATGTTAAGGAGGTGAAGGGATGAAAATGAGCACCAGGTCATTATGGGGAATCGAAAAGACACTGCACATATAACCTGTCTGAGCAGACACCCCAACTGTGGGAGTGTAGCCAGGCTTCAAAGCACTTCAAAAAGCAGGTGACACACAACACAACAAACAGCCATGTACCTACCCACTCCTTGCTGCTATCTCGCATGCAACTGCCTATCAAGTTCTGGAAACACGACTGCCAGGACCCGGAGCATGTGGGAGGTGACGTGACGGCTTCCACCATGCCGGCGTGGGGGCTCCATCTTCAGCTGGACCCGGGCGATACGCCGGGTCCAGCACCGGATGTCTTGCCACCTCTTCTGGATGTTGCGCAGCCGCTGGCGATAGCCTACTGCAGACCTGACGGCCCTGACAATCTCCAACCATATTTCCCCCTCCTGTAGGCAGATACCTGTCAGGAAGACAAAGTGAAACAACATCACTACACCTGCTCCATGTCCCAGACACACACACTTGCACATCATTGATAATGTGAACAGGGCATAGGATGGTGACAGGACTTGCATCATTGTCCATGTGAATTAGGCCTGTGGGCAAGCCCCAATGCACTACATGGCATTGAAAGGCAACAGATGGCGTAACTGCTGCAATAGACTCACAGACCATGGCACACACTGGGCAACACATGGAACTGCAGGGTTTGGGACAGCAAGTGCCAAGCAGTCACATATCCCACTCCACTTAAGAACCCCCAGCAGACCAGACAGACACACCCTGACACAGATCACTCTCCTGTCACTGACAACAGTGGATGCAACACTCACTTTGCACATGTGCCACTTGACAATGGGGTGTCACAGGTGTCGTGCTAGCTTTGTAAGTCAGGCACACAGCACTGCTTACTTGTCACATCAGATAGCAGAGCTGCTGCATACACCATGCAGCAGTGATACAACACATCACATACACACTCACCCAGATGACAAGGAACATTCACACACTTCAATGTCCATGAGGTCAAACACATCATTTGGACAATCTCACCACAGATCCCCTCAAGTCATAAACATCTGTGAATACAGTCACCTGTCACTCCTGGGGGAACACTGTTCCACATCAGGACATTTGAGAATGACGCCAGCAAGGTCTGGCATGGCTGAAAGTGTCATTCACTATGCAGTGAAGGTCACAGTAAGCACAATGCATGTAAGGAGTGAACACACATTACCTACATCATGCTCTGCATGAGGGACACCACCATGTACACCCCCTGGACTCACTCACAACCACATTGCATGTCTGTCCCACCAATACACACAACACGTGCACACTCAAAGGTAGTGCAGTCAGCACTCACCTGCTCCTCTGGTCTCCCATACAGCTTGCTGTACTGTGGTAGAAGGGCATCCAGCAGGGCCTGGTTTTCCTCCTCACTGAATGCTGGGGCCCTCTCCATAGTACTAGCCATGAAATTCCAGAGGATGCAGAGACAGCAGCAGTGTGGTCCACTCCAATGTTGTGCAGGCAAGTGCTCTCGCAGGGCTTCATGCTGCCTTAAATCAGTGCTGCTGATGGGCTTTCGGTTCGAGGTGTACAGAGTGATAGGTCAGATTCGTTCACATGGTACGTTTCCTCCAATCCCTTTAAACATCCAGCTCTGACACACATTCGCATCGTTCAAAATTTGAGCTTCAGCTCCACATTCATTTTGCAACATTGTATATTTTTGCCCACTGACTTTTGCAGTTCACCTGTAGCACACACACAAATCTCAGTATCCATGACAACCAGGATACATTCAGGGCCTACTACTCATCCCCTAGGTGTCCCCTAACTTTTTTTGTGATCCACACACGTGTACGGTACGTTTCACATGCCTGCGTATGGCACGATTGCAAAAGTGAGACAATGCGCACACACGCCCGGAACGTAGGGGTACGGTTCGCTCGCGTATGGCACGATTGCAATAGTGAGACGATGCGTACACACACACACACGGAATTTAGGGGTGCGGTTCGCTCACGTATGGCACGATTAGAATAGTGAGACGATGCGCACACACGCATGGAATGTAGGGGTACGGTTCGCTCGCGTATAGCACGATTGCAATAGTGAGACGATGCGCACACATGCCCGGAATGTAGGGGTATGGTTCGCTCGCGTATGGCACAATTGCAATAGTGAGACGATGCGCACACACACACGGAATGCAGGGGTACGGTGCGTTTCACATGCTGTAGTGAATGCAGGGGTACGGTGCGTTTCACACGCTGTAGTGACTGCAGGGGTACGGTGCGTTTCACACGCTGTAGTGAATGCAGGGGTACAGTACATTTCACACGCTGTAGTGAATGCAGGGGTACGGTGCGTTTCACACGCTCATGTATGGCATCATTACAATAGTGATATTAAGCGCACACATGGCAGAGATGTAGGGGTACGGTTCAAACAAGGATGTCTATCAAGTTCTTGTCATTGCATACTTTAATGTGCAGGCCCTAGGTGTGGCAAGCAGTGATATATCACAGGGCATCTGATCTTGTTGCACAATCGATGTGTGATGACCTGTTGACACATGTCATGTGTGATGGGGCACTATGTGGTACACATCACCTTTACACTTGTCCCATATGTATCATTATGCACCTGTTGTCATGTACATCCACACTGGGATGGCACGGTCATCACTACGGGCACCTGTCTCATGATGCCAGGGACCGGGGCACTTTGTCACTTGACATTTCATGCTCAGCATGACCCTATGTGACAATCTCATATGTGTGTCATGTTAAACATTGAGCTTGCCGTTTGTGTTCCGTAAACTGCATCTGCTGTTGGTGCATCTAACATGGGTCTGTGTTGAGATGGGAATGGTTTCATATCTACGCACACCATGCCACATGTGCATTCCCACGGCTTTTGGGTCAGATGGCATCAAACATCATTTATCCCCAGGCATACGTGTCTGCATCGTGACAATGACTGTGTTGTTTTGTTGTCTCATGCACACCGTAATCGCAATGTGTCTGATATGTACATTTGGCATTCAATGTGACCTGTGCGTGTGCCTTGCAGTCAGCTGTCTGGATGGGATGACAACCTTCCACTGCAGGTTTGGTGATGTGTGTCACTCCAGTGATATCTCGGGCTGTTCATTCAGACCAGCCCAGCAGCTCATTTGAGGGCATGTCATGTTTATTTGTCAATCAACAGGTGTATCTGGGTTTTTGTAGGAGGGCCAGCAAGTTGGCATATGTGTCCTGGATGTATTGCACACGCCAGACTCCATAGTGACCTGATGTGTAGTAGCAGTTTTGCATGTGCTGCGTACATTGATATCGATGTTGGCTGACAGTTATTCTCCATTCTTCCAAACTATGTCCTGCAGGGCACCGCCTCTACCAAGGCCATTTCCAGACTTGGCTACCATGAGGGAACGTGCCTGCATCCCACGTTACAGATTCACTCGACAGTTGATTGAGGACTTGACGAACAGGCTGGAACCACATCTCCAACCACAACACAGGTATCCTACTGCGCTACCCCCAAGCTAAAGGTGATGGCAACCCTCCATTTTTTTGCTACAGGTACGTTTCAATTAACCATAGCTGATATCGGTGGGATGTCCCAAACAATGTTCAGCCATGTCCTGCGTGATGTTTTAGCAGCCATGTTGGAGCACATTGATGAATTCATCAAATTTCCTACTCATGAAGAGTTGACAGATGTCAAGGGTGAATTCTATGCCCTGAGAGGGATGCCACATGTCATTGGGTCCATTGATGGGACACATGTGGCTTTGGTGCCACCACAGGCTCAGGAGCAGGCTTACCGCAACAGGAAACATTATCATTCTATAAATGCCCTGGTGGTGTGTCTTGCTAACATGCTGACTTCCCATGTTTGTGAACGTTTTCCAGGATCGGCACACGATGCATTCATCATGAGGTGTAGCAGGGTGCCACGAATGATGCTGCAGCTGCGCAACGATCGGGCTGTCTTGTTGGTGGGTAAACTCTGTTTGTCCTGTGTGTTTCAGTATCTTTTGCTCTGATGGCATCTCCTGAACCACTTACTGACATGATGTATCTTTGTAGGTGACTCGGGATATCCCAACATGCCATAGCTAATGACACCTCTACGCAACCCAAGGACATCAACAGATCAGCGGTGCAATAATGCACACGGGCAGACCAGGAGAGTGATAGAGCGGACGGTTGGCCTCCTGAAGAGCCGATTCCGGTGCCTCGATAAGACCGGCGGATCCCTCCCATATGCCCCGGCCAAGGTCTGTAATATCTTCATCATGTGCTGCATGCTGCACAACATGGTAGTTGAGAAGGCAGTGCCACTCATCCTGAATCCTGAGGAGCAGAAACATCCACCCGTTGAGGATGAAGGGCTTGGTCACGATGCAAGTGATGAGGAGGAGGAGGAGGATGATATCCGGAGTCAGCTTATACACAACTTCTTCTCACAATTGTGAGTCACTGGGAATGAGTGTGCAAGCTTGTAGCATTGAGTGGCATGTGTTGCAATGTGTTGTGTCCAGCTGACTGTATGCAAATGAACTTTGATGTGTGTTCTGATGCGTCACACAAGTGCTGATGTCATGCTACACAGAAATGCACAATGACTTAGCTTGAAATTTACATGTGTACTACATTGTTCCTGTTTTGTACATGCCCATGTTTTTAGCAAAGATTTTTAATGGTGAGCCCTTGTGTGTCTGTTATTCCCAGCTTGCTGTGCCTGTTGTCTTTTCGTGTCATCTTAGTCCTCCTGCCATTCCTCATGATGATTGCAACGTCAGCCGAATCAGCGTTCCATGCACGGACATGTGTAAATGTCAGTTCGGGTAAGAGATCCAAACAGGCTGTGTGGGGTTGGTATGGTTTGGGAATGTGTGGGAACTGTTTCTGTGCATGTTGTAGAACCATCCATACATGTCTCATCACCATGGATCAAATTACATGTTGCACCACTCCCATGACAGGACAGTCACCCTTCTTGACAGTCATCTGTTGTGGAGTTTTGACTCTGGTGAAGGCAACAATGTGTGTAAACCTTGACCCGGACACGTTGCGGATACCACGGGTTGACATTGTGTGGGACATCTCAACCACAGGCTCTATAGGGAATTGCAGCCACACGGTGTGCAGCAGGATGTGTTTGGCTCATCTACTTAATCTTGTGTGCCAGTACAGTTTGATTTACAATCAACCATGTTGTGAAGGTGTGGGCCAGTGTATGTCCCACATGTTCTGTCAAATGTCCTGTGAGTCTGTTTGTATGGATGCATTGCCCCTTGTGCCAGTATGTCATGTCACTGTCACGTTGATCCTCAGGTCCGGTGGAGAACACTGCTTTGCAAGCCTTCTTGGTAAGTTGATGTTAACTTTCTATTCGCATGATGCCAGGAATGTTGCGCTGATGACGTCACAACGTTGTGCTGTAGCAAATGTAAATGCCTCCGTGGCACCAGTCGGGTGACGTTAATCCCAGTATTCTCTTGTGGCGTGCTGCATATTCTGGTCACGGTAGGGGTGGTTTTGTGCCATTGCTCCTCATTACTCTCTGCTGAGTTCCGGCCCAGCAGCTTGTTATGTTAGGCATTTCAAATCCCAGTTGGACGAGCCAATGGCTGCCTCTTGCGGGGCTTCCTTGTGTTGACCTAATACCCTCCCTCATTGGATGAGCTTCTGAATGCTCTTGCGGGTGATGTGTAATGTCCCTTCTTGACCCTCACTGATTCCCAGGGGTAACTACGGATTGTTGACTTTGTGTAAGTAGCACTGCAGCGCATTGGATTTTCTGTTTATTGAAGCCTTATTCATACACTGTGATTACCTTGGTAACCGCATGGCTCTAATTGCATTGAAGCAGCCTGCAGAGCGTTATACCCCCTTTATTTGGCTGCAAAACTCTGCTACCTTTTATGTGTCCGTGTTTAATCCTCAGATCTAGTATCATTTTCATTACTGTGATCCCAACTACGATACAGTGGCTGTTGTTTTCCTTTACAGGTGTAACTGTTACAGTATAGGTCCTGAGGTAATCTGTGATTCAGTGACAAGAAGTGTTGAATCCTTATGCTTGTTTACCTTTGTTTCAGATCTCCCTCCCTGCTGTTCCCTTCCTTTCCTTCCCTCGCCTGATCACCCTTTTGAGTCAGTCATTTCTACTCAGACCAAGGGGCTATCGGGTGATGGACCACTTTGAACATTGAACGTTTCTGAGGATTCAAGGAACCGACAGTCCCAGGCAGTCGTGCGCAGATTGTTTCACCAGCTTTACAGGTAAACTCAGAGCAATGGCACAGGCCATGGACATTGGCTAAAGCAGCATGGCCTCAACACAAACTTGATCCATTTGTGTAGAAAATGTGTTCCCCACAGTACAATGTGCCTCATTACTGTCACCTCAGATCCCTTGCCAGTTTGCATGCGTCATCTATGGCATAATTTACAAAGATTGTGCATATGGGAGAATGTGTACTGTGGCAACATGCATGCAGTTTATCATGGATAATGATCCATATTGTGGACGAAGTACATGGTTGTGTATGTATTGTTGCAGCTTGCTACCCACAATGGGCAGGCAACACCTGCTAACGCTGTGTGTCCTGTGCGCAGCTTGGCCTTTTGGTGCCTGATCCTGTGCCCGTCATATTTGGTGATTGTTCTTCCATTTTCTTTCAGTGACCCATGAGTAACCAGACACCCTATCCTTTCCATATACCTGTTACATTGTGCCTTTCAAATCACCTTGTCTTTGTGTGCTAGTTTTTGCATGGTGTCTCACCCCTTCCGCCTTCATGTGTTCACTCATTCCTGCTGCTGCCTCCCCTGCGGCATCACAACACTGAGTGCCCTGATTCTGCAACACACACACCTCCCAGATGCTCCTCCTTCCCTCTACCCATTCTTAATGCAGGCAGCAGCTTGTCGGTGCCACTGTTACGCCACCTCCGTGCCAAAGGCAGGACCGTCAGTGCCTGCAACGTGCACAGTCCAAGACCCTCTGGTCCTTCCATGATGCAGATAATACAACAGACTCATGCTCCAGCCACCCTCCAAACAGTGAACACCAGACAATCATCCACCTGCTATCAGGCAACACCTAAGCGCATCCATGACAGCTTCGCAGGCTGTGTGTGCAACTCCTACTGCCAACACCGTGCTGCCCCGCATAACAGTCCATGTCCGTACAACCAGGTCATGTGCCTTGTACTGCACACCAGCTACATCCACCAGCACGCCATTCGACTCTGTTACCTCATCAACACAACAGCCCCACACATAGCCTTCATTACAGTAACCTGGTTGAACGCATCCTCAGCACACTACTTCAACATTGCCATCACAGACGGATACGAGATCACCCGCAGGGATCGCACCAACAATCCAGGAGGATGAATTGGTATTCTTCCTGAAGTACACCCTCAGAGTCACATACAACACCAAGGACACACTCAGCATTGTCTAACATCTGCACTTCAGGTTTCACACCAACCCCCTGACCACCCTCAGTCTAACTATCATCTACAGATCTCCAGGCCTACACCCACAATTCTGCTAAGCCATCGACAGTTATATTAATAGTAATTTATTGAGCGCACATCTAACCCAACGGGGTGTCCCAGCGCTGTAGTGGGCAGAAAATGAGGCAGCATATGGAGGAGCAACTAATCAAGCAGGCTAAATAGCCAGGTGTTAAGGTCTTTGTAAGACTCACATTCAGACAGAATCATACGCAGTGGAACAGGTAGCTTACTCCAACATTGGGTGGTTCCTACCTGAAAGGTTTCACCTCCTGATCTAGGTTTTGCAAACCAAGGACCAATGAGCAAGTGCTTGTCATCGGAACGTAGAGATCGTGATTGACAATAGGGACGGAGGCTCCTCCTAAGGTAGACCAGACCACGGCCTTGTCCTGCCCTGAAGGCGAGTGTCAGTGCATTGAAATCTATTTGTGTAGCCATGAGCAGCCAATGGAGTGGTCTAACATACGGGGAGTTAGGTTGTCAAAGTGGGACTCCACATACCATGTGGGCAGCAGCGTTTTGGATTGTCTGCAGTATACGGAGCAGGCCTAATGTGAGACCCATGTATGAGCATTTCACGTAGTCTAAATGGGAGGTGATTAGTGTGTGACTCACCGTTTTCCGGGTTACATTTTGCAGATAGTTAATAAATCTCTTGATGATTTAGATATTGCCAAAACAAGCTGCACACGCCTCTTGTACCTGTGTGGCAAGGGATAGCTGATTGGCCCATCTAACTCCCAGATTCGTCACCAAGTCCTAGTGTGCCTGAGCAATGGCCAGTTCCTCTGGACACCACAGATTGGAAGAGAGGGGAGAAGGTTGGGTAATAAAATAGGACCTAGGTGTTATCTGGATTAAGTTTCAAGAAATTGTGGTCCATCCAGGCCGCAAAAATGTAGAGACAATTTTTGAGTTGGTCAAAATTTTCCACACACACAGCATTTAAGGTGAATGGAAGCAGAAGATCATCAGCATATAATATGATTTTGACTTCAGACATGGCAATCGATTCAGCCAGCAGGGTTAAGTAAATATTAAAAGTCAGAGGGCTCAGAGCAGAGCCCTGCGGCACGCCCCACTTCAGTGGTTTGCCTGGGGAGATGAATGAATAGGTCCGGACCTGCTGTGTGCGGTCAGATAGTAACGTCAATATCCAGTTCAGCACTGAGCCCCCCACGCCTATGGTCTTAAGGCGGTTCTGAAGAATGTGATGGTCGACGGTGTCAAATGCTGTACACAAGTCTAACAGCACCAACACTGCCTTGGAACCTCCGTCGACCGCCCAGCGTATAAAGTCTGCCATTTCAATGAGGGCCAACTCCGTACTATAGCCGGGATGGAAGCTGGATTGTGAGTCGTGAAGGAGGCTATTATCTTCGACAAAGGCCATCAGTTGCTGCCAGAATACATTCACTGAAATCTTGGCCGGAGCTGGTAAAAGAGAGTTAGGTCTATGATTGCAAGGAGATTCAGGATCTGCGTTGGCTTTCCTTAAGATGGGCAGGAGGAACGTGTGTTTCCACGCATCCGGATTAGAGCACACTCTGAGGGAAAGGTTCCAGATGGCGTGTAAATGGTGATTGTGAATCTTAGAAAGGATGTTGTATTGCTTGGCGGGCAAGGGGTCAATAGGGGAACCGGATTTACACATCTGCAATTCGAGCAGAGAGGCTTCCTATGAAATTGTGGCAAAATCTGAGACCACAGAGCTGGGAAACGGCTTTACTGATTGGTCCTCAGACATTGGACAACTACATCAGCATGCAGGCCCTCACCTACACAGACTACATGGGTCAGAGGGACAGCAACTCCTGGCTGGAGGACAACTACACCACTATCCTGCATTGGTGCATCAACATTTGCATCCAGTTGTCCAAAAAACAACAACACACTGCAACACACTCGCTTCAGATCCACCAAAAAAGCTTGACCAGAGTCAACACAAATGAGCTGTGTGGCACCCTCACACAGGACACTCCAACCAACTACACCGCTGGATGGATCAGAACCATCTGAAACTCAACCCGGGCAAGACTGAAATAATCCTGCCCAGGAAGAGTGCACTTGCCTAGGGACCCCATTATTGGCCGGCAGAACTGGGCCCCTCCCCCTCCCCCTCCCCTTCTCCGTCGGCAAAAATCCTAGGGGTCATTATTAATGCCGACCTTTCTCTCAGAGGGCAATTGGGCGCAGTGGTCTCCTCCTATCTATTTCAGCTATGGAGGATCAGGAAAATTGCCCATTTGCTTACCCACTCTGCTGTTGTGATTGCTCTGGTTCTGTCACGCCTAGATTTTTCAAATTCCATTTACCTGGGCCGCCCTCTGGGCCTACTCAAGCGTCTCCAACTGGTTCAAAATCAGGCCGCCAGGCTAATTCATGAATAACCTAGATGTTCATCTGCCACACCGATACTGGATAAACTCCATTGGCTCGCTCTGGCCCAACGTATCGCTTTCAAGACTGGGTGCATCATCTTTAAAGCTTTGCACGGCAACAGCCCAAAATTCATTAGCTGCAGAATAGTCAGGCACACACCCTCTCGTAACCTTCTCTCGGCCCATCTTCAGCTCTTGTCTGTTCCTACTTTCAAGCTTAAGCGCCAGGGGGGATATAGGTTTTCTCATCCCGCTCCATCATTCTGGAACTCTCTGCCACTGCCAATTCGGAAGAGCAATAACCTCCTGACGTTCAGAAGAATGCTTAAAACGTGGTTATACGAGCAAGCTCTCGGGTGACTTCCCTTGGTGTAACTCCAGCCTAGTCAGCGCCATGAAACCTCTGGGTGGCCGTGCGTTTTATAAGTTCCTAAGATAAGATAAGACACACCCTGCAACCGCACACACTGGATCAGCGACTGATCCAACACTCTTGCCACATTGGCGGAATTTCCTGTGAAGCACAACAACAGTTAAGCCACCAGGGAGAAGGCAGACCTACTGGACTCATACAGGTCTAGCCGGACTCATGTGCACACCTTGTAAAACAAACAACCATCAGTTACCGTTCAGCCCTGAAATCCTCCACACACAGACATCACCATATCATCAGCACGGACAAGAGGACAACCTTCAGGTGTGGCCTAGGCACCAACACACACAACATGAATGACCTCAACGGCATTGTGAGTGAACTATCTAACCCCAGCTCTCCATCCAAAAGACATCCCACCCTTGCAAGGCGAAAGGGATCCCTTGCAACTTACTACCACTCCAAGCTCGTGGACGAACAGGAAATCCTCGCCACACAGAGGCAGACAGCGCTATTTTCCACAGGACATACCCCCCTCAGGTCCTGGACTCCCGTCAGCAGCAAAGACAACAGCCGGCTCATGTACACCATCCACTCCAGCTCTCCATCAGGAGCCTTCCCACAGAACATCTCAATCACAGCATACACCATCCTTGAAGCCCACATCCGGAATGTCATGAACGTCTCCTTTGAGTATGCCACTTTCCATGGGAGCTGGAGGCATGCCGAAACCCAGGCCCTTCTTTGATAACGGACGTCAGTACCGCAGGATGTCCTGGAACATCACCATGCTTGCTTACCCGGCAAATGTCATCAAGAAGACAGTCCAGGAGCAACTGACCATCTGCCTCCAAGCAAACATCTCCAGGCAACCTGCCCTAGACCATCTTCCACAGTAATCACCCCACTGCAACAGCCCTCATTGCCACGACCAACAACATCTTGGACCCTGCTCAACAATGGTGATACCACCACCCTCACCCCATCGACTGCTCAACAGCATTCAACACCATGTGCTACCACACTGTCAGATCACACATCTCCAACACTGGGATCCACAGGAAGACCCAGGATAAAATTGCCTAGTACCTCCCCAGCAAGGCCCAGGGAGTCTGCATCCCCCCTTCATCGCCTAGTACACTGGGGTCATTGGGCCCATGCCCCAGGCTACATCTCTCAGCGTGACAATATACAATGTCTACATGACCCCCCTCTCCAACATCACATACGCACACGACCTCATCATCATGTCCTATGCCATTGACACCCAACTGCTCCTCCACTCACCAAAGACCCAGCCACTCCCAGATCCAACATTCAAGAAGGCATGAGTTGCATTGACAAATGGATTAACATCAGCCACATGAGGCTGGACTTGGACAAGACTAAGCTCATCATCTGAGGAATGTCCCCTTACGGCTGGGACAACTCCTTGTGTCACACCGGCCTGGGCAGTGCACAAGCACACAGTGGCCACGCACGCAAGCAGGGGCTCATCGAACACATCTCGCTCACAATGACCATGCAAGTCAACACCATCACTACCTAATGCTGCAAGTCCCTCTGCATGCTGCAAATGATCTTCAGATAGATCCAGTCCTAGTCAAGACAGACAGTCACCCAGGTCCACAACACCAGCCAGCTAAACTACGGCAACACCATCTACTCAGGAACAAGAGCCAGACTCCAGGAGGACTTGTGCACATCCAGGGTGCATGCGCACACCTCATCCTCAACATCCCCTGCCACAGCCACATGACCGTCCACCTGAGGTACCTACAATTGTCTCACTGTCAACTGCAGGATCACCTTCATACTCCTCAGCCACACTCAGTAGGCACTCCACAACCCCAGCCCCAAAGACGAACATGGACGTCTCCCATCCAACACCCCATTGCCCCAACTCCGTCCCGCCACCCGTGCCCTGGGCACCATTCATCACATCCACAGTACAACTGCATGCGGGAGATAGTTCTCCCACATCACCAAACAGACCTGGTACTCCCTACCTGGGCACCTCCACATGACCCATGACCTCTACACCTTCATGAAACTCTCTGTCAGTCAGAGCAGTATGGCAACCCCTCCCCCAGCAGATTGAAACCATCACGGGTGACTTTTGCGCTCCATGTATGTATTTGATGATACATTGTGACCTATGTGTGTCCTCAACCGGATTCAGATCCCAGTGTATTGATGGCTTGAGTTTGTTCCACACTCTGGCATACTTTGACATATCCCCACAAGTATGCTGTTGACTTATGTAAAAAGACTGCAACATCAAATTCTATTGTGTTTCTTTTGTTTATTTATCTATCTTGTGTGGGAAGCGTGAATAAGTGCTAGGTGCTGTACAAAAATGCTGGAAATCCAATGTTGACAAAGGGAGATGTGATGCATTGTATGAGTCCAGACCACAGTGCTTAGCATCAATGTTCAGACTGCAACCAGCAAGTCCATGTGGGAGAGTAGGACAGTCAATAAGGTGATGCTGTTGCACACAAAGGCAAGATGCCAGACCAGGTGACCTGGGAGATGCGCATGGCCCACTGCCTCTCACTGTCTTTTCCGTGGACGACCCACCTTCCTTGAGGGACCCTCATATGCAGGCCTTGACGATGCATGGGACGCTCGGTCAGACGATTCCTCCTCCTCCTCCCTCCCTGTGCCTGTTGGCGGTCTTCGCCTCGTTGTTTCTTGTCTGGTGACACAGGGAGGGTGCTGCATGTTGTCAGTGATCCGACGGAGTGAATGGCTTATGTCCCTCTGCACCGCCAAGAGCTCATCCAGTCTTGCCTCCATCCGCCTATGGTGTTCTCGTTGACTGGCGTGTTGCTCGGCCTGCAGGTTTTTGATTTCCGTGAGGGCCCCCACTACCTGGCTGAACTCCCTGGTGTCCCGCCGGTATACCTCCATGATGTTTCGTAGTTCAGACATACCGGGCCCTGCAGCTGGCTGGTCAGGTTCTCACCTCCGCCTGGTGCCATTCCCACCACCCCTGCCCACATGAGCCTGGCCTGCGGTTGTGGGCACATCGCATCGTGGGACCCCTGAGGGATGGCAGTGGTGGTGTTGTCTGCCACCTCCTGGGTGCCCGGCGAACCTTGTCCCTCATTGTCAGACTGGCTCAGTTGTGGAGTGTGGGCAGGGCTCCGAGATGTCTGCTGGAATGTGGCAGGAATGGGTGTGGTGGTTGGCGCAGATGTCCCTGATCCAGCTGCTGCACGGGTTTGGGCTCACGAGGTGCCAGGTTGGTCAGGGTCATCCATGGAGTGGTGAGAGGCGTCACTGTTGGTGGGATCAGGGTCCTGCGTAGCCTGGGACTGTGATTCATCTCCCCCCTCGTTGGGGGTAGATTCAGCACGTTGCCCTGTGGGTGTGAGAGACAGACAATGTTAATGCCATTTCATCCAACATCCAATTTTCATATACATTGTCATTGGCATTGTTCCACCTGGTAGTTGTCTATGCTTTGGATTGTTCTCAATGTACACTTGTGGATGGGTATGTTGTGGGGTCAGATTGATCTGTGCTCAGGAGTCATTGACATGTGAGTGACTATTTACAATGAGTGGCACAGCCATGCATGTGAGCAGTGATTTACCAGTCATTGTGCACCACAGCTATGCCAGCATGTATGCAACACATTTACACTGCGGATCACCATGGTGGGAAAACGGTACAGCTGCGTCACGCATCTGTGTCATAGAAGTGGCACATTGCTGGAGTTGTGTTGCCGGTGCAACACAGATCCACAAATGCTCTGTGTGGCACAATGCTGTGTCAATCCTTACGCCTGCTTCAAGCATGCACAGGGTTTTGAGGCAGCATGTGCATAAAAGTGACTGAGTGAAATCTTTAAGATTTCACTCAGCCACTTTTGGGAGGTGTTGCTGCGCCGTGACAGCCACTCACCGCCCAAACCCCCGGACCAGTACACCTACTTCTGGCGCAGGTCTTTAGAACGCTGCACATCTCCCAGATGCATAACCTTGTAAATACCCAGCACCATGGTGCAACGTTTGTGCGTCCACTGCGTCACAAAGGTGAAGCAACGCCTTGTGAAAGAAGCACAAGGGACTTGTGAATCCGCACCGTGCATTTTTTGCTTGGATGCTTCATCAGATCTGTATTTGTTTTGTTGTGTTACATGACGATTGTGACAGTGGGGCACTCCATTGCCTGTCCCAGGAGGCTATGTTTATGTAAGGTGACAGGCTGTGCTGGTAGTTGGAGTCTGTTTTGGAACTGGGCATCCCTCATGGTGTGGCTGTCCCCCCATGGAGCATGCTGCCATGACAGTGGTTGTGAGTTCCTGTCCAAGATATCTGACCTTGTTGTCCTGGTGTTAGTGTTTGCACTGGTCACAGGAGTGCCTTGTTCTGCCTACACCAGAGCCCAGTGTCAGCTATCTTGTCAGTATTTTCCCACTCCCTGTGCATTGAGCATGGTGCATGGGTGTGTACCTGGGGCATATGGGATGAGTGCAATTGGCCATGGGCGTACACAGAAATGTTGGTAGGGGTGGCCAAGTTTTTAGCTTCATCACCAGCCCCCTTGCACCCTTCTTACCCTCTCCCTTGCACCTTCCTCCCCTCTGCCTTGCACCCTTCTGGCCCTCCCCCTTGCACCCTTCTCACCCTCCCCCTTGCAGCCTTCTGGCCCTCCCCTTGCACCCTCATCCCCTCCGCCTTGCACCCTTCAATCAATCAATCAATCAGGCAATTTATAAAGTGAGCTACATACCCACGAGAGTCTCAAGGCGCTGAGGGGGGAGCGGGCTGCAGCTAGTTGTCGAAGAGCCAGGTCTTGAGTAGTCTTCTGATCGTCTGAGGATCTTCTGTCTGCCGTAGGAGGAGAGGGAGGGAGTTCCATGTCTTGGCGGTGCGGTAGGAGAAGGACTTGCCTCCGGAGGTGGTTCTGTGGATGCGAGGGACGGTGGCCAGAGAGAGATCGGCTGAGCGGAGTCTCCTGTTGGGTGCGTAGAATGACAGTCGGTTGTTGAGGTATACTGGGCCTGTGTTGTGAAGTGCTTTGTGTGCATGGGTCAGGAGCTTGAAGGTGATTCTTCTGTCGACGGGGAGCCAGTGCAGGTTTCTCAGGTAGGAGGTGATGTGGTCTCGGTGGTGGACGTCGAGGATCAGGCGTGCCATGGCATTCTGGATTCTTTGGAGTCTGCTGAGGAGTTTAGCTGGGGCTCCGGCATAGAGGGCATTGCTGTAGTCGAGCCTGCTGCTGATGAGGGCATGGGTGACAGTTTTTCGTGTGTCGGTGGGGATCCATCTGTAGATCTTGCGGAGCATGCGGAGGGTGTGGAAGCAGGTTGAGTAGACTGCGTTGATTTGGTTGGTCATGGTGAGCTTCAAGTCGAGGATGACTCCCAGGTTGCGTGCGTGGTTGGTTGGTGTAGGGGCGGTGCCCAGGGATGTGGGCCACCAGGAGTTGTCTCAGGCTGAGGGGTTGGGTCCTAAAATGAGGATCTCTGTCTTGTACGTGTTGAGTTTGAGCCGGCTTTCTTCCATCCAGTCGGCAACTGCCTTCATACCGTGGTGGAGGTTGGCTTTGGCGGTGAGGGGGTCATTCGTGAGGGAGAGGATCAGCTGGTGTCGTAGGCGTAGGCGTAGGAGATGATGTTGAGGTCATGGAGTCTGGCGATGCGTGCAAGTGGAGCCATGTAGATGTTGAAGAGCGTCGGGCTGAGGGATGATCCTTGTGGGACACCGCAGATCGTCCTGGTGACTTTGGAGTGGAACCGAGGGAGGCGGACTCTTTGGGTTCTCTCGGAGAGGAAGGAGATGATCCAGTACAGGGCGTTGTCGCGGATCCCTGCGTCGTAGAGGCATGTGTGTAGTGTGTGATGGCAGACGGTGTCGAAGGCGGCGGAGAGGTCCAGGAGGATGAGGGCAGCTGTCTCCCCTTTGACAAGTAGGAGTCTGATGTCGTCTGTGGCGGCGATGAGGGCGGTCTCGGTGCTGTGGTGTTTGTGGAAGCCTGACTGGGAGGGGTCGAGGATGTTGTTGTCTTCTAGGTATCGGGTGAGCTGGGTGTTGGCGATCTTTTCGATGACCTTCGCCGGAAATGGAAGCAAGGAGATGGGCCAAAAGTTCTTTAGGTCGCTCGGTTCTGCCTTGGGTTTCTTCAGTAGGGCGTTAATCTCGGCGTGTTTCCAGCTCTCAGGGAAGGTCGCGGTCTTGAATGAGAGGTTGATGATGTTGCACAGGTGGGGTGCGATGGAGCTGTCAGTCTTGTTGATGATGTGGTGGGGAAGAGGGTCGGTCGGGGCGCCTGAGTGGATGGTACTCATTGTTTTGATCGTGTCCTCGGTAGTGACGCTGGTCCAAGGGGTGAGGCAGTCGTGGTCAGTGGGTATCGGTGGGGCCGGGTTGGTGGGGTTGGCGGGGTCCGTCTGAGGGTTGAAGCTGTTGTGAATGTCGGTAATCTTGCGGTGGAAGAAGGCAGCGATGGCGTCGCACAGGGCTTGTGTGGGGGGGATGTCGTTGGTGCAGGAGCTGGGGTTGGAGAGTTCCTTCACGATGTTGAAGAGTTCCTTGCTGTTGTGTGCGTTGTTGTCGAGGCGGTTCATGAAGGAGGCCTTCTTGGTGGTTCTGATGAGGTGGTGGTGGTTGCGGATGGTGGTTTTGAGAACTGCGTGGTTTTCTTGTTGTGCCAGGTGTTTTCCAGTCTCCGACAGGTGCGTTTGGAGTCTAGGAGCTCCGGGGTGAACCAGCTGGCTCTCTGACTTGTATCTCTGTGGGCGTGTTGTCTTGTAGGGGCTAAGGTGTTGGCGCAGTCTTCCATCCAGAGTCTGAGGGTGCGGGCTCCCTCCTTGAGGTCGGTGGGGTTGGTCGGGGGGTTGAGTGCGAGGAGTGTTTGCAGTAGTTCCTTGGTGATTTTGCCCCAGCGGCGTCCAGGGATCTGTAGGGTGCAGTGATCTGCGAAGGGTTTCTGGAAGGTGAAGTGGACGCAGCGGTGGTCGGTCCAGGTGAGTTCGTAGGCGTGGCTGAAGACAATGTGGGGACTGGAGGAGAAGATAGCATCGAGCGTGTGGCCGGCGATGTGGGTCGGTGTCGTGACAATCTGTGTCAGTCCTAGGGTGGTGAGGTTGTCGATCAGGGTGGAGGAGTTCCTGTCGCTGTTGTTTTCCAGGTGGTAGTCCAGGTTGCCAAGAAGGATGTAGTCGGTGGAGGTCAGGGCGTGCGTGCTGATGAAGTCGGCAATGGAGTTGCAGAATTTGGGGCGGGGTCCTGGTGGTCTATAGATGAGGGTGCCTCTCAGGGTGGTCTTGGGGTCCGTGTGGATCTGGAAATGCATGTGTTCGGTGGTGTTGAGGGTGTCGGCGGTGTTGGTGGAGACCCTGATGGTGTTCGTGTGGATGATGGCCATTCCTCCGCCAACTCCATTGGTACGGTCTCTGCGGGTGATCTTGTATCCGTTGGGGATGGCCACTGCGATGTCTGGGGTGGAGGCTTCGTTCATCCAGGTCTCGGTCAGGAAGGCGATGTCAGGTGATGTGGAGTCGAGCAGGTCCCAGAGCTCGACGGCGTGTTTGCGAGTGGAGCGGGTGTTGAACAGGATGCAGCGGAGCTGGTTGGGTTCCATTGTGGCGGTCATCTCGGCATCTACGATGCAGGAGAAGCTGCAGTTCTGACAGGTGAAGGGGCCGTGGGTGCGCTTGGGAGTGGCCTTGTGGCAGCTGGAGGGTCGTCTGAGGTTGAGAGCGATGAGGGTGTTGGCGTCATATCGGATGCGGGCAGCCTGGATGGTGCGTGATCCAGGGGTTGTGGCGCTGCAGCCTTCTCACCCTCTGCCCTGCACCCTTCTCACCCTCTCCCTTGCACCATCCTCCCCTCTGCCTTGCACCCTTCTCGCCCTCCCCCTTGCAGCCTTCTGGCCCTCCCCTTTGCACTCTCATCCCCTCTGCCTTGCACCCTTCTCACCCTCCGGCTTGCACCCTTCTCACCCTCTGCCTTGCACCCTTCTCACCCTCTCCCTTGCACCCTCCTCCCCTCTGCCTTGCACCCTTCTGGCCCTCCCCCTGCACCCTTCTGGCCCTCCCCCTTGCATCCTTATCCCCTCTGCCTTGCACCCTTCTCGCCCTCTGCCTTGCACCCTCCTCCCCTCTGCCTTGCACAATTCTCGGCAACCCCCTTGCACCCTTCCCACCTAATGGAGGGTGCTGCCACCTGGAACAATAGCACCATTTCAAAAGCATGATGGACTAGGGCCAGCCCTGACTGGGCCCACACCAGACACACTGGTGATCCAGGGGGGCCAAGATCCACCCTTGCCCCCTCCTGAGAACGCCTATGCAATTGGGTCTGATTTGGAGTCCCATGATGCATTTTGTGACACCCACCCTCCCAGCATACCAGACGTCCATTCTTGGGTCTGTGCTCCCTGTAGCATGGGACATAGCATGGCCTTGGTTTGTCAATGGGGCATACACATGTTAGTGGCATTAACATTGTTTTTGCCTGTAGTTGTGGGCGACGGGCGCTTGGGGGTTGTTGTGGGCACTTTTTGTACTTGGGGTGTGGATGCCATTACCACCATGTTACATGAGTTGTTTGTATACTCACCAAGCTCCACGACTCCTTCAATTCCATGTACTCCCACCGGTGGTAGCAGGGCCATGACCTTCTCCTCCCAGGGATGGTACTGTACTGGTCTGCGGGGACCACCACCTCCAGTGTGCTGGCTCTGGGCATAGTCCTTGTCCATCTTCCGCTTCATCATCCTCCGCAGATCGTACCACCTGGCCTGGCAACCCTTCCTGGTGCGCCTGATGGGTGTAACAGCATTGACCCTATTGACGATCCTCTCCCACAGGTGTGTTTTCTCAGCTATGCTGGTCCGTCTGACCAATGCGCCAAACAGCTGTGTCTCGACTCTGATGACTTGATCTACAAAGAGCTCCATCTCCTTCTTTGTGAACTTTGGATTCTTCTGTGCGGACATGGTGTGAGGTGAATGTGATTGGGGGGGTGATGGTGTATATGGATGTGGGTCTGAATGTGAAGGGGGTGTGGGTCTGAATGTGATTCGGGGTTATGTGTGAAAGTGGATGTGTGCAGTTGTTGGTGTGTTGTCAGTCTCTGTAGCTAAATGGGTATGTTGCAAAGGTTGATGGTTTGTGTGTGTGGGCCCTTTTTATTGGTCCATTTGTGGGAAGCTTAGTTTGAATTTTTGGTGGGTGTGTTATAAGGGGTGGATATGAGTTAGCCTGTTTGGATCTGGCCAGGACATTCATTTCCAATGGTTTGTACACAGGAGACATGTTTTGTGATGTTGTGCGAGTCGTTTGCACCCTCCTTGTGCTGTTTTTAGGGATTCGCATGCCCATTGTTCAGGGGGGGTTCGTTTCGTATTTGATTTAGTGGCTTGCTCATACGCGACGTTTTTACGGGGTTCGCATGCGCTTCGTTCGGGGGGTTCGTTTCGTATTTGATTTAGTAGCTCGCTCATACGCGAATTTTTTAAGGGGTTCGCCTGCGCTTCGTTCGGGGGGTTCGTTAAATATTTGATTGTGTGGCTCGCTCATATGCGACGTATTTAAGGGGTTCGCGTGCGCTTCATTCAGGGGGTTCGTTTTGTATTTGATTGTGTGGCTAACTCATACGCGATGTTTTCCATACAAATTGCAGTTCATACGCGACGACGTTTTCCCGTACGAATCGCTTTTTCGGTCCCCGGTCTGGATCGTACTTGTCGGGTCGTACAGCATGTTTATGAATTGTACAGTTCCCTTTCCGAGTCCGTATCGTACGGATTTTCGCTTGATTTTCGTACGGTTCGCAAGGATTCAGACGTATTTTTAAACTACGGATCGAACTACGCGATTTGGCCGGATTTGTACGATTCGTACGGAAACGGCTACGAATAAGATCGTCGGACGGATTTCTTTCCCGAATCGGAATCGACCCCTTATGTCTACAGAAACATGGGACCAGCATGGGAAGCACTTTCGCTCCCAGTGTAGCAGGTCTTTATGTACACCAACCTGAAAAACATAAGATTATAGTTACACAGAACCTCTACATCACCAACATCATGCTTTGGAAACGGTACATAGATGTCATACTGGTCATTTGGCAAGGTGATGAAACTACAGCAAAATAATTCCTTCTCTGGTTCAATAGACAGAATGATTTCCTTAAATTTGCACAAAGTGTATCAAGAACTGAACTACTCTTCCTAGACTTAAACATTTTCTCAGATGAGAAGGACTGAAAACTACTACCCACTTTGAACCAACAGCAAAAAATTGTCTTCTCTCGTTTGACAGCTTCCATCTTACACACCTGAGGGAAAATCTCCTTTTTGGGCAATTCTTGAGTCTTAGGCACAACTGTTTCAAAGTGAGTCACTACAATAAACAGGCTGCAGACCTGGCTTCCAAACTAGAAGCAAGGAAGTACCCGAACAGGATTGTACAAAAAGCCATGAAATGCGCTAGGAACAACAATAGGGAAGCCCTACTGGAGCTTCCCCCACCAAAGGAAAAGGAGGTTTGCCCCATATGCATCACAACCAACAACTGTGCGTCCAACCAAGTGAGCAAAATTATTAATAAGCATTGGCACATAATAAACAGTGAGAACACCCCTTTTCTAAAACTGATGTTCGCTCATAGAAGAGGCCGTAGTCTAAGAAACGTGTTGGTACACACCGACCACAAATATCTAGAGATATGGCATTCAGGCAGGGTTTCATTACTTCCCTAAGAGGACACCACCCATGTGACAACTGTAGAGTGTGCCGTTTAACACTTTTGACTAAGAAAATTACTTTCAACAACAACACAACATGGGAGATGCAACGTTCCACTAACTGGAACTCAGAACGGGTGATTTACATAATCTCATTGGCCTTGTAACTTGCATTACGTAGTGATTACCACACGCAAAGGGATGACAAGCATCTGTGAACACAGCAGTAATCTCAGATGCCAATGCGCAACAAGTAAGATGGCAACGCATTACATTAAATACGTTGGGCAGTCCTCGAACAAGTGAACCAAGAGACCCAACTCTTTGAGAAAGAACAGATTTGGGTCTTCAGACTAAAGTCACATGTAGGGGGCCTTAATGAGAATATACCCTGGGGTCAGTTCTTATGACCTCTTTGACTTTCCCTTGGTACACCTACAGGACACAGACGGCAATCCACAAATAAGTAAAATCATGGCTCTTCCTGGAATTTTTTTTACCTACTGGGTATATAAAAAAATGGTTTCATTTTTCTTCCTTGTTTTGAAACACCTGCCTATATCAGGTGAGAACTGACTGGTAGGAGCAATGAGTAGCAAACCTCAGAATAAAACATCAGTCAAGTTCTGCCTATTATCAACCATTCAGTATAGCCCATTCTCTATGAACATGTTTTCATCCCTAACATCTCTTTTGTTATGATTGTGCCCACTCAAAATTATAATCATTTAAAAAAACATTATAATCGATTTTAAACCATCCTTTTTCATTCACCACCACCGGGCAAGAACTCACGGCTGTGAGTACAGCCTGGCCCGCTCCTTGATGATATCAAGGTTTGAGGTAGGCAGTCTAGTCTTCTGCCTCCTCAAGGTTGCTTATGGCCTTACACTCCATGATAAACAGGACAGGGCATATCCCTTCAACATCTTCGGAGCCACAGGCGGACCGTTACCCCCATAGTGAGGGAGTAGCTTGAGGAAATAAGTACAATGGAGCCGAGCAGCAAGCTTTACTCAGCTTCTGAAACTTAACACTAACTAGTGATTCTTCTAAAATGACTGCCAAAAGCTCACTCCCTCCCCCAAAAATATTTTTTCATCTACAGAGTGTGACTACAGGGGGCCCTCCCCCCCCCCCCGTTTGGACTCATGATGCCCGACGGAGGTAATTACGTGAATGTCATGGTCTTTTGTGTTTTGAGTTGTTTTCAGTGTTTTATATGTATATTACTCACGATATTTCTCACAGTTTTCTCACTTTCTGATACGTGAGACCTATTTCACTAGCTGCTCACAAGGGTGCACGATGTACAAAACCTAAAGCTATAATGAGGCCCAGGGTCTGTGCCTTTTTTATTTCTCTTTTCATCTCATACCCTCGTAGATAACAAAAGAACAGACCGATTAGGTGCTGTATACATTTCTTTATATTTTTGCTATCTCTATACTTATTTGAGAACAAGGTATCTCAACGACTGAAGGAGTAGTAGGGGCTCTGTGTAACTAAAATCTTATGTTTTTCAAGGTGGTGTACATAAAGACACGCAACACTGGGAGCTAAAGTGCTTCTTATGCTGGGCCCATGTTTCTGTAGACATAAGGTGTAACAGGGAGTAATCCCTAAGGTCCTTATGAAAAGCCTTGGGGTAGGGCTTGAAACTAGCTGACCAGAGAAACTTAGGGACATCACCCCAGAAGTATCTCACCATCTCCATTTTTAAATCATATCGACATGGGGAACCAATAAATAAAGTTTTACCCACTAGCCAGATATTTTTAACGATTGCTTCCACACAAAAGTAATAAATCCCCACTCCAATATAAATACATTCTGGATAGGCACATAAACTATCAGTGCTCCTACGTATCCATCAGTGGCAGCACGCCCCTTTCCATAGCAGGTTAGGGAAGAACCCTATAATGAAGCATGCCACCAAAGGGTAACCATGGTGGGTGAGGGTTATTTAAAGAAAAAATGTCTTTCACATTAAATTTTTCTTTGCCATTTTGACGTAATATATCTTTGGTAAAAGAGTGACTCCTTTTGGTTAATAGCATATACGTTTGGAGGATGAGTCCTCTTTGTTTTTCCCTCTGTGTCCCCTTTTTGATGTTTTTCTGTTCGCTGCAGCTGCAGATCTCCCTCCACCGGATAACCTTGGTCTCTCTGCAGGACACTTATCATCTATCACTTCATAAAAGCAGTTTGGCACAGCCTGGCAAGACTGGCAAATCAGGAGAGGCTGCTAGAAGGCTGGACTTTTTTCTCACAGAAAATAAAGTACTATAACTTATTTTCTGTTCTAGTTATGATAAATTCAACAGTGGCAATGTTGTTGGAGTGATCATTGCCAATGTTTTAACTCCTTGAAATATTATTTTAGCTCTCTCCTGTCAATAGTTATACTTTATTAAAGTATTCGCATGTTAGCTCACGGAGCTAAAATGCTACAATGGGGAAAATAAATATTTTTCCATCGCCAGGGCATATAAAACACATTTAAAAAATGCCTCTGCTTAGTGGTACGTGGCACCCTACCCTGGGGGCTCCTAGGGTAGACCTTAGTGGTAACTTATATGTAGAAATAATGTTGTTTAATACTTTGGAAGTACCTTTAAATCCAAAGTCGAATTTGCATATAATTTCAATTTAAAAGCAGCTTGCACAGCAGGGCTGACTTTTAAAATGACAGCAGGCAACACAGCAGTGTACACATAAGTGCATTGTATCTGCTGGGTCTCTAAACATGCATGCCTTACCATATATAGGAGACTTACAGGGAGGTTGTAAATACTAATTGTAATTACACCTAATTACCATATACTATCAGAGCACTAGCTCTGGGCCTGATTGGCAGAGCCCATGGCATAGTCTAGTCAGGGTCAGTTACTACCAGTATCAGTCACAAAGTGGGTGTGATCGGGGCAAACAGGATGACTTTACCACAGGGTACAAGACGGAAACAGAAGCAGGAAGCAGTAAAAAAGGTACGTTTTTATCTCATTTACTTCAATACCGCCAACTCAAATTAGGGGGGATTCCCACCACAGTTGCCGTGGTGGAAAGGCACATTGCAATTGGGATGTCAGGAATCTGGGCTGCAGTCCAGCCAACAGAATCATCTTCCTGTACCGCTGTTGGTGCAGTTGAGACTTTCTGAAGGAGTATTTTGGCTTTGGACGAGCCAACAACTAAATATGGCAGGCGGACCGCCAAGTAAACGGGCAGGAAGACCTTCGAAAAAGCCACAATGGGACCTTATCTGCCAAGATCTAAATCAGGATTTAAGTCAGTGACCCACGCTTTCCGCTACAGCATTAACAGCCCGAAAACTATCGCAATGCCCGCCATGTTCTTCACCCTCCAGCGATGATTGTCCACGACAGCCGGTCTGCTCTGCGCACTGCAGTGACGACCATATGTGATGCACTCACTGCTTCTTGCGACCCCCCCCACCCACTGTGAACTGGACTCTTCTTGCTGAACTTTAGAAGGTAACCTTTTCAGGAGGATGGATCTGGTCCCTCTGTCCACCCCATGCTCCATCGAGGGTGGCCTCAACTTGTGACTTTCAGCTAGTCTCGCACAACCTGTTCATCCCGAGTGGCACTTCATGATTTTAAGAACTATACTTACCCTAAACTTTTAACATTGCTTATATATGATTCTACTGATTGGATTCTTGCAGTTTGGGTGTCAAATAATTTATAAATTGTTACTCTATTTTTCTAAATTGGTGACGTGTTTTTCTTTTATTGTGTTTTCACTTTATTACTGGTAAAATGCTGCATAAATACTTTACACATAGCCTCAGAGTTAAGTCTGACTTATTTTGTGCTAAACTGCCATTGGGGTAAGTACAAGTTAATTTAGTGACTTTTTTGTTTCACCCTCACAGGAATTGTGTCTGTGGCCCGAGAAGGGATTACACCCTACCCTCAACCCACAACTCAGATTTTCTCAATTTGCAGACTTTTTTGACAATTTTTATACTTTTAGTGCAAAAGTCATACCTCTTTACTGTAATCTCACAAAACCTTGATGTTTATGTTATTTGAAGGTTGTGGCAAAGATGTGAGGTCAGCCCCATTCTATTTTTACACTTTAAAGTATTCATAATGTATGGTGCATGCAACGTTATTTTAAATAATATGAGGCAGCTATAGAAGAACTTTACACTAGTACAAAAACTGTTCATACCCCTGTGCAGGGCTGCTCAGGGGAGCAGATGGATTGCCACTGCTCAGGAGTAGTCCCTGTATTGCACATTAGTTGCCCCTTGTACAATGTCCACTCCCAAGAGCCACAGCCCTGCACGACACTTGATCCCACTTCCACAACTTCACCTACCTGGATCCCAGGAGTACTATTTTAGATGGTGAACATGGGAGGATTGCAGTCATGATTTCATAATCATCGAAACTTTAGGACATTATATCGCAGGAAATTTACACTGCTGTCGACTAAGTAAGTTAAACATCACATTTGGACCAAGATCACAAGGATGACATTTTCTAAATTTGTAAACTCACGGGATGCCTGAAGTCCAGCTAGCATTAAATGCAAAAATAGCAAGCAGCACAGCGAAAGAAATAATTGTCATTTCAACTAACCGGGCATTGGATACAAATTGGCCAGTTGGAACTAAGAACAAACATTTTTATAAAATCGACTTAGTATGTTGAAAGTTTTTTCACCATACAATTTAATGAAGCTTGATCACAGGGCAAAAAATGTGTTGTTCTCTATAAAAACGTATTTATGTGCAGGTGTCAGGGCCTTCCTGAGGAAGCATGGAATGTCCTTGAGTGGAAAATATCAATTATATGCATAATCCTAGCTTTGTTATTCTCACACCCCTCTTGCAAATATATTTAGCAGAATATGTCCCTTATAGGGCAGGTATATGGGGCCTCGGTGACTCAGCTACCCTCCAAAGGGAGGAAAATCAATGTTGTTGCAGAGTACAGTGAGCCCCTGTGTCAACCACCAGCTTCATTTGTCACATTGAACTCGGCTTAGACTTTCTGGGTGACTTTATCTGTAGACGGCCCGTCCTCTTGTAGCTTTATTTCTGGAGCTCAGAAGAAGCAAAATTAACTAAAGAGATAGTTTTATGTTTAAATTTATTTTTATTGGTTTCAGTAAAAATCACAGGCATTACAGTGCAATATGCAATCATGTCCATCTGAATCTCAATATCATTCTCAGAGCGTGCGGGCCCCCGTATGTCATTGAGGAATGAAAACCCTCGTATAGCCTGTTGAACAAAGACAACCATAAAAAGAAGAACCAAATGATCCCCCCCCCTCCAGCCTCCCACCTCCCCAGCCAGTGTGTGCCGGACTCTGGGAGTACAAATCTTGGTATGCATAGCGCTCTCAGTGTGTTCCCTCTGCAGACCCAGGGTTGTCATTTTTTACCTCTGTCAAGCTGAGCAAGCGGAGATATCTAGGGCATGTGATTTCATTGAATTTTTAGAGAGCAGGGTAAGCAGTGGCAGCCAGACTTTGTGGAATGTTGCTGTTGATTGTGTGAGCGTGGCTTGAATACGTTCCATCCCCAGTGTGAACCATATCTTGTGTAGCCACCCCGTGTGGTTAGGTCTAGTGGTTGTCCCCCATAATGATAAGATGTGTTGGGATGCAGCCTGCATGGCAATGCCCATCTGGCGCCCTCTTATTGATTTCAATGGGAAGGTGATCGCATTTGGAAGACCAAGAAGGGTGTAGGCCGGGAATCTTGGGATCTTTGTGTCGAAACGCACTATCAATGTCATCCAGTTCTGCCTTCCAGTACTCCCTAACGTCCTTGTACTCCCACAGTAGGTGAGTCAGGGTGCCCTTTTCCCCACAGCCCCGCCAGCAGGATGCACTACGTGTCGGGTTGCCTCTGTGAAGCCTCACCGGGGTGAGGTACCAAAATGTGGCCAGTTTCATCGCTATCTCCCTGCCTGCTGTATTGCTCGCCGTATGATTGGCCCTGTGGTAAATCGATCGCCATTCACGAAATGACAGTGTTCTCCCCATTTCCGCCTCCCAGCGCCTTTGCCCTGCTGCGTGATGCGTCTCAGGGGAGGGTGAGCATCTTATATATGTCGGTGATAAGCACCTTATCCGATCCTTTCGTGACCAGCCACTTTTCAAAATCTGTCATGCATCTGCCAACTAGTGGGGCACAGTCTGAATGTGTGAGCCAATGCCTGAGCTGAAAGTATTGGAAGAGCTGTGGCGAAGTGATGTCGTATCCCTGGGATAATTCTGAAAGGGGGAGAAAGCCTTGTAAATCGAAGAGGTGTCCAGCCGATTTACAACGGGATCTGCGCCATTGTGGGAAAGCGTGAGAGTCAGTGCCAGGCAGGAACTCAGAGTTGTCCCAGAGAGGAGTGAGCGGGAAGGGAAGGTGGTAAGACCGCTTGTAATAGCAACTGTGTCCCATACCCTCAGAGTAGTGCGAGTAATGGGTGAGTTCTGGATGTAGCGTGGCCTATGGATGCGGTGGAGGAACGGTATCTTCCATAGTGACGTCTGGGCCATGGCCCTGTCTTGGAAGAGCCACCTCTTCTCTGATTCCGGTCTGTGCCATTCAACTAAGTAGCACAGTTGTGCTGCTCGAAAGTATTGTTGGAGATTGGGGATCCCCAGGCCTCCCTCATCCATCCCTCGATACGCTAGTTGTTTGTGTAAGCGCGGTCTCCCCCCCCCATATAAATTGCTGGAGGGCAGTCTGTAGGTTCGAGAGTGTCCCGGCCGGCGGGATCACTGGGATGGTTTTAAAAATGTATAAAATCTTAGGAAGGTCAGACATTTTGACCGCTGCGATCCGTCCTAACAAGTAGAGTGGTTGTTTGGACCAACGCACCAAGTCCTTACGGATCTGGGACGTGAGGTTGATATAATTGAGGGCAACTGTTTTCTCTGTGGACGGGGTGAGAGTGATACCCAGGTATGGGAGCTGTGATTGTGTCAGTATTCCCCCGCCATACGCGGGTGCACCAGAAGTGAAGTGAGCGTTTTTGCCCAGCGGTAGAATCAATGATTTCCCCTTATTCATCCGGAAGCCGGACACTTCTCCAAATGATTCCACTTCCGCCAGGAACACGGGGACGGAGCTCTCCAGTCGATCGAGTGCAGCTAGGATGTCATCGGCATATAAACCTATAGCATGCGATTCCCCCTCCGAACCTAATGCCTCGTATGGTCGGGTTGTCACGAACCTTTTGCGCCAGTGCTTCGACTTATAGCGCGAACAGAAAAGGCGAGAGAGGGCACCCTTGCCTCGTACCACGCTGGATCTCGAAGGGGCTAGAGCGGCTAGAGCGCAGGCCACCCAGGCAAACCCGCACTCGGGGGCGATGATAGCAACTCGCAATCCACGCCTGAAAGCACTCACCCACCGCGAAGTGCTCTAGGACTTTCTGCAGGAAGCCACAATCGACAGAGTCAAACGCTTTTTCAGCATCGATCGCTAGTAGGACCGAATACGGCGGCTGGAAGTGGGCCTTGTCAACTAGGTGTAGAATTCGTTTAATATTGTCGCTGCATTGCCGGCCCGGGACAAAGTCCGATTGTCCTGGCTCAATGATCCCGAGTAAGCATGACCCAAGGCACGCAGCCAGTACGCCAGTGAACAGCTTCAAATCCACATTAAATCCACATTAAGCAAGGAAATTGGCCGGAATGCTGAGCATTGTGTAGCTTCTTTGCCCGGGTTTGGCAACACCACAATCTCTGCTTCTAGCATGTCTGATGGGATGGAGCCCGGGCCTTGGAAATAATTAAAAAGCCTAGTGAGGACAGGGGCGAGCAGCGAGCAAAAGGTCTTATAAAAACCGTCCGGGCTCGGTGACTTTAGAGGTCGGAGTCGGGAAATGGCTGCTACCACTTCATCAAGGCGGACGGGAGCATCAAGGGATTCCGCGTTCGCTGAGGATAGCACCGTGGTGGCGGCGCCCTCCAAATAGGCGTTGGCGTCTGCTCCCGGGACAGTTTTGGCGTGATATAGTGAAGCGTAATAATCGCGGAAGGCCTCCACGATCTGCGCCTCTTCCTTGATTTCATCACCGTTCCCGTCACTCAAGGTCTGAATTTCAGAGCGTTGGACCTTCGCTTTCAATGCGCTGGCCAGGAGACAACCAGTCTTGTTTCTCCCTACGTAATAAGTATGGCGGTGACGGAGAGCGGCATATTCAGCTCTCTCTATATCCAGCCCTGCCAGCTGAGCCCTGGCCGCCTTTAGTTGTTTCCAGATCCTGGGGGCCCCAGTACGACTCTGACCCCTTTCCAGCTCTATGACCTGGGCAGTTAGGGCCTCACGCTTAACTTTACGGTCCTTAGATTCTGCCGATGCTATCGCGATGAGTTCCCCACGTACCACCGCTTTCAGGGCCCCCTATAGTGCTGACAATGGCGTCTCGGGTTTGTTGTTGGTAGTTAAACAGTCTGTGATACATTTGCGGATCTGCTGGGCTACGTCAGCAAGAGGCGTTCTCTTAATTTCCACCCACCCGGGGGTCTTTTAACCTTGGGGACTGCATGTGTAAGTTCCACTGCGTCATGATCTGAAATAGCTGCTGGGCTGATGCAGACATCCACCACCCGGCCTTCTAGTTCCGAGGACCCGATAAAATGATCCAGCCGAGCATGGGTGCGATGTACATGTGAGTAGAAGGTATAGTGTGACGCCCCTGGGTTTTTAGCTCTCCATAAGTCCACTAGCCCTCTATGCTGGAGCCAGTCCTTGCCTACCTCAGAAATGGCGCCAGTGCTACCGTATCTGTGCCCAGACCTGTCCTTGGTACTGTCCATCACTAAATTAAGGTCTCCCCCCAAAAGCAAAAGGGGATCGGAAGATCGCAATGACTCTGAGAGTGCGTTCTTTAAAAACTGCTCTTGGAAGAGAAGAATTGGTGTGGGAATATGCGGGACCTCATCCTATGCCAATCTTTCGAGAGTAAGTGAGTTTCCTGCAGCAGACAAATCGCAGCCCCTGAATTTTCCAAGTAAGAAAGTATCGCCCTGCGCTTAACGGGGTTGTTCAGGCCTTTCACATTTAGTGTCAGGATCTTTAAAGTAGCATCTGTCATCCCGCGATCAATGGGCCAAAAGAGCTAAGTGAAGCTAGTGACAGCCCGTCTCGTCTGGCGTGTGAGCACTGCCCTTCGCAACATGCTGGATCTCCTCAGCACACTGGTTCCCACCCCTGTCCCCCCAGCCTCCTGACCAACCCCCAAACTCCCCCCCGAACCCCAACTTCCACCACCCATCTCCCCCCTCCCTAACCCCAACCAGGAGTACCCCAATATGAGTCATAGTCCCAGACCTATCAATACACAGTTCAGGCCTGTGGTTACTGTACGTGGAAGGGTGCATGGCAGTGGCGACCTCATTGGCCCCCCGTCCCTCCCCACCCAAGCCCGCATGTGCTCAATGCGAAGAGATGAATATCCCTTTGTCTGCAGCATCATGTAAGTCGATGCCCAGCAGAGTGCACGTGTCCCGTAAAGATCTGAGCTGGTGCAAGACTCCTTCCCATTTACAAATGAGCCGGAAGGGATGACCCCAGGAATAAGGAATCCCTTTGTCGCGAAAAAACGTTGTTGCCACCCTAAAGGCTCTCCTCTTTTGCAGGGTGATGGCCGAGAGGTCCTGATACAGTGCCACAGGGATTCCTTGATATTGGAGAGGCTGTTTCTGGCGTGCCTCTTTCGGAATCCGCTCTTTCAAGGGAAAGTCAGGAAGGACGGACAGGATATCCAGGGGGGGAGCAGGTCCACCCTGTGTGCCCTATCAATGCGGATCTCAAAGTCATCGGCTTCCCCCAAGATCTCCCGGAACAGACCCTGCAGGTAGTGAGCCACACTGTTCCCTTCTGCTTTAGATGGAACGCCTCGGATCCTTATGTTGTTTCTCCGAGAGTGATTTTCGAGGTCCTCTGCGTGCGCCTGAAGGTCGACTTGTTGCTCCCTGAGGCGAATGACTTCCTGCTGCAGTTGTTCTACCTCCTCTTCTCTAGACTGTTCCGTTTCCTCAATCGCCGCCACTCGGCCCCCCAGGTCGTCTACATCACGTCGCAACTCTCTGTGCTGGCCGGCCATGTCCTGTTTCAACGTCTGAAAGTCCTCCCGCAAGGAATTAAATAAAGTTTCTAGGAATGATTTAGTTATGGGGGCTCCTCCGTCCTCCTGTTTTGTAACTTCTGCCGCCGCCGCTGGGGAGGGTGGGCCCTTCTCTCCCTTCGGGGTGCCCTTCACTAGCATGTCTGCAATGTTGCATCCACCTCTGCGTCCTCCGGCGGCCATGACGCGCCCGTTGCGCGAGACCAGGGGTGCTTCAGAGGCAGGAGTGTCAGAGAGAAGGCTTCCTCAGGGAATGGGCAGCTATACGATGTCTATGCGGCACGGGCAGGGGGTCCAGCTCTCTAACTATGGCCCAGGCCAGATCTGTCGTTCGCCCCTTGTAGCGTTGCGGTCCGGGTTGCAGGAGAGGGCTACGCCTCTGGGTTCAGCTCCAAGTTCCAGGCTCAGCAAGCCTGTGCGCACCTCTTTCCTGTAGATGCCGGGGCCTTTGATGGATCCCACGACCTGCCGGTACGCAGGGCGAGGGAGCTCAGGCCGGGACCCAGAGTTCCGCAATGATGTTGTTGTGGGGAGGGGATGTCCCCGGCTGTCACCCCCTGTTGTGGGTATCTCGCTGGGCTCTGTCGGACCCCACAGCTGCTCAGTCCTCTGGGTCCTCGAATGCCACCTGGATCTCGCGCTGTATAGGCTCCAACAGACGTAATAGTGAAAAACAATGTGTACAAAAACATGACATAAAAGTAGCAGCATATAGGAAAAGGGTCCGGGTGCATAGTAGCAGTGGGAATTGATCTGAAACAATAAAAACAGGATCGAGTTTGTGTTGGTCTTTGCTTCACAGTCTTATTAACTCGAGAGTAGAGGAATTTAGGAGGTCGTATGGCTGTGGTCATAATTGTGTAGATTTAAGGTAGGAATTTGCTCATCAAGAATAATTTTGCTTCTCTTTTGAAGAGATTCATAGAGGGGATTTTTTTGATGTATGGAAGAAGCAAATTCCATATTCTTGGTGCCGCTCTGGAAAATGCTCTGTTGGAGGTTTTAGTTTTGTTGAAATGTGAGGGTTTCAGAAGAAGATTGTTTGTGCTCCTAGAGTGTCTGTTTCCACCCGATAAGGTACGTTTTTGGGCTAGGTACTGGGGGGTGTTGTGCTGTAGCGCCTTGTGAGTGATGCAAGCCATCTTTAGGTGGATTCAAGTTTCATAGGGAAGCCAGTTGAGTGCCTTCATGTGTGGTGATATGTGGTCAAATTTACTAGATCCTGTTATTAGTCTTGCTGCGGCATTGAGAAAGGCTTTTAGAGGGGCAGTAGAGATTTTGGGAAGCCTTGAGAGGGTTGTGCATCCGTATTCCAGCCTCGAGATGACTAAGGACTGAACTGTGGTTTTGAGGTCCGAATTCTCGTTAAATGGCTTCATTTTTCTGAGATAGCTGAGGTGGAACCGGGCGTTTTTAGCCAAGAGGTTGATATGACTATGCATTTTAAGGTTCTTATCCAGTGTGATTCCAAGTGATAAGGTGGAGTCTACCAGAGTCGGTGTGCAGTTCAGAGCAGTGATCATTTAGTCACTGTGGTATTATTAGGTTGGGAGATTAGAAGAAATTCAGTTTTTTGTGAGTTTAGCTTGAGGAAGTTGGTTGTTAGCTATTGGACTGTCTTTTCGAGAGCTACATTCATTGTGTTTATCTTTTCAATGGAGGAGATCTTGATGTACAATTGGGTGTCATCTGCGTACATGTGGAAGGAGATGTTCGCCTGCTGTAGTAGATCGGTAAGTGGTTCGACATATAGATTGAATAGCATGGGGTATAGGGTAGAACCTTGTGGTACTCCTAGTAGGTTTGGTGAGGAAGTGGAAAGATTTTTGTTGATCATATACGTCTGTGTTCTGTTTTCCAGGAAGGATTTGAACCATTGAAGGACTGTCCCAGATACACCCATCCTGTATTCTAGTCTTCTTAGTAGTTTGTTGTGATTGACCATGTCAAAAGCTGATGAGAGGTCGAGTAGGACTAGTAGGCAGGTTTCATTGTGGTCCAGAGCTTGAAGGGCGTTGTCTACTATGTGCAGGATAGCTGTTTCTGTGCTATGGTCAGGTCTGAAACTCGATTGGTGGATGTTCAGTAGATTGAAATTTGTGATGTGTATGTTTAGTTGTTGCTGAACACATTTTTCTAAGACTTTGGCTAGCATGGGAATGTTGGTTATTGGTCGGAAGTTGTTGGGATCGGAGGTGTAAGCTGTGGGTTTTTTTAGGATAGGGGTGATTTGTCCTGTTTTCAGGCAATCCAGGATGTGACCTTGTGCTAGCGAGGCATTGATGATTTTGTTCCAGAGCAGTGCAATGATATGGTAAAGGTGGGGTCGGCACTTTGAGGGGACAGGGTTATTGAAGTGGTTGTTGAGTTTTGTGGTCATTAGGATGTTGGTGATGTCATTCAGATCGTATCGTTTAAAAGTAGCCCAGTGAGAGTTATTTTTGGGCAGCAGTAGCTAAAGTGGTACAGAATTACCGGCTTGAATGATCATTGGGGTGACTGAGTTAATGGCTGCCGCACTAACCTTGAGTTGGAGAGAGTTTGTTTTTGGGGTGAAAAATTAGGAAAATTCTTCCCTGCTCAGCTGTGAATTCGTTTTTGGAATTAAGGATTTGGCAAATTTGTTGGATTGTTGTTTCAGAATTTCGAAGAGTCTCTTTGGTCTATTTTTAGCCTTGTCTAGTTCTGATCTGAAAAAATCTTTTTTTGATTGTAGAATGCTTTTATTGTAGGAGTTTCTAGATTTTCAGAGAAGTTTAAGATGGTGGGGGGAAGGGTGTTGCCTCCATTTCCATTCCGATGATCTAAGTTTGCTTCTCTCTTCATTCTGGGCTCCCCTGAACCGTGGGTTTTTGTCTTTGTCTGGGACTCTTTTTAGTTTTGGTGGAGCAGCTTGGTCGAAGACTTTGGTCATCGAGGAATTATAGAGAGCAGTGAGGTTATTGACATCTGACATGTTATTGGGGGAGTGAGAGCCTTCTCACATTGGGAGGCTAGGTGGTTCCAATCGATGTTTTTTGTGTCTCTTATCCATTGTTTTGGCTTAAATAGTTTCGGGAAAGTTTTCTTGTGAGCTGAGGGAATTTGGAAGGAGATAATGTGATGGTCGGACCAGGCACAAGGGGTAACTGAGAGTGATTCAATCGTATTTTGTTTAGAGATGATCCAGTCGAGTGTAGCACCCTTTGTGTGAGTCAGCTTTGAGATGGCTTGGATCAGGGAGTGGTCTGCTAGGAAGGTTTTGAGGGTGTTAACCTGCTTGTCCAAGGGGGTTTCCAATGGAGATTGAAATCACCAAGGAATATGTCATTGGAGTGAGGGGAAGAGTTAGAGGTGATGATTTCCATTAGGTGTTCTGTGAACTCTGCATTCAAACCTGGAGGGTAGTAGAGTATATGTAGTTTGTGGGGGTGGATGCTTGCGGATTTAATAGAAATCCCCAAGTATTCACAAGTGTCCAGTGGTTTCCAGTGAAACTTACGAGATGGTGATGTCGGAATGATGTATGCAGGCTAAGCCTCCCCAATTTTGTGAGTTCTGTCCAGTCTAATGTTGTTGTAGAGTGGAGGGACTAGAAGGTCTAAGCATGGTGAGGATGAGTCATTGAGCCAGGTTTCTGTGAGGATGATTAACTCTGTGTTTGTGTCAAGGACGAGGTCGGCGATATCGGATGTGTGTTTTAGTGCTGATCGGCAGTTCAGTAGAAGGCAGGAGATCGAGTTTGAGCGGTTCTTTAAAGTAGGCTCAAGAATCTCGGTGTTAGAGGTTAACAATTGAAGGTTATTCAGGTTTACTCCCCTGTGTTTTATACGGGATGTTCTGCTTGGGTTGATGGGGACCGGGAGAATAGCGTATTCTTCTTTATTTTCGGTGGGGTAGGGAGGAGTTTTGTATAGCAGTAGTAGTGTTTGGATATCCTGGTCCGTTATTTTGTTAGGGAGTATGCTAGTGCGCAGGAGTCGGTTGGTTAGGGGCAGGGGGATAGTTTCTATCACCTTGTCAACTGTTGCTAGAGAATTTTGAAGATGTTTAAGTGTAGAAAGAGATCACAGAAGATCCATTAGCGAGTCCCTCTCTCTGGGTTTGGGAGACAGAAAACAGGGACAATCACCCACTCTGTTTGAAACAGTTTCTAGATAGTCTGACCCAAAGGGACTGCAAACTCCCCTCAGAAGGAGAACTTTGCTGAGGCTCTATGTACCCAATAGCAAGTCTCTGTCTCCACCTGTCCTATTTTCTCTTTGCAAATATCTCCACACTGACTGCATTGATCTCCACACACTTACACCTACATTTTAGTAATACATTTGGGAGGGGCGGAGGAGTGACTGAAAAATGGAGACTACTTACTTCTAAAGGGGAGGGTTTGAAAGAGGAATAAGGAGATTCCTATGCGGACAGTCCCACCCCTATATATATATATATATTTTTTCAATTCCCTGGAATCTAGTGCGCTTTTTGCCCTCGGGGTGCAGATTTGGGGTAATTACCCCCATCTGCCCCGGTGGGGAGAAATACTGTTTCCCAATGTATTTGAGGTGAGGGCATGGCCATGCCCATGCTGGGCAGCCCCCACCCATAAAACTAAAAACATATACAATTACTAATCCCTGGTGTCTAGTGGGCTTCTGTCCCCCAGGGTGGGCAGATTTGGGCAATTGCCCCTAGCTGCCCCCAGAGGGGGCAAAAAGACTGCTATAATCAGATATAGCTGGGAGTGCAAAAGCCGTTGCCTAAGGGGCTGGTTCCACCATCCCTGGTGTCTAGTGGGTAGATCCTTCCTTAGGGATCACTCTCCTGTGGCAATCCCTAAGCAGAGATTCACTGGCCAGATGTACCTTTGGTAAGGGGAAATTCTCCCCTTTCCAACGATACCTCTTCCAGGTGTATCAGTGCTTTGGGGGGCTCTGTCTTCCCCAGGCACTGATTCAGTGAAAGGAAAATGTGTATTTCGGCTCGTTTTACTTTCACTTTTGTATGTAATGACGTCAGTGCGCTCTGCACTCGCATTAGGAAAAGTGTGCGGGTGTCAGCCATTGGGCCACACCCACAGCAAAGAGGTTAAGGGTTCGACTTTATTAGGAATTCATTAATGTGTGGGGGACAGTTGGCACATTGGAACACTGTGTAAATGAACTGCAACATTTCACAGACTTGTGATTTGCAAAATCTGCGGTGCATCATGAAGTTCATTCTGTTCTATTGTGCCCTGGCAGTGAACAGGGCTGAAGGACCAGGGTTAATGTAGAGCATTGGCATGTGCCAACAGATTTTAGCTGCAAACACTGTTTTAAAGTTCCACTTCGCACCACTTGGTGACCATAGGTAATAACCAGCAAATCTATTTTCTGATTGTTAGGAGATTCTGTGGGAGGCAGGAATATTCACTTGTGAATGCTCAAGATAAGGTTTACCTGATTACTACACATCACTGGTGACACCATAGGGAAGTCTTGGACTACCCTGTGAATGCTTTAAAATCTGGGTTACAGTGAAACTGGTTTAATATAGGTAAACCACGACTATTATTTCAAGAATGCATTATATTGATGAGGGAAAGCCCAGGCTGTAACATGCTGCTCTGGGTGAAATGTACCTATCTGGTAACAAACAGCCTGATTCATGAAGCGAAATAGCGCCCGCAATGGCTGCGAAAATGCAATTGCGGGTGCAAAATACGGAATTGGCATTCAAGAACAAAATAGCGAATTCGCAAACACAGAATAGCGATTATAATAGCCATTACGCTATAATAGTCGCAGATTCCCGGTAGTCGAGCATTAGCGATACGGAAATAGCGACCAACCACGGAATCTGCGAAATGAATAGCGAAACGCAATATATTCTCTATTGGCATTCATGAAAAATATACAATAGCGAAAAACCCCAAAATCGCACTTTTGCGCGGCGCAAATTAAGGACAACTCAAAGCAGGTGGTAACCATCAAAGCCATGATTAAGTAAAATTTGAAAAACAGTTTGCCAATCACCAACAGGTCCAGGCCTGACCAATCACACATAAGGACATTCAGCAGCAGCATTAGGCGTTCCACAATGCCAGGAATGTACATGGTGGTGAGGCGGCGAAGGCTACAGCGAGCAGCACGGAGGAGACGCATGAGGCAGGAAAGGATTTACCGCCAGCGGGTCACCTTGCTGGGCCAAACCAGAGAACAGATATATGCTAAATACAGGCTGAATGGGGAAATGATCATCTGGCTGATACATGAACTTGACCCCCTCATGCAGCACCCAACAAGGCGAAACAATTCGGTGCCTACACATGTGCAGGTATTGTGCAGCCTGCACCTCCTGGCCTCCGGCAGTTTCCAGGGCATAGTAGTGGCTGCTGGGGAGATATCCCAGCCCACCATGTCACGCTGCCTCCACACTTTCGTTGACGCCATGCTCACCCAGCTCCACCGCCACATCACATTTCCCACGAGCCAACAGGAATTGGACCTGACAAAACTTCAATTTTACAATGTAGCCCATTTTCCCCATGTCCTCGGCTGCATAGACTGTACCCACGTCGCCATCTGCCCACCAGCTGCCACGGAGTATATGTACCGCAACAGGAAGTCCTACCACTCCCTCAACATACAGATGGTCTGCAATGCCAAGACCATCATCACTGACATTGTCGCCCAGTACCCAGGGAGTACCCATGACTCCTTTATCTTCAGGCACAGCGGACTCCACACACGACTGCTCAGGGGAGAGTTTGGGGAAGGACATCTACTTGGTAAGTACACTTTGTCGACAATGTCACATTGCAATGAGGTCACTGCGCTGCACAGGCAATCAACATCTGCTCCTCTCATTCAGGTGACAGTGGCTACGCCCTACGGGAATACCTCCTGACCCCTTACCTCAACCCTGCCACACCTCAGCAACGGCGCTACAATGTTGCGCACATCCGGACAAGGAACTGTATAGAAAGGACATTTGGCCTGCTCAAGAGCAGGTTCCGTATACTGCACAAGACAGGTGGGGCCATGTATTACAGTCCTGCTGCCTGCTGCCGCATTGTGGCTGTCTGTGCAATGCTTCATAACATTGCAACCAAGCGCCGGATACCTGTTGAGATCTCAGGCAGTGAATCAGAAGGGGACGACCGGCCACCAGCACATGCGCACCATGCACGCGGGGAGAACCCAGCTGAAGGCCACAGACGTCGCAACCACATCACAGAGAACAATTTCTAGCCCACCCTCTTCCCCCACCCCACATATCACAATTGCATGCAAAATGTAATGATTACACAAGGCTAATGTGTGCTGGAAAATAAATATATTTGTTTCATTCACAAGAAAAAGGTAATCAGTACAACTATTTACAACTAACAGTATTCCTTCATACTGCAGTGTGAAAGTACATGGCAGGCTTATAGTCAGCCTGTGCCAGTGTTTTTCTGACAGAGTCAAGTGCGCCTCCTGCGCGTTATGCCCAGGCGCCTCTGAGGCTCATCCTCTTCCGGGGCACCTGTACCAGGCGTTGCCCTGGTGCTGCGCCTAAGTGGCGGGACTAGTGTGGCAGATTGGCTGCTGACGCTGGAAGCCCCCTCACTGCCATCGTCACCCCCTACAGTGGCAGGTAGAGCAGGAGGGTGTAGTGCCGTTACCGCTGTGGTTAGGTGCTCCAGGACCCTGGTGATGTCCTCACAGCACTGAACTAGTTGGTGCTGCTGTGTGAGTGACCGGCGCGACAACTGTGAGGTGGCATTTGCAGCCACATAATTAGACCTGCTGTAGGAGGCCAGCCGGCCCATGAGCTGGTGGTGGCGCCGGCTTGCTGCACTGCGCTGCTTGATCATCGCAGCAGTGTTTGCCTCCATGGCTGCAGTCATGCGGCCCATGGCCGCCGTCATGCGGTCCATGCGGTCTCCCACTCCGGCCACATTGCGCCCAATTTTGTGCAGCTGGAGCTGAATGGCACCTTGCTGCTGTGACTGGCGCTGATGGATCCTGAGCATGCGTCTCTCTACGCTCAAACAGGCATGGCGCTGTCCATTGCCCCTCCTGCTGATTGGAGCTGTGGTGTGACTGCGAGAACTCCCACGCCTGCTCTGCTGGCCTGTCACAGTGGCTGGCCGCTGTGTTGCCGCTGTCGCTGGCCCAGATGTCGTAGCACCAGCTGCAGGTGGTGTCACAGCAGGCGTTGCTGGTGCGGCAGGGACTGGTGGCACATTAGTGGGGTGCCTGGCTCTGGCTGCGGGTGGGACGGCAGATGCAGAGGCCACAACGGTGGGGGGCCTGGCTTTGGCTGCGGGTGGGACGGCAGATGCAGAGGCCACAACGGTGGGGGGCCTGGCTTTGGCTGCGGGTGGGACGGCAGATGCAGAGGCCACAACGGTGGGGGGCCTGGCTTTGGCTGCGGCTGGAACGGCAGATGCAGGGGCCACAACGGTGGGGGGCCTGGCTGCTGGTGTTGTTGCAGCGGCAGGGGCTGGTGCCTGGGTTTCCGGTTGAGAATCCTCCTCCTGGGCCTTCTCATCTATCTGCAGCCTCTCGCTGTCACTGCTTTCTGCGCCACCTGTGAGGGTAAGTGGATACTCATTAGTTGCATGTGACTGTCAGACGTGCTGATGTTACATGCATGCTGGGTGACATTCCCTGGATGGCTGTGGATTAGCGTACTTTGGAACCTGTCTGGCTGCATTGTGGTACTACTACATTGTGGACATACTACATCTCCCACAATGCTTCAGGGCATTTCCTGATGCGCAACAACGGCATGACTAAGGGCCATTATGTGAGCCTATTTGGTCAGCGACGGTCATAGGGGACAGGGTCGCAGTCGCATGCCACTTACCTTGGGTGTCTTGGGTGGGGCGGGAGGAGTCCAGAGGTGTGACGCCAACGCACGCCTCCCTCTCAAGGGTGTTCTCCACCTGGTCCTCCAAGGGTGTGTTGGGAGGGACTGTAGGTCCGCCACCTCCAGTGCCCGATGCCTCTCCAAGGCGCTCCGCCACCCTCTCCTTGGCACGACCTCGGAGGTCATACCATCGCTTCTTGAGCTCCTCCAATGACCTATCGGCCACACCCACGGAGTTCACACTGGAGGCTATTCCCAGCCAGATCCTCCGTTTGTCCTGCTCTGGGACCTTCCTGGAGTTGATCCCAAAGAGTCTGTCGTGGTTGGCCACCACCCCTTCGATCAGATTCTCGAGCTCCTGCTCTGAGAACTTCAGCTTTCTCTTACGCCCTGCGCTGTTGCTGGGGCCAGGAACAGGTTCCTCAGACATGGCAGCAGTTTGCTAGTAAATTGGCTATGACAAGATTAGCTGCTGCTTTCCGACTTGCTCCCTCGAGGTTTGCCTCACTGTGGTGTTTGGGGGTGGGAACTACCTGCTTCCTGGTTGTGATGTCATCACTGTGCTCGAAAAGCGACTTCCCGTTTTCCCGATCGCGCGAGATTGCGACTCGCATTCCCGATCGCACGAGATTGCGACTCGCATTCCCGATCGCACGAGATTGCGACTCGCATTCCCGATCGCACGAGATTGCGACTCGCATTCCCGACGCAGGTAGCCGGAAATAGCGATTATTCTGCGATTATAGTTAGTCGCTAACGGATTTAGCGCCCGCGTGCGAGTCGCTTTTTTTTCCCCGTAATGTACATGAATTCTGATTTGCGAGTTCTCAATAGCGATTCGCATTTTATCGCTATTTGAGACTCGCAAATGCCGTTTTTCATGAATCAGGCTGTAAGTGAAGGAAAATGGATAACCCACGTATTATTGCAAAAATGGCAATTGCACTGGTGCCCTCTGGAACTATTAATTTCCTGTTTCTGGGCTGAGGAACTTTAATGTCATATTTTCATCTCTCCTCAGAATGAAGTGGATGATTCCATATTGACAGCCCTTGTTTATTCATAGACCTGGAAGTGGTTTGTGATGTTGTGTGCGGGTAAGGGTGTTAAGAAGTGAACATATAGAGCATATGGGAAAGGCATATCCTTAAGCACTGGCTAAAACACTGGCTCCAATGCTGACAGACATCGTTGATGCATTACAAGTGACTGAGGACTGTACTTTTTTGTTTTTAGATGTCTCATCTGGCCTGTTAGGGCTCACTGTTGCCACATCGTGAGTGCAGGGATCAGTATCTTGGGCATATCATAACTTATCGGGGGTCACTTATTGGGAGTGTGCAACCCACTGCGAGGCCTATGTCTCACTGGTGTGTGCTTTATTTAAATCTGTTTTGTTGTTTTTCACTTCCTAAAGTTCATATGCCAGGGCTGTATGAGCTGATCACAAAGAACTATGGGGCAGACATACTTTTTGCTTGTCGCAATTTGTGACCAGTATTTGTGCAACCAATGAAGACATTTAACAACTGTCCTATATTCTAATAGGTCTGTTCTTAAAATTTCGAATTGTAGTGGGTCAAAATCCGACCTACCACTTGCATATTAATGAGGTAGGTTGCAAATTGCAACTCACTATGATTGGAGACCATCAAAGGGATGGTGTCCTTTTTGGGTCAGTAGACTATCATATCTGTGATTGCTTTTTTATACAGCAAACCTTATATTTAAATACAACCTGTTTTCATTAAAGAATGCAGGACTGTATTTAAAAAGAAAAGTTTGTTTTTTTGCTTGTTAAAGAGTTGGCAGTGATCCTCTGGACCACTGGCTACTCATTGACAATCTTTTTTTACACAATGGAGAAGGGATCCCAAGCATACCCCTACCCATCTGCAAATGTGTTAAAACCTCCTTTGAGGAGCAAGTAAAATATTAATGCTTTTTGACCATTTTCGGTTGGAATACATTGATACTTAGGATACCAATTTTGCTTTTGTAAGGCACGTCCACAACACAACCCTTCAAGATAGTGAATCGTTAACCACTAGGAATCCCATTTTAGGAGTCATAAAATCTTTTGTGACTCTTAAAACGTGATCATATGAAATAACATATTAACAGTCGCAAACGCTGAATTCGAGCTTTTGCTATGGTTAAAATGCTTACTACATCTGGTTTGGGTTCCCATTGCATGGCATAAATAAGATTCACTTCTGAAAAGGTATAAAGGTGTATTTGTGACTGCCATGCCATTGCTTACTGCTTGTGAATTTTGATGTTTGTGGCTTATGGCCGCAGAAAATGTATTATTTAAATGTTGAGCATAACACAGGAAATTGATCAATCAAATATTTTTTCTTAACCTTATGTATTTTACCAGTAAGTACTTTCCCAAGATGGCAATGGCATGTCAAGAGCAAAGGCCATTATATAAGATGATGATCAACAAGGAGAAATAGGTGTCATATCTTAAGCTATAGATATTTACAGAGTGATTTGTTTTATTTGGTAAAAATTAGCTTCAGTGTAAAGACTGATGGTTAGATGTGACAGTAGATAGTTATAAACAGCTAGTACACAGGCAGTATTCAATATCCAATAGAAGTCATCTCCAAGCATTTCAGAACAATATGAAACACTACCAACTATAATGTTAACAGGCCTCTTTGACCAGGGTCAAGGAGTGCCCTACAACCACAAATGTTGTCTGGATCCTGAATGCAATACTAATGATACATAGTGCTATATAAATGCAAATAACATTACATAAAATGACACACAATAACATAAGATAATATACAAAATCTGGATATTTAATTTAAATGTGAATTTACAATTACACAATGAAGGATTGTGACTGTGTCATAGTACCGCAAAACAGCAGATCAAATTTCACACTACAAGGCAGGTTTATGAAAACTTTGCAATGGGCAAAGATGGTATTGGGCAAAGTGCCCAGCTTTGGCTTGGCACGGAGTGAACATCTTTTTTATCACTGCCCCTTTGGGAAAGCTAAGCTGCTGTAAATGAGCACTGATTACCAGTGCAGCCCATTAGCAAATGTTGTCATGTACCTTGTGTTGATGGACCGCAGAGGGATATGTGAAAGATTTTAGATGTCAAGTTTCATGTTTCAAGTTTTATTTCTGCACACTTGAGCTAATTAGCATTTGGTGCACAGTGCGATGACCAAAAGCGAAATAAAATCCAATAATGCATGATTACAACACACACACACCTTTGCGTAAGCTACAAAAGCAAATATTGAATGCTGTTAGCATTGTGTAGGCACTCATACAGTGGATGCCATTTCTGACCACTCCCTTTGTTTTTATTTCATTGAGGATTCAGACATTTATCTCTTCATTGAACCTTTCATGTCAATGAGTGATGGGAAAGAAAATGATGGAAGGCATGCCCCAGAGAGGCTGCGTAGTGGGTGCAGCAGCTTTTACATTTTTTTTTTGTGTTACTGATCGATGGTCCAACAATTTAGTTTTGGTACTATTAAAAAAACCTTAAATATTTTGGAGGTGAGTATCAATGATGATACTGCTTGGAACAATTTAGTTGCTGCTATTCTCCTTAAAAGTTGTCATAGTAAGAATTAGGCATTCAGCAGGGGGTCATCATGTCCCTTATACTGCCACATGCGAAGGGGAACACAAGCTGCAATGAATGTCCCTGTAATGTTATTAGGTGGTGGATGGGGGATGGGTGTCCCCGCTTTTCTTTAACACACCTTGGGGAGGTATATTGATACATGGAAGTTCACACATCCTCAGGGTAATTTCATAATGGTGATTGGCTGTTACAGACATTGACCACGTCAAGGTAAGAATGATTTGAAAATATACATCCATACTTGCGTTGCAGGCATGGAGAGATTTGGCTGAGAAAAGCAGATTATCATAGCACACCCTGACTCAAGGTTGTGTGCACATGTCTTTCAATGCATCTATTCAACAATGTAATAAACTTCAAAGTTTCTACAGTATTCTAGTGAGTTTGTAAAATGATTATTTGTACAGACCATATTGTATCTAAAGTGAACATGTGCAAAACTTTTACAAAATGGCGCACAACTGCAAATAAATTCAATCAATTACTAATGCAGTGCTAAATTCACAAGGGAACATGTTTTTCCGTGCTATTAGTATGTGAAATACATAGGGTCTGATTTAGATCTTTGCGGATGGGTTACAGCGTCACAGCGGTGACGGATATCCCGTCCGCAGGAATATAAATCCCATTTTACCCTATGGGATTTATTTACTGGCAGGCAGGATATCGATCACAGTTGTGACGGAGTAACCTGTCTGGCAAGATCTAAATCACTCCCATAATTATAAATGAGACATTCTAAGAGGAAAGCTCGCATCTGCTCTTGACCAGACAGAAAATACCTCTAGCCATGCCTTGTATGTGTGCTTATCCTTATTAGCCCTTGGTACATAAAATCAAATATCTCCCATAATGCCTACTGTCTTGCTTTACAGTTTGAACTAAATGGAGGCTTTCTATTACCAAAGATTAATTTCCGAAACTAGTTGCAGTTATTGGTCACAGGACTAATTTCTAGAAATTGGTACCAATTGTTCATGATCTTCGAGCTAGAGCATGCAGGATAATGACAAATAAGGGTTAAAAAAATTGAAAGTGATAGATAAAATAACTGTGACAAATGAAGAAAGCAAAGGAGAAAAACACTTTAAGAATGGGATAAATCTCCACAAGGCGAACAAAGAGGCTTACATTGAATCAAGACGAGGTAGCTTTGGTATTCAACAATCTCGGTATTTGGCAGCAGTCGTGGTGTAAAAAAGTTTGGTCCCCTGTACTTATATGATTTACAGATCTACCTCCGATTGCGGCAAAATCAGAGTGGTCCTAACATGAGTGTATCTGGCTACTTTTATGGGTCAAAAAACTGTGACGGTTTATTTGGATGAAAAATTGCCCTGAAGTAGTCACATGGTGATATATCTTATATTAGTGCAAAACAAATAAATCAATAAACGCACACGTAACTAAACGGGCAAATAAATGAACAAAACAAAAAAAGAAAGAAAGAAATAGATGAATTGTGTTGATGTCACCCTGCTTAGTAAGACTCGTGCTTCAATTGACATGTTTTTCTGGCGGGAAAGCTGCAGCCATCAAGTATTTCCTATATGAGTAATCAATTTCTCAGTAAATATACCAAGTGCAAACAATGATGTTAACGCCAACTACCAACATAACACTTATCATTTTCTTCTACGTTTGCTCAATTGAATCTATTTGTCATTAGCTGTGTCAGAAAACATCACTGTTCCCCCTTTCAGGATCACTCGTTTTGTCATTTGTTTGATCTGCTGTCAAGTTCTTAGATATAAATGTACATTTTTCAAATAATTCCCAGATGGTTTCTGGCCATCTTGACATTCCACCACGTGAAAAAGTAGAGTTATTATTTCCTTTTAAAGGTCAACCAATAAAGCAAATAAATAACTTCTTTCATTGAATATTATTTGTTCTTGCAAAGTCACCATCAACCCTGCCCTAAGAGGATCAGTCCTACAATATTTGAGGACAGTGTCACATTCCCCAAAATATTCCAGGAGGCTAATTCCCTGGTTGAACTCCACTCAAGCCAGGAAGGGTTCCCTTGTGGTATTCGGACAAGCGCCGGGAAACCCACTGCGGGTAGCTGTGCGCTATACAAGTACAAAAACATTTACATTTACAAAAACATATACATTTAGCGACTCTTTCCAGTCGCTAACATCTTGGCACGCCCACTTTGCATGTCATTAGTGATAAATTTCACTGACATGCAAAGCGGGGCCCAAGATGGTCGCTATCTCCTACTAGCTGTCGCTAACTGGTATGGCGGGGGACCGCGGCGGACGGGAAGGCCGACTGCCGCTTTTCCGCCCAGTCAATGAGTTGACCGGGCAGAAAAGGGTTTCATATGGTGGCAGTGTCTGCTAGACACTGCCGTCCATATCAGGATTCATGCGGTGTTTGTGTTTGGGGGCCCGTTGCGGGCCCCAAAGATGTTGGGGGGTGGGGGGTGGCACATGGGGTGTACCTATGGTACCCCACAGCAGTTCCATGCACAACATGCCAGGCACCCCGCGGTGCCTGCCATGTTGTGCATGGAAGTGCACAACATGCCATGCCTTCCTGGCATGGTGGTGGGCGGTGCTGAGTGCACCGCCCGTCACAAAGCCAGGAATGCAGGATGCGCCCGCCACTGTGGCGGGCGCATCCTAATCACCCACACGGGACCCCCGCCCTTATGGCGGGCGGTCCCAATCCCCGAAAGGATGACGGGAGGACAAAGTCCGCCCGCCATCCTAATGACCCCCTTAGTCTCAGACAAGCCCAACTGGCCTAACTAGTGGCATAAAAGTAAAGAAGTGAAAGCCTCCTTCTGCTAACCCTAACAAGAATCTCGGGAAAAAACCTTGATGATAGCCCACAACTCTTTAACAATGAACCTGCTTCCCCCACGAAAGTCTAATCCAATAGAAATTCTGTGATAGATAGAATCCCACAAGAGTAGCTCTGAGGTTACTTACTACTAAACCACTTCAGAACTGTTTGTACAAACCAAAGACATGGAGAGCTTCAGCGCCTTATTTTCATCCGATCTGCTCTGTCAAACTTAGCACACATGATACTAAATTTCACAATGTGCCCAGATCAATGCCGAATATAAATCTTGAAACAGGGCAAACTGTACTAATCTAGCACCAGGCAATGAATGTTAGAAAGGTCTCTCTTGAAAGGCAGATTCCTAGCTGAAAAAGAGTTAAAGTCTAACATCAAGACTCGGAAAGTGCTACTTTAGCTTGGGAATAGTACAAAACTATGGGCCAGATGTACGGCCATTAAGATTAGCGAGTCGCAAATTGCACAAAATTGCGACTCGCAATTTGCGACTCGCTAAACTTAATGTACAACAGTGTCTTAGAAATGGTTTTCAATTCCCAATGGGGTCGCAAATTGCATGTCTCATGAATATTATTGAGGCTGTCACAATTTGCGACCCCATTGGGAATGGCTTGCACTTCCAGGGATGGTGGCCTGCTGGGGTCAGCAGACCACCTGATTGTTACTGCTTTTTTAATAAAGCAGTTTTTTTTAATGCAGCCCGTTTTCCTTGAAGGAAAACGGGATGCATTTAAAAAATAAAAATGAAACTTTTCAGTTTCATTTATTAAGGGCAGGCAGTGGTCCCTGGGACTACTGCCTGCCATGTACAACAGTACATGGCATCGTGACTCGCTATTAGGAAGGGAAGCCCCTTTTTAAATGTGAGAGTTGCAAATGCTATTTTGGGAGTCAGTGACTTGCAAAATAGCATTTGTTCATGCAGCAAACCTTTTTTGCGGTCATAAACTGGCCAATCTCCTGTTTGCGGAAGCAAAAAAGGATTAAACATCTGGCCCTATATGTTTTAGGATCTATTATCAGCCGTCCACTATCCTGTAGTGGACCAACTCCTTCACAGCGCAGCTCCATCTGGTAGCTGCTGCTGTCCCCCATATGCTGATGGTGATGATTTGGAAGTCAGGAGTTTGAGGCCTTCCTCCACTCGTACGCTCCTGCCTGTGCCTCATCCCATGTGGTTCAGTGGTAGAGCATCACTGCAATGCTACTTGACTGCCCTTCTGTCTCTCTTTCTGCTTTTTCTGTCTCTCTGTCTATCTTTCTGTTTTTCTCTTTCTCTTTCATTCTGCCTTTTGGCTTTGCTTTTTCCTTTTCCACCTGCTTTCTCCCACGTCGCCCCTGCTGCCTCAGTTGCTGCAATCCCCGTGGCCCTGCCCAGTCTTGTGCCCTTCTCTCTTTTCTGCTTTTTCTGTCTTTCTTTCTACTTTTATCTTTTCTTCTGCCATTTAGCTGTGCTTTTTCCTTTCCTCCTGTTTTCTTCCTTGTCGCGAACTCCCGTGTCCCTGCCACCTCCTATGTCCCTTTCCACTCCTGCATTTTCCCGCCTTCCAGCTGTCCAGTCCCCGGCAGCACAACATAAGGTAGACGCTGGGCGTCCACGCAGCTGGCGCGTGCAGCGGGCACACCAAAGGCAAGCCCGTATGTGCCCGTCTTTGCCTTGACCATGTCCAGCACCAGGGACCCTGGTTCTCAGACTTTCCACCACAATGATGTCAGCACCCTCCTCGCTCTCAACCCTGGACGCCACGCCCCACCCACTGTATGCACTGAAACTCCACGCTACCTTCAAATCCGCCTTCAACGCACACCACCTCCTCCTCAAAACCACAAAGTAAATGGACCTCCAAGACAAAATGAGCACCAATGCACAGGACAGGAAAGAATTCTTTGCCATTGCTAAGGAGTTTGCCAGACCCAACAGTGGGACCACAAACATCTCTCCCTCCCACGACTTCTGCAACAAACTTGGAACCTTCTCAAACCCCAAGATCAGGCTGATCTACAACAGCTTTGACACCCTAGACCAGTGGCTTTCAAACTTTTTGATGCTGAGACCCCCATCAAAATTTTTAAGGCGTAAGGACCCCATCTCGACAAAAACTTCTAGAACCTGGTAGTCCTTATCATTGACAACCATAAGTGTTCTCCAGAGAAATGGTTAATCTGCGGTTGCATCCCGTTAGTATCAATTTAACACCCAAATATAGCAATAAACAACAAAAAGATAACCAGTACAGCTTTACAGAGGGCCTTCTACAGAGCGGCAACACCTGTTGCTGCCTTTTAGTAACTTTTAAACCTTTTGAGTAAATAAATTTTTGTTGTTGCTAAAATCAGCAGGTTATGTGGCAGATTATGGATTATGTGGGAAATGCAGTGTTAGACCTGGCACCATTGGCGTGGGTCTCCCTTCCATGCTGTTGCCTCATGAATTTTTGCTGGTGATGCTTTGGGCACTGTGCCACTGCTATCCAGTGCCACAGTGCAAGTGCTCCCTATTGTAAATTGATGTATTAATCAGTGATTCCATGTTTGGCTACTTGATTTACTTGTCAGTCCCTAGTCTGAGTGTGCCCAGGGCGTGTAAATCCAAAGGCTGCTGGTGGGCCTGCAGCTGGTTGTGCCACCCACAGAAGCAGCCGTGTAAAAGGTATGGCAGAGTCTGCATGCAGTCTGGTACTGTCATGCTGACAGGGCAAGTGCGCCCACTTCCCAGGCCCTAAACCTTCCCTTTTCATCATATCAGTCATCCCTTTGGTAGGCCCAAGGGCAGGGTGCATTGTAAGTATAAGGAGGACAAGCCCTGATGTGTGTGGCATGTCCTAATAGTGAATTACAGCCATTTTCGTTTTTCACTATTGCAAGGCTACCTGTTCTCCATAGGCCAGAATGGGCTGTTAGAGTTATTATATTTTATAATCCTAACTGTATCCAAGAACATGGTGGGAATTCGAATTTATTATGCCTGAACTCCTCAGAATAATAAATACATCTTTTAGTAAAGTTTATTTTAATATTCTGTGTTTGCAAATACCACTTTTAGAAAGTAGGTATTTGCTTGTCTAACCATTCAAACCTGCCCCTGCTAGGTTGTGTATTTCTATGTCTGGTTTTGAGAGTGACAGAGCTGGAGAATTCCAAGAGACAGGCTGAGTCACCCAGTGGTGAACAGAGAGATCTGCATCTAGATGGGAGGGAGGAGTTGCACCTGAACTTTGAATGGGGCTGTGCCTGACTTCCACAATGCTGGCTCCTTCCCCTGGGGAGCGCATGATGTCTCTGCCATGCACACTGAAAGAAGAGAAGGAGTCCTGTAAACAAAGTGCTCCAGGACTTTATTTGCCTTCCAGAATGCTGGCTCCACCTCCTGTGGGGCGTCTGATGTTTCTGCCCTGCACTGTGAAAGGAAAGGAGAAGTCTGGTAAACAGAGTGCTTCAGAACTGGTTTGGACTGGGGAAAGGCCCCTCTCAGAGAACAAAGGATTTTGGGGTATAAATATTGGAACCCTGATCCCATGAAATTAGATCACTTTGGACTACAGAAGAAACCTTTACTGAGGAGAGGAACCTGAAGAAACTGAGGAGAGACTATTCCCAAGCTGAAGTGCTGCTTGGGGGATTGTCCTGCAGTGGTTGCCTTACTGCCAAAGGAAGGAAAAAGGAACTTTGTGTACTTTGCTTTCAACTTGTGAAGAATCTTCAAGGGCTTGGAAAAGAGCTTGCCTGCTGCTGAAGTCCCAGGGACAACAGACGTCCCCCCCCAGCTCCTAAGAGTTCTTTTGAAAGTGCCTGCTTCTGTTTTGGGCCTTCTGAGGAACTGTGTGTCGCAAGGAGCTGGAAGCGTGACTCAACGAGAAGAAGCGTGTCGCCGTCGCTGTGCCTGCCGTCCCAACTCCGAAGGAGGGTGTCGCTGCTGGAACTGTCGCACTGCACCGCATCAGAGAGAAGTGTACCGCAACGAAGAGGAAGCGTGTCGCCGTGACTGCTGCTGCTGTCGAAACTCCAAAGAAGGATGGTGTTGCCGCTGTAGTTGTGGCTCTGCACCGGATCAGGAGAAGAATCTCGCAACGAGGTTGGAGCGTGTCGCCGTCGCTGTGCCTGCCGCCGCAACTCCGAAGGAGGGTGTCACCGATGTAACTGTCGCATTTCACCGCATCGACCAAGAGCACCTCGTATCCCCGAGAAGCGCGCCGTCGTTGGAGCTGCTGCAGTGGCATCTTTGATGTCGCCGCTGTACTTGTCGCATTGAGCGGAAGCTTCACGCATCGTGGAGAAGTGAGTCACCGCTGGAGCTGTTGCCGTCGCATCGTAAGGGTGTCGCCGCTGCAGTCCACGCATCGAACCGAGAACTTCTCACATCCTCAAGAAGCGTGCCGCATCTGGAAGATCTTCACGTCTTTCTTTCTTTGTATCTGAATTTGCTGCATTTCCCATCGCTGCGACATTGCTTGTCGTGGAAGCGGAGCGTAACTTAAGGTACATTGACGCAGAGTGTCGCATCTAAGAACTGACCTGAACTAAGCTTAAATCTACCCTCTTAAAGTAATCATAGTGTGTATTTTTGTCGTTTATGGTCTTGTGGTAACTCTATATAAAGTCTACCTATTTTTATATAAAACCTGTGCGGTGTCCATTTGTAGTGTTGTCACTGGGTTACTGTATGTGGTCATAACTGCTTAACTTACAACGCCACTGAAATAAGCCTTGACTGCTCACACCACGCAGCCTAGAGGGTGGGCAGGGGTTATTTTAGGAGTGTAATCCCCTTGTTCTGACTAGAGGAGAGGGTCCCTATTTGTCACAAGTACCTACCTGTGCCAACTAGAGACCTCCAAATCTAACATGCAGCAAATATATAATTATGCTAAAATCGCTGCTGCCGCACAATCACATAATTCCAGTGGCCCTTGGTATAATAGCTGTAATGCATGGGGTGCAACTTTATTGCACGGCATTAGAGGAAAATCATACTATATTTCATGGGATGCTACAAGCTTGGCATTTACACCTGCATGTAACTAGAGGTAGCTAAACATCACTCATCATAATTAAAATATATGTACTTTTTTTATGTCTTTCACCTTCAGGTAGCTACATATAAAATAACGGGCAGCTTCAATGAATAATGAATACATTTTAAAAAGTTGTTACTCAGTGGGAAATGCACTATAATAAATTATGAAACCTCTATTAGTTAATGCACTGCAAAAGTCTGTGTGAAACCCGAGAGCCACAGAATTAACTCTTGGTTGGTGCAGTGGAGAATTGTGACGTGTATTTTTAGTGCAATGAGGTCACAGCCTGTGAAAACAAAGCACTGTGAATATGTAAGTCATTATTTTACCTGCATTACACACAGTATAAGATAGGATGATACAAGATGCGCAAAATGTTTTACGATAAAATGGTGCTACCAAAATATAAAGGCCGCTTCCAAAATATAGGGACTTATTTATAAGCCCTTTGTGCTGCTTGTGCGCCATTTTTTATGATGCTCTGGTTGCGCAGAGAGCGGACCAATATCTACGAGCCCACGCAAAGCCACTTTGCGTGGCTTTTAATGGCCTCCTAGATATGGTGTAAGGCAACGCAGCACAAGTCAGTGCATTGCTTTACACTGAATAAGGGGGGCGCATTCCAAGGGCGTTGCAGTGGGTTTTCCCATGGGTTTTGACACATTCCCAGATTTACAAGGATCTGTAAACCTCTTTCTATATGTAGCACACATAGAAAGAGGAAAGGCCTCCATGGGGTATTTTTGCAAAGAAAGGCGTGCCTTCTTGCACGAAAACAATCCTCCCAACAATGCAGGCACCCTTGCACCATGGTGCCAGGGTGCCTGCGTTGGCGCTTGGCACCAAATGTGTGTGCTGGCAGAAAGGACAGGAGTGCACCTTATCATAGAAATACAGTCCAATCCTGCCCTTTTGAATTGGTATAGGGCAGCGCAGAAAAAATAATTAATGAGCTGCGTTGCACCATTTCATTTTACCTAACTGTCATTCAACACATTTCTCAGGGATAGTAAGCGCTTAGTAAAAACAATGACAATTAAAAGCAAGCAATTCACAGGTCAGTAAGCTCTGTGCACTAGCACTCAAAAAGCTTCAAGATATTTGACCAATTAACTGCAACAGCACTCTCCTGAGAATACAAAGCCAGACAGACAGCTAAATACACCTTTCTGCCAGTGTGCTGCTGGCCTGAAAGAAGTGCAAACATGCACAACGAGTTAATCTGCAAATCCTTTACATTTGTATATTAACTTGTTGTGCACATTTCCATTTCTTTCAGACCAGCAACACACTGGTAGAATGGCACGTTTAGCTGTCTGTCTGGCTTCCATTTCCCAGCACAGGAGAGTCCCATAATAACACCCCAGGGAAAACATTTTAACTACTGGTGACCGTCTGCAATGTTTTCTTTTACCAAATGAAGAGCGCGATCCCCTTCCCATGCCTCCACGGCCCCCTGGGGGTCGCGCCCCACAGACTGAAGACCTCTGCCCTAGACCCTGCCACTTTGCCTGCAACAATGCCGCACCCCAACAGACCATTTTCTGCTGGACCCCACTCACAACAGAGGACAAGCTCAAGACCATGAAGAGCATCCCCTCAGGAGCCCCGTCCGATCCTTGCCAACATCACATCTTCCACAGAGCATCCGCTGCCATTGTCCCCCAGCTTCGCTGCACCATCAACTGCTCCAACAAAACTGCTACCTTCCCCAATGACTAGAAACATGTTGAGATCAAACCCCTGCTTAAGAAGCCGGCTTCAGAACTCATCTCCCTCCTCCACTTCCCAGCCAAGGTCATCGAAAAGGACATCAACGCCCAACTCTCCGTGTTCCTAGAAATAAACTACATCCTGGACACCTCCCAATCCGGCTTCCAAAGCAACCATAGCTTGGAGACCACACTCCTCCCTGCCACTGATGACATCCGCTCCCTCCTCGACTGGGGCAAGACCGCTGCCCTCATCCTGCTAGACCTCTGAGCCGTCTTCTACACCATATCACACTAATCCTGGGACCCATCCCTTCAGCTTGGCAGGACTCTTGGTGGCCAGCCACTCTGAGATCCCCTCCCACCCCAACGGGCCATGCATGCAACCTCAGCATCATATTGGACTCATTGCTCACAATGAACTGCCAAATGAATGAGGTTTCCTCAGACTGCTTCCACACGCTCCACCTGCTTCGAAAGACATTCAGATGGATCCTCAGAGAATCCATAAAGACAGTCACACACGCACTCATCATCAGCAGACTTGACTACGGCAGTGTACTATATGTTGGTGTCACCTAGAAACAGCTCAAGAAACTACAGGACGTCCAAAACGCCACAACCAGACTGGTCCTAAACATCCCCCACTAAAGTCACATCACACAACTCCTCTGACAACTCCACTGTTCCCAGTCAACAAGAGAATCACCTTCAAGCTCCTCACACATGAATAAAAAGCTCTCCACAACGAAGGACCGGCAAACCTGAACCACTGACTTGCATTCCACCTACCCACCAGACAATCCCATTCCACCCAACTTGCCCTAGCTTCCGCCCCCAGGATCCACAAGACCAGAAACAGAGGAACAGCCTTCTCCTACCTCACCACCAAGACCTGGAACATCCTGCCCCTACTACACCTCAGGCCATCTGCGTCACTGGCCAGATTTAAGAAGGACCTCAAAACCTGGCTCTTCAAATGATCCTACACTAGAAAGGACCCAACCCCCAGTGCCTTGAGACCCTCATGGGTGATAAGCCACATTATACAAGCCCCTGATTGATTGATTGTTCCATTAGCATTATGAGACAGAAGGAAGAGCTCAATAGACAAATTAAGATAGTTCAAAGTCTTCAAGGACTGAAAACATATATATCAACAAACCTCACGATTTATTCAATTCTAGCCAGTTGGCATGACAGTGTTAAATTTAAAGAGTGCGTTTGTTTTTAATGAATGTAATGTAAAAACTTCTTATAGAGCGCATTACACCCAGCGGTTTCATGGCGCTGTAGGCAATAGAGAGACAGAGAAAAACGGGCGGAGGCAGATGATGAGGGGATTAATTGTGCGCCTTGCGGAACAGGTGTGTTTTCAGAAGGGACCTGAAATGAGGGTAAGAGGTGGTGAGCCTAAACTCTAAGGGGAGTGCATTCCAAAGGGAAGGGGCAAGAAACGAGAATCTGAGCGCTCCATGTTTCTTGCGTTTGAAAGTGGGAGTTTTAAGTAAGGCAAGATGGGAGGACCGGAGGTTCCGGGAGGGAGTATAGTGATGGAGAAGGGAGAAGATGAAGGCCGGGCCAAGGCCAGCCAATGCTTTAAAGATGGTACAGCCCAATTTAAAATTGCACCGTTCAACCACGGGGAGCCAATGAAGAGTTTTCAATAGTGGACGAACGTGCTGATGCCTAGGCTGATTAAAAATCAGTTGTGCCGCCTGGTTCTGGACCAGCTGTAATCGGTTTAGTTGGTAGGCGGGGATGCCAACATAAAGGGAGTTGGCATAATCTAGCCTGGAAATTACCAGGGCCAGTAAGGCCAGGGTGAGGGCCTCTGTGGTAAGGAATTGAGATATCTTACGGATTTTACGTAAGTGAAAGAAGCTAGAAGAGACCACCGCGTTAATCTGGGGTTTCATCGATAGATCCTTACAGATGACCACCCCTAGGCTTTTGGCAGAATCAGCAGGGCAAGGGGGAAGGCCTAGGCAAGTAGGCCAGAAGTTAGGGTTCCACGGGTTAGATGTACCCCCGATAAGAACCAGTTCGGTCTTATCGGGGTTAAGTTTCAGGTGATTTGCCCCCATCCAATCACTAATGTGACACAAGGTGGACTGGAAGTTGTGAATGGATTGGTCCGAGGGGTCGGTGTCGAGGATCAGTTGAATGTCATCTGCATAATTAAATGCAGTGACATTACTGCCTCGTAGAGAACGGATAAGAGGAGCAAGGTACAAATTAAAAAGAAGGGGAGAAAGAGAGGAGCCCTGTGGAACACCACATGATAACCTGACCTTGTCAGCAGAGAACTGAGATAGACGGGCAGCCTGATGACGATCACTCACAAACGAGCGAACCCAGTCAAGGGCTGAACCCCGGATGCCGGCCTCCTCGACACGGCCGACCAGAATATCATGGTCGACCGCGTCGAAGGCGGCCAACAAATCGAGAAGTACCAGAGCCTGGCTGGTATTGCTGTCCGCCCCCCTCCGCAACTCCTCCATCACTGAGAGAATGACCAACTCAGTTGAGTGGGCAGGTCGAAACCCGGCCTGTTGAGAATCAAGGAGATGTGAGTGTTCAATAAATGAACTCAAACAGTGGGTAACATGAGCCTCAAGAACCTTGCTGAGGTAGGGGAGTTGGGAAATAGGACGGAAATTATTCATAAGGGAAGGATCAGCATTAGGTTTCTTGAGGATAGGCACCACGACCGCGGTTTTAAAGGAACTAGGGACTAAGCCTGTTTGGAGTGAGTTGTTGAGGAGAGTCAGAGGGGGAATAGGGCAGGCAGAAAAGGCCTCACGCAAAACGTGGGGGGGGCAGCAGTCAATAGGGGAGCCAGAGCTCACCTTATTTAACAAAGTTAGAAACTCGTCCTCCGAGATAGGTGGTATTTGTGTAATCTGCTGCGAGTTGTGAACAGCGGGAATGGAAACAAAAGTGGGTGAGTCAGAGGGGACCGAACAAGAAATACTATTTTTAATTTTAGTGACTTTTTCAATAAAAAATGAGTTAAGGGAGTCACAAAGTGCCTGGGAGGGGGGAGGTTTGATGGTGATCCTATCTGGGTGTGAGAGTTCTTCCACAATAGAAAAAATATCCTTAGCCTTGGAGGCTGAGTCAGTAATTTTCTTAGAGAAATAAGAAGTTTTAGCTTGCAAGATAGCTAGCTTGTAATCTTTAAGCAGGGTCTTAAATACCAGCTTCTTGTCAGGAGCATAGACTCGTCGCCAACAGCGCTTGGCCTGTCTAAGTTTAAGTTTTTTTACTTTGAGTTCCTCTGAAAACCATCTTTGCGCGTCATGGGGGCGTTTTAGCCTAACCTGTTTGAATGGGGCTACCGTGTCGCAAGCAGACTCAAGCCAGCGCTGCAGACCCAGCGCTTGAGTGTCTAACGAGTCGTCCTCTGGTGGGGAAGAGGCTCTAAGTAAGGTGACAAAGGAGCCCAAGTTGACCCTATTCCAATTCCTAGCAGAGAGGTTGCCCTCAAGAGTACGGCTAACATGGGTAGTAACGGCGAAAGAAAAGGTAATAATAAAATGGTCCGACCAGATGCAGGGAAGGACAAGGGGAGAGGAGATGTCCAAGTTGTAAGTCCATACCTGGTCAAGGGTGTGGCCCTTGATGTAAGTTGCTAGGCGAATATGTTGAGAACAATTCATAACCAATAACAAGTCGGAAAAAAATAGATGAACAAGCACTCTCTCTGTCATCAAAGGGCCAATAGTTAAAATCCCCTAGGATCAGAATTTTTGAATTGTTAATAACCAACTGGGAGAGCATATCGTTAACATTGACGGAAAATTGGGCATGGACTGAGGGGGCCGATAGACTAAGACACAAATAAGGGGGGCCACAGGGGAATCCAGTCTAAGAATAAGGCAGTCAACCAAAGGGATCGCTGTAATAGCTACTGAAGAAAATCTAATAGGGTGTTTAATAATAGCTGCCACCCCGCCACCCGGATTACCGGTGGGTCTATTGGCTTGGAGGATATAATAGCCTGGTGGAACCGCTGCAAGGATGTCCAGTGAAGATTCCTCACTCAGCCATGTCTCTGTGACAAAGAGTATGTCGGGATTATCCGAGTCCAAAAGCTGGAAGATCTCCAGCTGATGTTTGACCAGTGAGCGGGTGTTCAAATAGCTCACCGTGAAATTAGAACTAGCAACTCCTTTGACAGGAGGGGGGGGATGGCCACAGAGGTCTGTGCAGCAGGAGCAGAGGCCATAGCTACCGTAGGGACATACTCCGGGAAAGCTAGACGAGGACAAAGCAGACCCAATGAGTCCAATCTGGCAAGTATAGTTGGGCAAAGGGGCCTTTGAGAGTGCAGATGTTTCAAATCATAAGCAGTATAAGGAGCAAAAAGGGCAGAGTGGCATGCCCCTTGCCCAGGCCGGCCGTGGACGGGCACAGACGGGCTCGCCTTTGGCGCGCCGCTGCGCACGTCCGCTGCGCCTCCGAGAAGGGGGTGGCATTTTATGCTGTGGAGGGTGGGAGGGCTGAGCAAGTAATCTGCTCGCCCTCTGACTCACCCAAGATGGCGACCTCGAAAATGTCTGGAGCCGATGCAGCGCCTAGTCGGCTGCTGTTGGCCCTAAGTTGCCGGCGTGCACAGGAGTATAAGAATGAGTAAGTGGGTGCCTAAATTATAATTTTAAAATACACAGTACAAGATCGTAAATACAATTTTAAAAACAATTCGCTACACACTAAATTCCCGGCTTCCGCCTCACGAACCTGTCTGCCTAAGCAACTAAATGCTCATAAGGCAGTGGCTAATCTGTGAATCCTTTTCTGGTTTAAACTAACCCTTTAAAAAAGACAAAAATGTGTGACTTTTTCACTACATGTAATCTAGACATCCCATTTAAAAAGTAAAATCTTTTGATCGATATTTAATGATTTGTTTTAAAAATCATGCAACTTTCACGTCTCTTCCTTTCCGCCTTACTAATGACGTAGATACACTTCTTATTTGGGTAAAACTGCTGCTTAAAATTAAAGAATGAGCCCACCAGTATCTATCCAAGGTGGGCCAAAATTTAGCAAATTAAGAAATACTCAATCTGAAGGATACTCCTGAGCTAGCCAAACGAGTGGAAGCAAGGTAAGTTTTGTTTCTCCACACTATCTCTTTTGCACATTGAAATGTTATTCACCACTCATAATAGAATTGAACATTGTCTAGAAGGAAATCCTAGATGGGCAGGTGGTTAACTCCTTATGCACGCTAAAAGGACAGAAGACTTCTATGATCAAAGAAAAATACTTTCCTAGCCTATGTCATGCACTCACCTGCTCCCAACCGCAGGTAAGACACTGGAACCGATGCTGGACCTCCTATTCCACTCAAGGACAAGGCAAATCCAGGAACCAAAACCTGAGAGTCCACACGGACAACAGAGGGAAGGAGAGACCTCTGGTACTGGATCTGCTCAACAGCTGTGCAACACTGCATAACAGATGTTGTCACTTTTGAGACCCTCTACCTTTGCGAGGTAGATATGCATTAGACCAGAACCTCTGGCTTTGAGATGATACAACGCTTTGGAAATAAAAAGAGGAGGCAGTTACCATCCGCATACTAACAAGTCTTCACATATAATGAATACGCATTAACTTTAGTGACACAAACTTGCACATTTCATCAGCAGCTCTGCACAACAGCAGAAATAATAAAATCATAGATTATAGTGTGGCACTCCTAGGAATAAGCTTGAAATACAGATTGGAGTTATTGGCATGCCTAGGAATGAACTTGAAATAGAGATTGGAGTTATTGGCACACCTAAGATTAAAGTTGGTACAGAGGTGGAGCACACCTTGGAGTGGCTGGACCTCCTAGGGATACACCCAGAACACAGGCTAGGGTACAAGGTTGATGCATATGTCAATGACTCTGAAGTGCTTTCCCTTGGCACCACTGTTTATAATGGGTATCACCATCTTTTTTTGAATCACACAGCGTACAATGTGTCCTAGTCTGCTTAGGGCCCCAGGAGAGGGCCCCAGGAGGTGGCCCACGTCTCCTCATCCTGCCAAGCATGATCACCTTCATTATTTGACATCACACAGCATGGAGGCTATGTCCCAGTCTGCTTAGGGGACCCAGGAAGTAGCCCCTGGAATTCTCACCACCTGAAGCTGTTTTGGGCACTATATAACTCATCCTCTCAACCCGCTGTGCGGGATCACTGGCATTTTTTGGCATCACAAAGCATGAGGAGACCACTTGTCCCTGTATGCTTAGAACCCCTGGAGGATGCCCCTCCAGCTCTCACCATTTGAAGCTGTTCCAAGTGTATATAGTGTGCTTCCTCAACCCACCACACAGGACACATGCAGACTGCACCTGGGCAAAGCCCAGGTCAAGTGTGGGCCCGTTTTTCACCCGCAGTGCCAGGAAGAGGCAGGGCAGGCCTCCCTCTTGGCCTTGTGGCAATGCATTGTTCATTCTTCCGATAAGTTTTTCTTGGAATTTCCAGGTACACCATTCACGTTATCGCTCTCGCCTACCATTCTTTATTGAGATTCAGGAGGGGCCACATCCCCCAGCGTCTTTGTCTAATTGCGAGGACTGTATCCGGATTGTGGGATGAGCGATGACACTTGGGACTGCAGAGGTTGCCTTATTGTTGATTTATTGTTAGTGGTTGGGAATTTTCTTGTGTGCTAGCCTTTAGTGTGGGTCCTGGGGTTTTGGCGTGTGGAGTGTTAATCATTGGAGCAAGATCGGGAAGAGGAAGGTGGCTGCTACAAACACTATTGATAAACCCCCCAAAACAGGCAAATCCATGTCATCTTTTCTCAACAATGCAGTGAGAATCCTTGCGGCGGAGATTATCTATGTGGCAGATGACTTGTCCATGATCCAGTCTAAGCCCAGCAGTTTCAGAGCACGGGACTTCCTTGCAGGAGTTTTCTGGCTCTATACATTGCACCTCTACTCATCCATGTCCCTTGGCCATCTCCACAGAGAGGGATTCCTCTAGGGCCTCTCTAGCCAATCGATCACAAGATGTGGTCTCCGATGGATACACTAAAAAGGTGAATCAGTTACGTGAAGGGGAAATGCCTAAAAATCAAGAACCGGGGGCATATAGTAAACCAAAAGTGGGTACTTAACCATCCAGGGGTAACAAAAAAGGGATTTCACCCCCTGAAATATTATCAATTGTAGAACCATGTGCCCATCTTGATTCTTTTGTAAAATTGAAACGGCTCATCACAACATCATTGGATGATCTGGTGGTTCGCATTTCCATGGTAGAAAAGTGTATGAGCAACCTGGGTGACTCTTTGGCCGCAATACATTTATCTTTGGCCACTTCCAAACCCCAGTGGTCCCCTTATGCTCATGCCATTGGCCTCTGTCCTCTTCAATTAAGGGAGGTGGTCCAAAGATCAAGATGCGCTGTCCATCTTTCTAATTATGTCCCTACCACCGGTCCCCTGTTCCTTCCTTCACACTTTGTTACCCAACTGTATAGGGTGCCCAATTTTCATGATCATCATATTTCAGATGCATATAGGCCATTTGTAGTCCACCAGCAGACAGAGAGGATTGCTTTAAATCTGTCGTACCCCCAGTAGCATTTTTTCCCTGTGATGTCCTCATTAAGCTCTCACCAGGCGCTACTCCTTATGTTTTAGGACTGGCCAATGTTTCTCCTCCGAAAAAAGAGGTCCCTGTGAGTTACCAACAGCTCAAAAATAAAATAACGCATTGGCTATCCAGTAAAGTCAATTTAGACCAGTATTTTGTTAATTAAATCATAATGGTTGGAAGAGAGGGCGATTAGGCCACTCTGTTAAAACCTTTGCTAGTGACTGCTATAGTGATTGATTTCTCTACTACCTGGAGGGCGGGTGATATTCTAGCTAGATTACCCATGGTTTTGTTCCTAGTAGCAATATAACCCTCCTCCCTCTGGGTTGCTTTTGCAACCCCCTGGCCTGATTTCAGAGAGGAGGATTGGGATGATAGAAATAACTGTTGTTCAGGGGGTTGACGCCCTCCGGCCACACCAGCAAGATCAGGACCCTAGCTTGGAGTAACCGCTTTGAGTCTCCACGCAACTTGCATACCCAGGATTGACTTGATACTAGTCCGGATAACCTCACCACATATAACCAACAGCGTCCTTTTAGTAACCTAAAGGTTCTGAGTTGGAATATTGCCAGGGTTATTAGGTTATTATGGGTGAAGGAGTGTCCTGGTTTATTCAATCATTCTGACATTATCTGTTTAAAAGAGAAGTGGCATGCTGGGTTACCCTTGTCTTAGATATTACACACTACACCCTCTAGTCATGGCAGAGCTAAGGTGGGCTTAGTCATCTTCATCAAATTGAGTCTTAGGTTTCCTAGTTGTAAAATAGAGGAGGTTGTTACACAATCACCCCACATTTTGGGCATACTTTGCTCAGGATATTAGTGGTGAATATTTCCAATTCAACCTCAGTTAGGGGGGAGCATGTTGTGGTGAGCCAACTGGGAAAGTTTCATTACAACTTCTCACAGTTTTACTTTGTTTTTGCTGATGGGAGATTTTAGCGTACGTATTATCAACAGGGACTAGCCATGTGTGACCATAGTAGGACTCTGAACTGTATTATCAGCAGGCACCTAGTAGGTGTTTTCATGAAGCCCTCACCCACCAACCTAGTTGGTGGCATGCTTCATCATCGGGCCCACCCAGTGACACTTAATGTGTCCCGGGTGTGCTTCGACGCCTGATTACAGCGGAGCAGGTATTTTACTGAGAGTGCAGTGTGGTGAGTGATAAAGTGAGGATTAAAACGGCTTCACAGTGGTCCCAGTACCCGAGGCTAAATTAAATTTTAATATCTGGGCCTCCGTGAGCGGTTAAAAATAAGGCAGGTGGATGTTGTGGTGGTAGAGTTAAGACCACCTACATCCGATGGTGGTCGACATGTTTCAGCCAGTGCCTTTCGTAATGCTGGCTTTCCTCAGGACCATAAATAGTGTGGGTGCAAGTTAAAAAACAAATAAGTGAGTGTTTTACAGACTATGTGTCGCACTCACTAAGGTGCTCTAAGTGTACGAGGGGGATTCCCTCACCAAGCATACCTGAACGAATAACACGTATAACAAAACAGGACATACAGAAGAAAGAGTCAATTAGCATTTGTATTTAGGTCACAAGAACCGTAATTAATGGATTTTAAGTGCTTTGTGGGGGGGAGAACTATAGCACGACAAAAGTGTAACAGTACTGGTGATGCTGTTAGTGGTCTTAACGGGGGATATCTTGGCATGGTGAGGCTAGAGAGCGAGCATCCCACACACTTGGTGACAGGAGCGTAGGTAAAGTTGTCTCACGCTAGCGATTTGCTGCGTATGCTCCCTGGAGTGATTTGGCAAGGGGATAGATCCTAGAGGGGGACCACTGATAGTTAGATAACCTGTAAGGAGAGAAACGCTTACCCGGTAGATGCATGTGATGATCATCATACTCACAAGAATGTTGGTTAAAGCCTGCGGGGTACCTGTTGTGCCGCCATCAACCTCCAGAACCCGAGTGAGGGTAGCGGCGGTGTGTATATGCTGTTCAGTAAGTGCCTGCACCTGGAGATGGGAGCAATGGTAGAGAGACTCCCGGTGCCGGGGTACAGCTTGATGCGCGCATGCGTCGTGAAGGGACGCGTCATAGTAGATCTTAGCGCATGCTCAGTGTTTTCGGCATTGCTGCGCATGCGTGAAGGCTGTGTAGCGCTGTGGTTAACACGTCCAAATGCAAGTACATGCATTGCAATAACGCTGTGGTTAAGATGCCCAGAGATGAGGGCATGGAGAACGGTAAAGGTATTACAGAAAACGGCTGCAGTATCACTTTAAGAGAGCGCCCACGCGTTATTGCAATGCATGTACTTGCATTTGGACGTGTTAACCACAGCGCTACACAGCCTTCGCGCATGCGCGGCAATGCCGAAAACACTGAGCATGCGCTAAGATCTACTATGACCCGTCCCTTAAGACGCATGCGCGCATCAAGCTGTACCCCGGCCCTGGGAGTCTCTCTACAATTGCTCCCATCTCCAGGTGCAGGCATTTACTGAACAGCATATAAATACTGCTGCTACCCTCACTCGGGTTCAAGTTGATGGCGGCACAACAGGTACCCCGCAGGCTTTGACCGACATTCTTGTGAGTATGACGATCATCACACGCATCTACCGGGTAAGCGTTTCTCTCCTTACAGGTTGTCTAACTATCAGTGGTCCCCCTCTAGGGTCTATCCCCTTGCCGAATCACTCCAGGGAGCATACGAAGCAAATCTCTAGCGTGAGACAACTTTACCTACGCTCCTGTCACCAAGTGTGTGTGATGCTCGCTCTCTAGCCTCACCCAGCCCAGATATCCCCCGTTAGACCACTAACAGCACCACCAGTACTGTTACACTTTTGTCGTGCTATAGTTCTCCCCCCTCACGAAGCACATAGAATCCGGCAATTACGGTTCTTGTGACCTAAAGACAAATGCTAATTGACTCTTTATTCTGTGTGTCCTGTTTTGTTATACGTGTTATTCGGTCAGGTATGCTTGGTGAGGGAATCCCCCTCGCACACTTAGAGCACCTTAGTGAGTGCGACACATAGTCTGTAAAACACTCACTTATTTGTTTTTTAACTTGCACCCACACTATTTATGGTGCTGGGGAAAGCCAGCATTACGAAAGACACTGGCTGAAACATGTCGACCACCATCGGAGGTGGTCTTAACTCTACCACCACAACATTCACCTGCCTTGTTTTTAACCGCTCATGGAGGCCCAGTTATTAAAATGTAATTGACCCTCGGGTACTCTGACCACCGTGAAGCCGTTTTAACCCTCACTTTATCACTCACCACACTGCACTCTCAGTAAAATACCTGCTCCGCTGTAATCAGACGTCGAAGCACACCCGGGACACATTAGGTGTCACTGGGTGGGCCCGATGATGAAGCATGCCACCAACTAGGTTGGTGGGTGAGGGCTTCATGAAAACACCTACTAGGTGCCTGCTGATAATACAGTTCAGAGTCCTACTATGGTCACACATGGCTAGTCCCTGTTGATAATACTTATAAACCCCTGGGGATTCGGAATAGCTATCTAGTCCTCTCTCTCTCTCTCTTGATACGCTAAGATTTTAACGTACACCCTTGTTGTGATTGTTTTTTGTATGGGGATCATGATAACAGCTTGGTGGGTATGGATCAGGCACATTTGAAAAACACCCCACTGGGGATTTGTTTCAGACCTTGATTTTAGAACATACACTTGGGAACTTACTTAACAAGGAGGATATAAATAGTGCAGTGCAAACTCCTACCTTTAAGGGGGCAGGCACCAATTTGATCATTGACTACATTTTGGTTTCGGAATGCCTTTTTACCACCATAATTACCTTTAAAGTAATCTGGCATTATCAGACCAATCATAACCCTCTTCTGGCCACCTATTGGTGGTTGCCGACTATAGTCAGGGCTGGTAGTTTACATAAGGAATCAGTGAATCTTACCACTCAGGGGAGAAGACTAAAATGGACAAAGGTAGTCCGCCTGATTTTAATCATCTTCTCTTATCGTCATACCAATCAGATTTCTACACCAGCCTAGATAGAGGAGCTAATGCCACTAACATTTTGACAACCTTTTCTAATCTTGCTGGTTGTATCAAGGTTGCTCTTACTCTACCTCATGCTGTGCACTTGGCTGTGCCTTCTAAATGTTTTGATAAGGCTTGTCCTCAGGACCACAGAGTACTTATACCATCCCTGCAAAATCAGTCCCACATTAGTCAGGAGGTAAGGAGGGCTAGAGGCCTTTGCTGTTAGGCATGCAGAGAAAGAAAGAGAATTTTGAAAAAGGAGCTATGGTACAATTTATTTGGGGCCTGTGCATGCTAGCGCGGTGTATTGGAGGATAGTGAACTATCCTTTGTTTTTTTTAGACCAGGCATCAGCACAGAACCTTACTATCACTCCTCATGAGTGGTTAGATCCATTTGGGGCCATCTATGACCTTGAGATTGGTGAGATCCCATATTTTGCATGTCAGGAGACAACTGATCTCTGTTTTCAGTGGGATGAAGTTAGGAAGGCCATAATGTCACTCCCATATGGTGAGGCCCTGGGCCCAGATGGGGTGCTGTGGGATCTGTTTAAATCCAGAGTAGATCTCTGGGCCCCTATTTTGGCTCAGTACCTAAATGCAGCCACTCGTAGTTCGCAATCCAGTAGTTGGTGACATTTGGTAATCGTCCCCATTTTTAAAAAGGAAACAGGGCAGACAACACTTGTTACTGACCCATGTCTCTGATTGAAATTGAGGTCAAAATCGTAGGGCACGTGCTTTTAGAACGCCTTACCTCGTGGGCCAAAAAAGGAATGTGTTATCGGTGATCCAATATGGGTTCAGGGTAGCACGGGGCACCGTTGACCAGAACGTGAACCTCTACATGCTGATCTAGAAATACATTAGGCTGAAGGAGGGGCAGTTTATCTGGCCTTTATGGACCTCAGTTTGACCTTTGATAGAGTCAACAGATCAAAGCTCTGGGCAATGCTGCGGTCAATGGGGGGGGGGGAGATAGCTCTTGTTTCCTTTTTACATGACTTCCATCAAGGCCTCACTGCCTCTGGAAGGTACAGGGCACATTGTGAAAATATACCCAGGCTTTTAATTTGAGGAGAGTGGTGCACCAGGGTTGTTTCCTGGCCTCTTTTCTCTTCACTCTCTATATTAATAATCTGGAGTCAGCCTTACTGGATCAAGGGTTAGATGTACCAAGCATGGACGGTCGTCTTTTGCCTGTTCTTGTATGTGGATGGCTCTGTTTTTATTACATGCACGGCTAAGGGCTTGTAGCACCTTTTAGATCCTACTGGATTCCCATTTCACTTAGCAACCCTTGCTCTAAAAAATGCACTGAGGTTTAAAAGAGCCATCAATGGCATTAGCACTCTCTCAAGACATGTAAGCCACACAGACACAGAGGCAATGCTTAAAGTATACAAGCCCAAGTGTATCTCTGCAGTCTGCTTTGGAGTTTTTTGCCAGCTGCCCAGTTACAGGTTATCAGGAACACTTTCTTGAAAGGACTCTTAAAAGTTCCTCAGGGCACTCCTAGTGAGATTGTCCATGTAGAAACAGAGCTAGGGTATATCTTTGATTTTATTAGGTTACAACCCTTGCTTTTGTGGTTGTCCATTTGGTTCAAGAAGGATCTGAACCATAACGGATTTATAGTACAAGACTGTTTGAACTTGGATTATAAGTCCCATATTCCATGGTTCTCATATATTAAATTAAATCTTATCATGCTCGGCCACCCAGAACTTTTCATAGAACCTGTGGGCATTGTGAAGGGGGATATTTCCTGGCTAAAGCAGGCCTTTTTCTCTAGGATGGCAGCACAATGAGAGGCCATAGCCATGTGCAAGCTTTGGATGTACCAATTTATCATGGTTAAAGCAGTCCCTGGGATGAAACCCTATTTAAACCTAGTGATGTCTAACTACCATTCCAGGTTGTTAAGCTATTTTAGGTTACTATTGATTTACACGGTGATGTTTCCCAATGGGGCTTTGTTAACACTTTCAGAATTACAGGCATGAACTGCGATAATATTTTCATTCCCGACACTTTTCATATTGTTGTGACCTTTCCAAGATTTAACAGCTCATGCCACCAGTATATTCACCCGTTACTCCTTCCCGAGAATTTTAGTCAAGTGAGACCAGCATTTTTGATCCTCCAACTGTTACAGTCTCCTACAATATGTGTTTTCAAGTCAGCCTTTTTATCTGGGATACTGTACTGGTGATGAGCATTTTCCTTGTGTATCCAATAGATTGTATTTGTATCTTCATGAGGGTCTGCTACTAATTTGGATTTCGCACAAGGAATTTACAATGTATTATACTGTGCCTGTTTAAGAGCATTTTATTTCTGTACCCCTGTTGCAATCAATTTGTTTGTTTTATCAACAGTGGTTTTTATTTAGGGTATTTTACTTATTTTATGGCTGTAATGCTTTTTACTGTGTATGTATGTGATTTCATGATAACATTGAAAAGAAAGGTAATAATCGGAATACACTACTGTTCATCAGAGTACCACAGGACTAAAGTATTGAATCCATCAGCAGTGACAGTTCAAGTATCAAGGTTGTAGGGAGGGTCTGGATAATAAACACACAAGAAGCGCTGGAATAATTCCAGAGTGGAAAAGTCTATAGTCTTGGAAAACGGGGATACTCAGTCCTGTTATCAAGTACTTAGCCTAGTTCTTCAACTTGTCCTAAGTTCGGAGGAGATCTCAAAGCCTTGACTCAGGGAGATGCAGGGTTTTGGAGTGGTTGTGCAGGAGGGTGCAAGGAGGAAGACGTTGAAAAAGCGAGTACCACGGAACCACTGGTTCGGATGGACTTGAAGGAGACTTGAGCACTTCTTGGTTCTGGCAAGATTCTTCAGGTCAGTGGGAAGGGAGAAGTGTGTTTTGCAGGGAGCAAGGTCAAGCCACGATTCAGGTCGAGTGGGGTTTATTTACCCTTTTGAAATCTCAATGAATAGATAGATGGCATTCAACACATGGGGCACATGGCCTTCTGGAAGGTTCATCAACCTTGGGGAAAACGCATGTTACTACACTTTCTATGTCCTTACAGAATGAGCAGGTGCAACTTGTTGATCAGAACCAAATAACAGGAAACGTCATTTTCGCTTGAATGTGCACAATAGAAAACAACACCAAGTCCCCAGTAGCAGGAAAAGCAAGGCTTGCCATTGGCTCACAGGATTCTGGGTGAAGCCTGAAGGGACCTAATAGAAAATTACACTAAGATCCTAGGAACAGTAAGAGTAGTAAATCCATTGGTTCATTTTGTACAGTAAGAGTGCTTTAAAAACGCATGGTCACTGCTTATGTCATCAGTTTCAATCTGTCCCCATTTAGCAGCATTATCTACTTTCAACAGCATCTCTGAATTGGGCATATTATGATGTAGATTAGACGTTCACTGATTGCCTTCTCTTTTTTGGTGTAGAAGCACACAACATCCACTGCCCCTCTGGGTATGTTGGTGCTGTATAGCAGTATACATGTTTTGTCCCCATGCCACACAGTAGGGCCACCTATAACACAGGTTATCCATATCAATCACTGCCTCTTTGCTCTGCCGCTCCCATAATAGAAATCATGAACCATACCACAGACTAAACAATCACCAGCCAATTACATTTAATTTTTGAGAGCCTCTTTCACCCCACCTGCTTCATTACACTGCTCTGTGCTGTGCCCAAAAGCAAGATGACAGGACCTCTCTGGTAACTGATGCACAACACCAAAACTCATTTCACATAGTTTTCCAAATTATAGAGCACTCCCCACTGTGTGCCCCATTACCCATTTAAAAATGTGTTTTTGAGACCCAGAGGGGGTGGGGGTAGGATAAACTACATGTATGGTACAAACAACAGAATATCACTCTCCAGTTTTGTTATTGAAGACTGCGTACCTGCTTTCGACTTTGAGTTCTGGAATCTCAACCCTGTGAATATTTGGAACAAACTAATAAAACATTCTTTACAATAAAAGCAGCATTTTATGGCTGTCTTCAGCTTGGAGGCTAGGAAAGGAGAGTCTATATGGTACAGACAACAACTTCAGATAGCATTACCAGATTCACTAGACTTGGTTAAGACCATTATCTTTGCGATAGAAAATATGTTGCTTGATGTGATGTTTGCTTTCCATGGGCCATTTTGATGGCGTTTCCAGTGGTGGCCGGTACGTTTTGGGGGGAGAGGGGCGGACGGGACACACACACACGCTCAAATACACATAACACTCACAACCAGGCCCACACGCACAAACACATTCATTCACAACACTCTTTCCCAAACATTCATACATGCACGCACGCACGCACCAAACAATGTAAAAAGAAAATAAATCACACTTACCTTCAGCCAGTTCTGCTCTGCCTCGGATGTTCCAGGAGGCTTGGGACTGCTGCCTTCCCTCATCGGCTGACCTAAGGTCAGCCAATGAGGGAAGGCAGCAGTCCTATCGTCATCACAGAGTGGGTAGGGGTCAGGGAGACTACTGTCCCCACCCCACTCTGTGATGAAGTGTCACTGATTGACACTCGACCCTGGGCGCTTCAGGGCTTAAATCTGACGCACCCAGGTGCGAGGCAATCAGTGACGCCACCCCTCGTCACTGAGGGGAGGGCCTCATCAACCTTTGCTGAGCTGAGAAAGTCAAGCCCAATGGAGCTGTGACTTTCTCAGCCCAGCAAAGTTCAGTTCAGGCAGCCAAGAGCCAGCGCTAAATGTGCATGTGTGTCTCCTGGCTGCTTAAATTGAAAGTGAGTAGTGTCTGTCAGGCTGACTTTTGTTCAGCCTGACAGACACTGTTCCTACAGGGAAAAAGGGGGCAGGGCCCTTCCGCCCAAATGGACCAGCCGTGCCTGGGCGTTTCGGATCCAGGTGGGACTCCTTCGTCAACATGCACTGCGATTATAACTTTACGTGGCTCATTAAGTTTATCTAAGTCTACCTACCACAATAAGGTCTGCTATAAAGATGTCCACATCGTGTACTAAGAAATGTTCCAGTTAGGCTTGAAGCTTATTCGAACAGCTGCAGATTATGTTGTATTACAGAAATGAGACTACTTTCCCTCAATTGTGTACAGGCATGTTTTCTTGACCACCTGATAGTAACATAGGGCCTGCTTACGAGTACCTCTCAGTGGCGAACCAGTGGCAGTCCACCATCTGCCAGATTATGACACTCTTAGTCATTCCGGCATCACTCTGAGTCATTCCGGCGGTGGGCCGGTGTTCCCTGGTGGTGGCGCAGTGGAGGTTCAATGCAATATGCTGAGTGGCCCTGCCACAGTCCCGCCCAGCATATTACGAGTTTCCCCAGCTCCCCATAAAAAGGCTGGTGGTGGGTAAACAAAGGGGCCCCTATAGGGCCCCCATGCCCCCCACAGTGATGCATTCAGGCGGGCACAAAATGTGCCCCCCTGTCAGCTTGCACCCCTAATTCCAGCATGGTATGCCGTGCTGGAACATTTTTGGTGTTCCCATTGCGGTGCCTCTTTTTCAGGCAGCCCTATGGAAAAGCCAAAAGACAATCTGCCTGCACGAGTTGAACTTGTGATTAGGTGGGTGGTCTTTGCATGGGTTTTGCACTGCTGCACCAGAGAAAAGCTTGCGCAACATCGCCAAAGTCGTAATCAGGCCCAAAGTATTGTGAGGAGGAACACCATTTCGATTATGTTGGGAAGCGTATAGTCCTGAGGTGTTTTCAACCCACTTGGGGATCCTCTACGGTACAAAGATGGAAGTCCGCTACAAACATCTGTGACATGAGACATCTCTAATAGTTTTCTTTTTAAATCGATGTGAGTAGATTATCTGTGTGTTTAAAACTAAGGGGGCCAACAAGAATGATTTAAGTAGGGAAAACAAATACTTTAGTCACATACCAAACTCAGTGCACTATTAGATGTTTAAACACATTTAATTATGCAAGTACATGGCCACAATTGGAATTTGTTACCTAAGAAAAGCAGGAGAAGTCTCCACTAGACTCATAATAGCCGAGACTTCTTCTGCGTTTCGTAGGTAAAAAGTGCTTAAAACAGTTGTCTGCATTGATTTAAATAAAGCATTACCTGTTCCTGGATACGCCTGAGTGGTAAATTTGGAGCAGGAAATGGTAGAAGGACAGCCACATCATCCTATGAACACTGGTAGCTGATGAGGAGGGAAACAGCCAGGACAGTGTTCCAGATGTAGAGGCGGAGTGTGGAAGGCTGTGGGTTCAGGGTGAAGGTGGGAACGGCTGTCTGAGAAAAAAACACATGTATGGGCGAGTGTGCAGGTTTTTACCCAGGCAGGCTGGGCATCTTAGCGGGCAAGACAGGTAGTAAATGATAGGTTATTGTTTTTTTTTTGCAGTTTTATATAGGGCAAACCTTGCTTGGACAAAGGGCATTAGAATGCTTAACATGAGCACCAGATTAAATTATACAAGGTCAGATTTTTTTTTAGGTGCAGAGAGATTAAGTGGCCTGCACAGAATCACATAAAGTTGAGCCAATGCCACAATTGGAACCTGATATCCCTGTTACAAAGTCATCAGGCCTGGCTATTAGGCCAAATATCCTACCCTTCCAATAACCTGAGTTGCTCCTTGCACCAGTGGGAGCTATTCCACATGGTTCCTTCAATGTATTTTTTAGATGGATAGTTAGACACTGGGGCCCAGATTAATCATTATTTGATGCAGTGCAAAGCAGCAAGATGACTTGCTGTGCAGTGTAAAATGGAGAGAGCAGGAATGCTCCACATTTATCAACATATGGCACATTCCTGTGCCCTCTCTAGCTGGCTTGCCTAGCGCCAAGGCCAGCACCCTTGCACCATGGTGCAATGGTGCCTGTGTTTTTGAGTAGGATTGTTTTTGTGCAGGAAGGTCCACAAAAAACAATCCTTAGCAAGAAAGAGGAGTAAATGAGAAATAAAGATATTTATCTTCGTTACGCCTTTATCGGGAAGGCGTACAATTGTGATGCATTCCCAGGTTGACTTGTCTCTGTAAATCTGGAAATGTGCCAAAATACATGGGGGGGTGTGTGGCAACCCCCACTTTTCACCCAGGTAACACCTTCCTGCTACAGCTTTACTCAAGTCAGAGATTCGCACTGCCTTGCGTTACTCCACATTTACCAAACTACACAGTCCAACGCAAGGTGGCACTGCGTTGCTTGGTAAATCTGAATTGAGAATTGCGTTGCTCTTGTGTCACCCTGCATGACGCATGGGCAACGCAATCCTTTTATAAATCTGGGTCTTTGTGTACGTGCCTGACAATCAAAAAATATATATACATTGGGCCATATGTATCAACAAACCATTTTGCGATTCCTAAATAGCGATTTTTAAGGAATCGCTATTTAGGAATCGCAAAATGGTATGTATGAAGAAATTCGCTATTTGTTAGCGATTCCTTAATCTTCCTTATTTGCGAATTCACAATTAAGGAATAATTTCCAATGCATTCCTATGGGCCAGGAGGCCCATAGGAATGATAGCGAAATAATTCTCAAATTGCGAATTCGCAATTTGCTAATCGCAATTTAAGAATTATTTCAAGGGTGCAGGGGTGTCTCAAAGACACCCTGCTGCGCCCCTGAAATGTACGTGTGTGTGCATATGGCACACATACATGCCCTATGGGCATGTGGATGCATCACATGCCACCTTCAAAAATGCCAAATTGTGCATTTTTGGAAGACTTTGCAAATTACCATCAACTACAAGTTGGTGGTAATTGGCGAATTCTTAACCAACATTCGCAACCCAAAAAAGCTACATACATAGCATTTAAGGAATCGCAAAATTGCGATTCCTTAAGTGCTATGGCAAAATAAGGAATCGCAAATCTTTGCGATTCCTTATTTTGCAAATATTTGATACATGGCAAAACATGCAAAAAAACGTTTGCGATTCGCAAAAGGCTTAATACATATGGCCCATTATTCTGTCCCAGTAGGTGTTTAAAGTTTGGCCCTCCCTTTAGACTATACATAGATCCTCATTTGAAAGTATCATAAACAGAGTCTGAAGTGGTCCGTATGCTTGTCAGAAACATACCCTTATCAAATGTCACTCCCTTAAAGTCTTTGCCTTAGCAATTTACTTTCTAGTTAGACATTTATGCGGTTTCTGTAGCCTTAAGTATCACCTCCAGGTCACTTGGAAAGTGTCCCTGGTGTTGTGGAGATTATTTTAAACACCATAAAAAGCATTTAACAATGTTTCCCATAATTGACCACCAATGTAGCCTTTCCGCTGTCGGCTCTAGAGGCTCACTACAAAAATGCATATTCAAATAGCTTACTTAAGCACATTTTTCAAAATGATCATTTCTTTGCTTTTCCATGCCAGTGCCTCACCACCTCATTGACTCGTTACACGTTCCGTTTTAAAAATTACATGAAGAGTAGCCGCCTCCCAGACACCTAATTATCAATTGCAGCTACAGTTTCACTGGACCTCATTAAGCTTCTGCAAATCATAATAAAACTGCATTAGCTGCCGTTTGTTTTCGGCCCTTTTTTTCGCACACCTGTTTTTTCATTTCACCAGTTTTCTCTGCTCGTACTCTTTTCCTATTGAATTACCTACACTTTCAGTGATGCAGTAATTGCCTTAAGAACACCCGTGAATGACTGATTGGCATGTAAGAGAACTATTTTCTTTAAAAACTGAAAGGTTTTAACATAACTATAATCGATCAGTAACATCCATTCTACTCAGAAGTTATCTACATCCAGAAGCAGAGAGTTATGGAGGAACGTTTCACTTGGAGTAATGTAACTCTGAGCTGTTTTTTTTAGCCTAGTTTCAGATTACTTTAGTTGGCTCAAGGCTCCAACTTCAATTCTTCAAAAGAAGTACAATAAGAAGTACAGCTAGACAGTGGGTTGTAGGTCAACCCCTTTCAGTCATTGGTTTTCATGAGTTTTAAATTGGAGACACTCTTTACAACACTGACTTCACAGTGACACGCCTTTACCACGCATAATTTACCATGCAATAACTTTACCACACATTACTTTTCCATGCATACCTTTACCATGAATATGCCTTTATCGCGCATGCCTTTACAATGAAAGGCAGGCATATTTAAGGTAAGTGTTTGTGAGTTTACCTTGGCCAACCTTGTTGGATATATATATATTCACTGAAAAAAACATAGGTTTAACACTCGTTATAGTTAGGAATTAGCATTTAAAAAACCTTTGAAATTCACTGAAAAAACCATAGGTTTCACACAAGTTATAGTTAGCTGAACATTTTACTCATACAAAACCACTGAAATTCCCACGTTATAGTTAGTTGGACTCACTATAACTCGCGCGCCCGCAATCCACTGCTGATGATGTCACATATTACATCATTCATGACATGGTCAGTGACATCACTGATGACATCACTGATGACATCTCAAATGACATCACTGATGACATCACTGATGACTTCATCCAGTGACTGTGTGTTTCTGTAAAGTTTAAATATGTTTTACATATTGAACAATGAGTGGATGTATAAGTGTCTGGATGAAGGATTTAGTAGGTGCGTGACTGACTGTATGAGTGAGTGATTAAATGTTTCTTACTGAATGCATGGGTTAGTGACTAAACTGTCTGAATGTGTGCATCAGTATGTCTGTTGTTATGTAAGCTGCTGCATGTGTTGATCAGTAGCTATATGAGTGGCTATATGGGTTATTGATTGGTTGCCCAAGTATTTGTATGTGAGGCTGAGTGTGTGTGTGGGTGGCTGGGAGGTGTATGACTCTGTGCATTGATGTGTGAGCAGTTGATTCACTCGGTGTATGAGGTCAAGACTGCGTGTATGTGTGTGTTGGTGAGTGAATGAATATCTCACTGCTACATGTCCAAGTAAGTACATATGTAAAACACAGTGCATGTGAGAGTTGGCATATATAAATGACTATACATGAGTGCCAGTGATTGTGCAAGTGGCTGTATGGATCAATGTATACTTGTATCAGTGATTGTATAAGAGAGTAAGTATGTGTTAGTATATGTCTGAATAAGTAAGGTGTTCTGTGTATAACTGTATAGATGATGAAAGGGGAGTGTAATTGATTCTTTGCATGACTGACTAGGTGTGTGAGTAACTCCATGGATGAGTGGCAGTGTGTGAGTGTCTGTATAGGTGTATGAGTGCATATGATAGTGTTCTATTGATGAGTGACTGTATGTATGAGTGATTGTACGGGTGAATGAGTGTATGTGTGTGTAGACCTAGGAATCAGTGAGTGCGTATGTAGTAAGTGGTATTGGTGTGTCAATGGTTTTAAGAATGGTAGTCTGTATTTAAGACTAGGTGTATCAAAGGTTAGATTAGAGTGTGAGGAGGTGCATCGTATTATGACATGAATGATGTCATCAGTGATGTGATCACTGATGTCAATTGAGATGTCACCAGTGATGTGATCAGTGATGTCATTTGAGATGTCATCAGTGATGTCATCAGTGATGTCATCAGTGATGTCATCAGTGATGTCACTTACCATGTCATGAATGGTGTAATATGTGACATCATCAGCAGTGGATTGCGGGGGCGCGAGTTATAGTGAGTCCAACTAACTATAACGTGGGAATTTCAATGGTTTTGTATGAGTAAAATGTTCAGCTAACTATAACTGGTGTGAAACCTATGGTTTTTTCAGTGAATTTCAAAAGTTTTTTAAAAGCAAATTCCTAACTATAATGAGTTTGAAACCTACGGTTTTTAAAGTGAATTATTAAGTTTTTTTAATAGCTATTTTTATAGCTATTAATTATTATAATTTTTTTTAATTATTTAAATATTGTATATTTTTGTAACATTCATTTTTCAATGTATTTTTCCTGTGTTTTTTTAATTTTTATTTTTTAACCCCGTAGTGCTCAGGGTGCGCGTACCTGTAAACGCATCCGTACACGTAGCGTGAGCGCTATTCCCGCAAGCGAAAAAATATATAAATATGTATTTAAAGTAAATAATAATGCAAGACATTCAGTAGCATACTCATAAAAGTAGTATTTTTGATTTTTAAAAACCATATTTTGACTCTAAACACATTTCCCAAAATCAAGTACAACGTCATTCATACGTGCCGCGTAAGCGCCCCCGGAAGCGCCTCCGTAAGCGCCTATGTACGTGCCGCGTTAGCGCACCCGGAAGCGCTCCGGAGCGCGTAGCGTAAGCACGTCAAGCCATATGACCTTAAAACAACACTTTTCATTGGTTTATAACAGTTTTTTTTCAAAATATTGAAAGCCCCCACCCATTTCCCTCACTACCACTTTGAACTTGGAGAGAGCAAGAGCTGTTCCCTGGTTCTTCTGCAGCATTTTGTCTTTTTTGAAGAATGGCTAGAAGACAGACAACCTCCAGTGACTCTGATGAAGAGTTTGTGCCAGAGGACCCTCCTCGGCGCAAAGTAAAAGAACATTTTATTTGGAAATGTTCTACCTTCCCCGAAGGTGAAAAGAAGATGAATGCGGCGAAGGTGTGCTGCAAAATCTGTGGCACCACCTTGTCACGTGGTGACCCAACAAAAAAGTACAGCTTTGCGAACGCCACCTTAATCAGGCATGTTGAGAGGAGGCACCCCAATAACTTTGCGAGGGAGAGTGTCAGGGACCTGGCACGCAATCCCCGAAGAGATGGCAGCAGCACCTCCACCGGAGGAGCAGCAGCTTCCGGAAGACCTGAAAGACTAATTTCAAACGTGCAGCCGGTCTTTGCAGGTCTCAAATTTCTCTGCAAGGACTGCGACAAACTGATTTGCTATGGGGAGCAGAGAGTCAAACTTATTGTTTGTCGAAAAGAAGAACACCGCTGCTCCACCCACCACAAATTTTTCCCCTTTTTTTTGCTCCTCTTGAGCAGTTTTGGATTCCCTGGTTTTGTTTTTCTCCCCCAAAAACCCCCCAAAAAAGTATAAAATCGTTCTGAAAAAGTATTAAAAAAATATAAAATCGAAAAAAAGAAGAAAATTAAAATTTCTTTTTAGAACTACCTCCATTTCTCCAAAAAGAGCTATGGGCCAGATGTAGGAGCCTAAATACCGGTCGGTAACGGCCGATTTCGGCCGTTACCGACCGGTATTTAGGAATTGGCATGTAGGGGCATTTATTTTACAGAATCGGTAAATTTACCGAATCCGTAAATTTACAGATTCTGTAAAATACCGAATCAGTAATTTTACCGATTCCGCAAATCCAAATGTAGGTGGGACTCTTCTGAGTCCCAAAGGCAATACAGATTCGGTATTTTACCACCCAATTCAATTGGGTGGTAAAATACCGAATCCAGGTGTGCATGCACATGTGTGCATGCACACCTATGCCATGTGACAGACAGACATGCCCTTAGGGCATGTCTGTGTGCCACATGGCACACATGCCTGTATTTGGAGTGCTAGAGGGTGTCAAAGTGACACCCCCTGCACCCTTGCAGGAATCGGTATTTCCCATTGATTCCTATGGGCTTCACAGCCCATAGGAATCAATAGGAAATACCGATTCGGTATTTACCGAATCGGTAAATACCGAATTTTAAAGAATCGGTAATTCAATTACCGATTCTTCCTAAATCTCCCTCCTTCATATTTACCGATTCATAAATACCGAATCGGTAAAATTCGGTATTTATGAATCGGTAAATACGTTTTTCCTACATCTGGCCCTATATTCCTTATATATTCTCTCATTCTTTTTTCAATGAATGTGCACTGCATATATGAATGGATAAAATGACTGAATGAAGGGTAGAAAGTGACTGAGGGAACAAATGACAGAAGAGGAGTGAGTGAGGATGAGTTGATGACAGTGAGGGATGGAAGGTGAGTGAGGGTGAGTGAAGGGGGAGTCACAGAGTGAGGGGATGGAGGGAGTGAGGGTAATATAGAGGGAGTGAGGGAAGAGGAGTGAGGAAGTGAGAGGACAGAGGGACTGAATGAAGGAGTGAGTGAAGTGGAGTATGGTGAGAGAGGAAAGGAAAATGAGTGAGGGAGTGAAGGAAGGGAAGAGAGGGGAAGGGAAGTGAAGCAGGGGGACTGCAAAAAAGGTGAGTGTGGGAGGGGAGTGAGGGGAAGGGGAGTGAACATGGGGAATGAGGATAAGTGAGGGAAGCGGAGTAAGGGAACGGGGTTGAGGGAGGGTAAGAGAAGAGCAGTGAGGTTGAGGAAAGAGTGGTGATAGAGGGTGGATAAAGGCAAGTGAGCGTGAGACAAGGGGAGTGAGGGAGTGAGGAGACAGAGGGAGTGAAGGAAAGAGTGAGAGAAGGGGACTAAGTGAGGGAGCATAGAAAGGTAAGTGAGGGAGTGTAGGTGAGTTAAAGGGAGTGAGCATGAGGGAAGGGGACTCAGAGAGTGAGGGGACGGAGGTAGTGAAGCTAAGAGAGAGGGAGTGAGGGAAGGAGAGTGAGGATGTGACAGGACAGAGGAAGTGAGAGAAGGAGTGAGTGAAGTGGACTAAGGTGAGTGAGGGAAGGGGAATGAGTGAGGGAACGATGGAAGGGAATAGAGGGGAAGAGGACTGAAGCATAGGTACTGAAAGAAGGTGAGTGGGGGATGAAAGTAAAGGGAAGGGGAGAGAAGGATGGGGAATGAGGGGTAGTGAAGGAACCGGAGTAAGGGAACGGGGGTGAGGGAGGGTGAGAGAAGGGCAGTGAGCGTGAGTAAAGAGGGGTGAAAGAGGGTGGATAAAAGTGAGTGAGGGTAAGATAAGGGGAGTGAGGGAGTGAGGGGATAGAGGGAGTGAAGGAAGGAGTGACAGAAAGGGACTGAGTGAGGGAGCAAAGAAAGGTAAGTGAGGGAGTGTGGGTGAGTTATAGGGAGTGAGCATGACGGAAGAGGAGTGAGAGATTGAGAGGACGGAGAGAGTGAGGCTAAGAGAGAGAGAGTGAGGGAAGGGGAGTGAGGAAGTGAGAGAACAGTGGGAGTGAGAGAAGGAGTCAGTGAAGTGGAGTAAGGTGAGTGAGGGAAGGGGAATGAGTGAGGGAGCGAAGGAAGGGAAGAGAGGGGAAGGGAAGTAAAGCAGGGGGTCTGAAAGAAGGTGAGTGTGGGAGGGGAGTAAACATGGAGAATGAGAATAAGTGAGGGAAGCGGAGTAAGGGAACGGGGTGAGGGTGGGTGAGAGAAGAGTAGTGAGGTTAAGGAAAAGAGTGATGAGAAAGTAAATGTTGTTTGTCAAACTTACCTTATAAGTAATGTAAAGTTAATGACATGTTTTTAATAAATGTAATATCTGTGGAAGAGGTAAAAAAAATAAGTTATAATTTTTATAATATATATATTTCAAAATACAAGAGACAAGGCAGGAGATTAAAAGTCATAAAAGGGTACTAAGAGATAAAGCAGGAGTGAAGGACACAGAAAGGGAAACAAAGGAATGGTGAAGGACAGAGAGAGGGAAAAAGAAATAGAGGGAGAGCTAATTACTAAGAGGATAATGAGGCGGATAGATTCAGTGACAAAGAAGAAGAGAGGGAGAGAGAAATGAACTGAAGGTGAGTAAGATACTAAAGGAATGTGAGTTAGCAAAACTAAAGGAGGAAATGGGAGTAAGGAAAGGGGAGTGAGTGAGGGTGCATTCATGACAATGAGGGATGGGAGGTGAGTGAGGGTGAGTGAAGGGGCGTGAGAGAGTGAGGGACAGAGGGAGTGAGGGTAACAGAGAGGGAGTGAGGGAAGAGGAGTGAGGAAGTGAGAGGACAGAGGGAATGAGAGGAGGAGTGAGTAAAGTGGAGTAAGGTGAGTGAGGGAGGGGGAATTATTCAGGGAGCAAAGGAAGGAAAGAAGGGGAAGGGGAGTGGAGCAGAGGGACTGGGAAAAGGTGACTGCGGGAGGAGAGTGAGGGGAAGGAAGTTAAGGATGGGGAATGAGGATAAGTGAGGGAAGTGGAGTAAGGGAACGGGGTGAGGGAGGGTGAGAGAAGAGCAGTGAGGTTGAGGAAAGAGGAGTGATAGAGGGTGGATAAAGGCAAGTGAGCGTAAGACAAGGGGAGTGAGGGAGTGAGGACATAGAGGTAGTGAAGGAAGGAGTGAGAGAAGGGGACTAAGTGAGGGAGCATAGAAAGGCAAATGAGGGAGTGTTGGTGAGTTAAAGGGAGTGAGTGTGAGGTAAGGGGGAGTGACACAGTGAGGGGATGGAGTGAGTGAGGGTAAGAGTGAGAGAGTGAGGGAAGGGGAGGGAGGATGTGAGAGGACAGAGGGAGTGAGAGAAGGAGTGAGTGAAGTGGAGTAAGGTGAGTGAGGGAAGGGGAATTACTGAGGGAGCAAAGGAAGGAAAGAAGGGGAAGGGGAGTGAAGCAGAGGGACTGGGAAAAGGTGACTGCGGGAGGAGAGTGAGGGGAAGGGAGTTAAGGATGGGGAATGAGGATAAGTGAGGGAAGTGGAGTAAGGGAACGGGGGTGAGGGAGGGTGAGAGAAGAGCAGTGAGGTTGAGGAAAGAGGAGTGATAGAGGGTGGATAAAGGCGAGTGAGCGTAAGACAAGGGGAGTGAGGGAGTGAGGACATAGAGGTAGTGAAGGAAGGAGTGAGAGAAGGGGACTAAGTGAGGGACCATAGAAAGGTAAATGAGGAAGTGTTGGTGAGTTAAAGGGAGTGAGTGTGAGGGAAGGGGGAGTGACAAAGTGAGGGGATGGAGGGAGTGAGGGTAAGAGTGAGAGAGTGAGGGAAGGGGAGTGAGGATGTGAGAGGACAGAGGGAGTGAGTGAAGTGGAGTAAGGTGAGTGAGGCAAGGGGAATTACTGAGGGAGCAAAGGAAGCAAATAAGGGGAAGGGGAGTGAAGTAGAGGGACTGAGATCTGGAAAGTGGTAGAGGGGAGAGAGGGGAAGGGGAGTGAAGGAATGGGGAATGAGGGGTAGTGAGAGAAGTGGAGTAAAGGAATGGGGGTGAAGGAGAGTGAGAGATGGGCAGTGAGGGTGAGTAAAGAGGGGTGATAGTGGGTGGAAAAAGGTGAGTGAGTGTGAGACAAGGGGAGTATAATATATATTTCACAATACAAAATACAAAATAACTTGTACAACATGTTATATGGTTTATTTTTGCTGTTCTCAGAATATATTGAATTTCACTTAAAACAGTGAGTTCAATACTACTCATCATATGACAGTGGGCAAAAAAACACAATCAAAAAGATTGTGTTTAAAAAACCCATACAACGTTTCAATAAATAATGTAAAACTTAGAAAAAACATATCTTAACTCATTTTTGATCCACCCACTTTTCCACAAGGCCAAATAGTATATGGAAAGTCCTTTTCTTTGGAAATTACTCAATAGTACTCCATTTACCCGACTTTCTGAAAGAAAAGCTCCAACATCTTTCTCATCATGTAACAATAGTTATATTTCCACCTCTGGCTCACTCATGATCAACATTTCCTATAATACTGATATCACTCACTATGTGATACACTTACACTACCTCTATGACAACTACAAGTTTTTTATTATCTTGATCACTCACACTCACAAAGTAATTTTGAACAGCAGACTAAGTTTTATGAACTGCTCCAATCTTCATAGGCCAATTACCTTTCCTAAAATTTTGGTTGTAAAAACACTAGGTAAGAATTTTGTAAGTCAAAAGGCAAACGTCGTTTGAAAGTCAATTGCATATCATTACAATTAGTCCAGCCTTTTTGACATTTTAAATAAGCTGTGTAATGTCCTGATGTTGTCGAAGGACCATCATGGAAAATATTGCTGCAGTTACAAAGGTTCCTCCTGAAAATTGATAATTGAGAAGCCACAACATTTTTAATTAAAGTTGTCAATTTAGTTCCATCAGGTCTACATCGTTGGAACATTAAAATTACATACTGTCCATATCTTTGTATAAATAATGTTGATAGCATTGCAGATTTACATTGAGTACAGACCATGTTTTGATTTGCTTCTCTAACTAGATTATTAAAAGACACTGATTTGCAGTCTGGTAAAGTCAAATATATAAATCTTTCAGTGTCTATTGTAGTAGTACTTGAAAAGGAACAATTGTCGCAGTTATGCTGCCATTTATAAGAAAGGCCAAAAAGATTTTCTACATCTATACCTTCATCTTGCAATACAACAAGCATATACATTAGAAATTCCTGACAATCTTGCTGAATATTTTGTGAAAATTGATTTAGACCAGAACATATGTCTAAAACATTTTCAGAATTTCAGAAACACTTTCTATTTTTGTTCTATCACTGCTACATTTCTCAAACACAGAATTCAACAAACAACAAAATCTTTGATCCCGATTTTCAACAATCTGTTCTTGTAAAGTTTGGAGAAAAAAACCCAACATTAACCACTACATTAGCATAGCAGTTGACAGCAGAACTGTTTTCAAACTGAAATCCTTTCTCTTTGTGCTTACAATTACTGGTTCATCTACTTTTTTTCTTTTTTTCTTTTTGCTACAACTTCACTACAATTTTTCTCATTTCTTCTTTTTCGTCCTACCACACGCTTTTTAAATAGAGGATATTGAGGTAAATTTGGAGCATACTCTCTTCTTAACCTTCTTAACCTATTATATCCTTTTACACAATTTAGATCTGCACTAATCTTTGTCTCATCAAAATCAATCAAGTACAATCCAGATAAGTTCTGACTCGAGATAAAGCAACATATGCCATACCCTCCTTGAACACAGAACTTCCAATATTCACCAAAGCACTATCTACACTTAAACCTTGAGATTTATGAATAGTCACCGCATATGCCAAAGAAACAGGAAACTGTTTTCGGCGGACATATAAATATTTCACAAGCTAAAATCGAGCAGAACAACGACTGAATTGTTGTACTTCTTCAATTCCATCAAATTTAATTTTTAAAAATTGAATTCCATCTTTATTTCGGTAATTCACAAAATCAACAACATGACCCATTGCTCCATTTACTAAACCTCTTCCACATGTAAATTCCGTCGTAAAATTATACGACAATTTAAACATGCATACAGAGTCTTTTCCAAACCAGCAGTTTTAGATATTGTCTTCTCTAAAGAATCCAATTTTGATTTCAACTTTTCTGACAAAATAAAAGTTGCTCCTTCATGCTCTATTTTATCAATAGCTTCCAGTTTCACAATCTCTTGATTTTCTAATTTTAACATTTTGTTGTTGAAGATTGAACATTGTTGCAGAGTTGGCAACAAGCATATCACAGATTTGTTTTCAGCAATTTTCTTAAAAATATTCTCAGGGAGAATATTTTCGTTTGGAAACAAATTTGAAATTAATCGTGCATGTAAAGCTTCTTTGCCATGCTCACTTACTTTTCCAATTCTTACATCTTGTAGAATATTTTTATAATCTTCATCCTTTGCCTGTCGCATATTTTGAAGCAGTTCTGCATATTTGAAATTTAACCATATATTAACATTTCCAATGCTTCCTAGGCACTTCCTGGTATCTTCATGCGTAAGCATTTTAAACACTGGTTGTCCTTTCACTGGAGTTAGCTGCAGTAGATCTCCAAAAACAATGATGTGTTTGCCTCCAAATAACACATCATACTCTGTTTTAAGAATTTCTTGCATTCTTAAATGCACAAAAGCAAGCATTACATTTGATACCATGCTTACCTCATCAATGATAAGAAGTTTCATTTTCTTCAGGACTCTGGAAACTTCACAACAAGCTTCTCCAGATAGCTTGTGGCATTGTAATTGATTATCATGCTCTACTGGCAGCATCAATAAACGATGTAAAGTAATCCCTTTAATGTTATGTGCTGCCAACCCAGTTGGAGCGGTAACAACACAAGACAGCGATGACTCAGTTCTTTTCTGCAGATAAGTTGCAATTGCTTTAATCAGAAAACTTTTTCCAGTTCCTGCTTCTCCACTCACGTACAGTCGGACAGGCATAAATGACGTACTTGAGCACTATTTTTTCTCATGACATAAACCATGCTCAATCTGTTCTGTGACTTCGTCCTATATTTGTTTCTGCTCAACGTTTAGTTTTTTTCCAAATGTTCTAAGTTAACTACATCCTGAGCTTGTTCCATGGCTCTTTCCACTTCATCCATGGCAGTGGCAGCTTCATTTTGAATAATTGGTCCTCCTAGTGGATCCTGACTCAATGGAGCAGAACTCTGACTGTCTTGAGAACTGTCTCTAGCAATCTCTGCTGCAATTGTAGCTTCTTGCTGTATTTCCTCGTTCAACATTTTCAAATAATTTGAAAAAACAGGACATTCTATGGTATCCTTGGTTGCATTGAAGGAATCTTCATAACTGAGAAAATCTCCAAGTTGTTCCTCTTCTGTACGCCATGGCTTAAAGAGTTGCAAAAGAGCTAAATAGTAAAATTCCCTTTTGTCAGCAGATTCGCAACTCAATTTTCGATGATCAATCAAATGGCCTTTTCTTTGTTTCACCAGACATCCTTCACATCCAATTACAGCATATACTCCTTTATTGATATCTTCTGTGATGTTCCTCTTAAAAGTATAGCTTGCAGAACTTCATAGAGACAAAAGTTCTCAAGATGACTACTTCTATTTGGATAGTATGTATCCAACATGTTTGTCTTCAAAATATCTGTACTATTTGGTTCTTTCTCCGCCAAATACTCAATTTCTTGTACAGATTTCCAAACTCGGTTTCGTGTTACAGCAAGACCTAGACTCACCCAAATGATTGTTCTAGATTTGGCATATAGACTTGCTGATGATAACCGATCAGAACATTCATATGCTCCAATTTCTCGATGCGACAACATCTTCAGACTGTAACTGTACAATTTCTTACTTAGACTCTTTTCATGTGAAATTTCCTCCCACATTTCCTTCAGTTCCGTCTTTTCTGATTTTGTGATGTAAGACGTCACATATCGAGCCACAGCAATAGAGTTGTCAGCAACATATTGAATATTCATGTTAGAATTCCACATGGACAAAATGACTGGGTTGTAGTCATTTATGTATTTGGACTCTTCATTTCTTCTTAAGTTGTATGTATTTTTCGGTGATTTTCTTGTTACAGTATGTCGCAGAGAAGACATAAAATTGTTCACTCTTCTTTTAGATATTACTGGTCGTGGAAATCCAAAACGACATTTTGTGTAGAACTTGTCCTTGGATTTGAACTTTCGACGACAGTATTTTCCACAACGATGGGTTTGAAAGCGTAAAACTTGATGTCTTAAATTGTTTTCTTCTGTACTTTTCGGAACAGCACATGTAGAATACTGTTCAATGAAACTCATCACTGTGTCAGCCGAATCTGTTCCAAATTTGGGTGCATCTTTGATCCATAGCAGCATATGTATGTGAGGAGCACCTCTTGCTTGATACTCCTTTCTCCAAAAGAAATCCAAAACCTCTCCAAGCGGAGGATTTTTTTTGTGTGTGATAAAAGACATCATAGCTTCAAACCTATGATTGAAATACCTGCGTACATTAACTGGATCCAAAGAGCACAGTTCTCCAGGTGTCTTGTATTCTATATTTTCAATGTTTGCATTTGCCTCTCGTAGAAATTGAAGTAAGTCTTCCCAAGCATACTCAGCACAGCTAAGAGTGAGGAACCATGTAGGAGTTCCTAAGTTTCTTAGCATACATTTCAATTCTCCATGACGACAGTACCAATACTCGTTAGTACCACGCTGACATGCCATGAGATTAATTAGGTGACATTCCAAAATACTGTCTTGCAATTTGACTTTATCCATAAAGTCCCTTGCTGAAACATTTTGCAGATGTACTCCACTTTTCAGTATATGGTTCACTGCATAAGAAAGTCCAGACTCAGGGAGGAGCCAAGCTGGCGACCAAGATGGCCGCTTAGGCTCCCGGCTCCGCAGACCTCCTCATCCTGCTACAAGATCCTGACGGTTATCCTGTGCCTATGCAACTCTCCCGGGTAGATGAAACGAAATAACGCTACACCGAGTGACCCCGAAAGATCCACCTGCTTCGATAATGGAGAAACGTCGCCTTGAAGTTTGCGGCCTACATCAGCATTGAAGCCGGGGCCTCGAGTGGGAGTGCAGCCGGCTTCTAGTTGAACAACATCGGCCATAAGAGTTCGGGAGCAGCCGGTCCACCGGAATGGAAGCATATTTTGTCCGATCTTAACGTCAAAGATCCGTATGGATTAGCGCCGAAATGGGGCAACTCAATGACACTGCGGATGCGAGCTGAATAATTGGTTGTCGAAGCCCGGAATATATTCGGCTTGGTGCCGTCTAAACTGTGACCCGATGGTTCCGGGCATATCCTGAAGACAGCTCGGCAATATCCTTGCATGTAGAGGGGTTGGAACGTGTGTCTTTGCTTCTAATTCCACTGGTCTATCCCGAGGGCCCAGGGGTGGACCGAGAACGAAATGCGCGAAATGGCGCTCAATATCGACCTTCGTGCGACTCGGACCCGATCCTCCGAGAGGTCTGGGAATATTCGAACGGATGACCTGGGACGACATATCCTATTTAAGAGATCTCCGAGACCGGACCAGAATTTCCCTATCAAGGGCGACCAACTAGTGCTGACCAGGGTTGAACCTACGCTTGGAGCTATAATGACGGTGATCGAGGGTCTTCATCTTTCTCTGAACTGGAAAGCCCAAGACTTGGAGCACAAATTGGATGCCGTGGCTTTTGGACTGGGACAGACTGACATAGCTTTCGTTCAATTCAATGCCACTGCGGAAGTAATAAAAAGAACAAAACAACTGCCAATACTGGACTGTTTTATGGAAATGTTGGCCGCCATTAGTCCGGGCAGTGTGGATGTCATTACTTCCGCAGTAGAAAAACGACACAGGGTTGTGGCTCTGATCCAGCAAAGCTGAGGCTCAGCTACAAAAAGAACAAAACAACTGCCAATACTGGACTGACTTATATATATTTATGCCAACCTTTATGAAAAAAACATAACGGTCCGTTTTTTAATAACGCCACTAGTTTATTCATTCATTTTTTGCACTAGTGAAATATTGCTTTCATAAACAAATCTTCAATTTTTTTGTGTATGTACAAAAAAAACAATACTACAATAAATCAGAATCTCAATACACATTACAATTTACAAATATACAACACATCCAACGCACACACTTGGCCAATGCATTCATCCTTTTCCTAACATACCATACTATACATATAAGACCTAATGTCAACAATAAATTTTATATACATATAAATGTTTTAACATCAAAATAGAATTGTATGCAATGAAATAAAGATGATCTGGAGGGATAACCCTACTTTGTGAACACTATTTACACTATGTTTTTGGTTGACAAAAGGCGCCAAACCGAGTCGACGCGTTTCGAACCCCCAAATGCGAGGTTCTCCTCAGGACCAACAATCTACAAAAAGAACAAAAATTGCTTTAAATAAGACGTCCAGAAGTCAAGCTTAATCAATAATACTGGCACCATCTGTCGGGCCACGCACCCCTACCTTGTTAATATGTAAATTGCTTCAACAAAAAGGTGTTCAAACGGCGGGACACTCTGAATGGAAGAAACAAACAACTTAGTCACCAACATAAACACAAGTCTAAATGCATCTATTCTACAACATCCCCATGTGTGTCATGTGTGGGCACTCACCTATTAAGTCGTGTCGCTGGGGTTGAATCTGAAGGGAAAGAGGGGGTGGAAATTTTTTTAATGTGATACCAAAGCTGGTTTGGAATTCTGATTTATTGTAGTATTGTTTTTTATGTACATACACAAAAAAAATTGAAGATTTGTTTAAGAAAGCAAAATTTCACTAGTGCAAAAAATGAGTCCAGTATTGGAAGTTGTTTTGTTCTTTTTGTAGCTGAGGCTCAGCTTTGCTGGATCAGAGCCACGACCCTGTGTCGTTTTTCTTCCTCTAGTGCGGACGCTGGTCCGTGAGGTCGAACGAGGTATAAGGTACCTTGTCCCAGATTGGGGGACATTGTTGTAATTCAGTCTGTTATTGTGTTTATGTGTATGTTTACTAATATCGTCTTTTGTTGAGAGTCTGTCAGTTATTTCACTGTTCTTTGGCTGTTATGTCTGAAAGAGATACATTCTCGTATAGCGAGGATCACATTCAAAAATTAATTAGTGCACCACCTGTTTTCTCCTCTGCCACGTTAAGTGTAACAGCTAAGACTCAAAATGAGTCAGACAAGTTGATCAGACTTAGGAAAAAACAAATTAGGACAGATCTTCATGGTCACTTCCTATTATTACATCTACAGGCAGGGACAATACCCTCTGGGTTACAAATTAGAAACACTCCTATGGTATTTACTGATGACCCCGAGTACAAAAAGGGTTTTAGTGGGATTGAGACAAAATGCAGCAGGGACCTTATGGTCCTTACCATCGAAACTGCGCATCGATTATCAGTGAAGGAATTAGCGGAAATCTTGGTTCTAGAAGCAGCAATACAAAACAACCAATTAATCTCTGACGCAAAAGGATTACTAGAAAAAATAGAAAAGGAGATACTTGAGTTCAAGGATTATACGGTGACACAGAAAGGAAGTAAATTTGATTTGGACCAAAAAAACTTCTCATTAGAAATAGTATATCCGTATTTACAACCGGATTTCTATTCAAGACCTGCCCAACGCTGGTTCTTTCAGGATAATCAAGGGCGATCTCGCAATAAGTACTTGACGTTCTCCGATACATCGTCATCATCGTCGGGAGGTGAGACAGATACGAACGACACAAGGAATAATCAAAATTATAGGGTGAACCAACAGAACCAACCACAAACACCTCAACCTTTTTTATCCAGAGGCCAACGGAGGGCAAGGGGACGTACTCGTCCAAACCATCAACCATGGGAGATGCGGACCAGGAATCAATATTACAGGAGTTAGATCAATCACCTGTGTTTAACCTATCAGATCGCATTTTGACGACTTCCGAAATATCAATTTTAAAGAAAGGCCTTTCATATGTCCCGGTGCGCCCTACTGATTTCGTGAAAATGAAATTAGAAATATTGGAATTTTGTCGAAAAATCCGATTAAAAACATTCTTCAAGGACGTACCTGAACAAATATCAGAGGAAATGACTGGACTTCGGAATAAATCTACATTCATCCCACCTAGTTTTAAAATTCCAAAGGAAGTCATTACGTTTGAGAAAACATTACTATCAGGAATCAGTTCCTTGGAAAACAAAAAACATTATGTCAACTATAACATATCAAGAGAAGAAAAAGAGGCTATCTTTTCATTAAAAAATGACACCACATTGGTTATAAAACAGGCGGATAAAGGTGGAGCCGTTGTCCTTTGGGACATAAATAGATATAAAGATGAAGTCAAAAGCCAACTGAACGATCCAAGATGCTATAGATTCATCAAGAAAAATCCCACGGACGAGCTGCAAAAGGAACTATTTGGCATCCTTCAGGAAGGTTTGGACCTAGGCATCCTAGGACCCAAAGAGTTCTCGTTCCTTCAAAATAAACACCCAAGAACACCATTGTTCTATGTCCTTCCCAAAATACATAAGGACCAAAACAAACCACCAGGCCGCCCGATAGTTTCGGGCTGTGCGTCCCTCATTGAACCTGTGTCAAAATATACTCATTTAAAGGACACTACGGATTTTTTAAATCAAATATCAACGGTTCCATTTGATAGAACAAGGCAATTGCTAGTGACCATGGATGTAGTCGCATTCTATACACAAATACCACAGGAACAAGCCTTGGAAACTCTCACATTCTTCTTGGACCAAAGGGAACAACCTACACGGGTGCTGACTTCATTCATCATACGATTGGCCAAGTTTGCGCTACAAAAGAACTATTTCATGTTTGACAATGATTTTTACTTCCAGATCAAAGGGGTGGCCATGGGCTGCCCCTTTGCTCCGGAATTAGCTGTATTGTTCATGGGCCTTTACGAAAATAAATTCATCTACAATAACAATCCTTATGCCGAGCATATCACGAAGTATATGAGATACATCGATGATGTATTCATTATTTGGTCTGGCACGCAAGAAAAACTAGATAAGTTTATGATTTGGATTAATCAAAGGATGGAAGATATCAAATTCAGTGTCAGTTCCTCAAATACAGCTATCACTTTTCTGGACGTAAAAGTCTATGCGACGGAAGGGATGCTGGGGACTACATTATTCCGGAAAACAACGGATCGGAATAGGGCACTTCATTACACAAGTCATCACCCCAGAAGCCTCAAACAAAATCTGCCGTTTGGGCAATTTCTTCGAATTAGAAGAAATTGTTCTAACAAAGAGGAATATTTTTTCCATGCTAATGAATTGGTCCACCGATTGTCAGCAAGAGGGTACCCAAAGAAACTTCTAAAACACACGCTGTGTATGGTGGGTACCAAGAGAAACTCTACTGCAAAAGAAAATACGCCCAGAACAAAAAAGAATTGTATGTGTCACAACATTTGGATCTAATGCCAACCAGTTACGAAAGATGGTGACGCAAAATTGGCACCTAATCAAAGACCTACACAGTGATTTTAAAGAACCGCCGCTCTTCGCTTTTAAAAAAGAAAAGAGCATAGCGCAACACATTGTGAGGGCAGCTTTGCCCCCAGTTCCTAAAATAACGCTCAGAGGGATGATGGGACTCCCTCCAGTAGTGGGCCATCACAAATGCGGCAACGGTTCCTGTTGTGCTCAAACAAATGAAGGATCAGTCTTCATGTTTAATGGAATAACTTGGAAACACGACGCCTTTACAAATTGTCTGACTAAAAATGTGGTGTATGGGATTATGTGCCCGTGTCCCAAACTATATATAGGGAAGACAACGCAAGAGGCAAGACACCGGATTACGCAGCATAAGTCCCGAATAAGAAAGGAGACACCAAATGCCCCACTAGTACAGCATTGGGTTTCAAATAAACACAAAGAGGAAGATTTAAGGTGGACTATCATTTCCAAAATCGAAAAAGACCCACGTGGAGGCGACATTGTGGGCAAATTAAATCAGCGCGAAGCGCTACTGATAATGAAATTCAACACAGCAATTACCGGTCTGAACGAAATTTCTGAATTCCTGAAAATGACTACATGAGGCAATATCGAGGAAGACGTAAGTACAGCTCCGTCATCCAAGAGGCTCAAGGTATGACTTTGATGGGCGTACCTAGCAGCCACTGAATCTTTAACAAGGACATATGCACACCAGAACTAGACTGTTGACAACTAAGAGGAATACGAAAGCATCATTTTTAACCACATAAATATGAGGGTTAGGGTCAGAAAGTGAAATCTGTCGTTGATGCCTCGGGGCAGTGAGCACCGCCGAGTAGTGAGATCGCGACTGACTACATTCATGTTGTACTTCATGCCCCAGGTGCGTTTTTCCCACCCATGCACGCCATGTAGTGACTGTCATGATTCAATAAAGTTTGGAGTTGACATCTGGGGTCAGTGAGCACCGCCGAGTAGTGAGATCGCGACTGAACACGTTCATGGTGTACGTCGCGCCCCATGTGCTTCTATTTCAACCATGCACGCAGTGCAATGCTTGTTAGGATTTAATAAAGTTTCTTTCAAATCATTCAGACCGTGTTTCTTTAAGCACAGACTTGTATGACGGGCTATCAAATCACGTGACAGGGTTGAGACCAATAATACACTGAGACACATTTCAGCTGAGTTTGGAGAAACACTGTGAGAAGCGCGAGCAAGCCGTCTTCAAGGTAACAGGCAAGTCGAATGTAAGAGATTAGTGCCCTCGACCAGCTGGTGCCTCCCAGCCTAATCTCCCCTTTGTATTTGCTTTCAGGACGCTAACCAAATAAACACGCGGTCCTTAACAAACTACCACGTTTTGAAACGCCGAAAGATTTGAAAAGCGGCTCATAGCCCGCAAAGGTAACGCCCCAGCACCCGCCTTTTGTTTTTGGAATTCCAAACCAGCTTTATTATCACATTAAAAAAAAATCCACCCCCTCTTTCCCTTCAGATTCAGCCCCAGCGACACGACTTAATAGGTGAGTGCCCACACATGACACACATGGGGATGTTGTAGAATAGATGCATTTTGACTTGTGTTTATATTGGTGACTAAGTTGTTTGTTTCTTCCATTCAGAGTGTCCCGCTGTTTGAACACCTTTTTGTTGAAGCAATTTACATATTAACAAGGTAGGGGTGCGTGGCCCGACAGGTGGTGCCAGTATTATTGATTAAGCTTGACTTCTGGACGTCTTATTTAAAGCAATTTTTGTTCTTTTTGTAGATTGTTGGTCCTGAGGAGAACCTCGCATTTGGGGGTTCGAAACGCGTCGACCCGGTTTGGCGCCTTTTGTCAACCAAAAACATAGTGTAAATAGTGTTCACAAAGTAGGGTTATCCCTCCAGATCATCTTTATTTCATTGCATAAAATTCTATTTTGATGTAAAAAAATTTATATGTATATAAAATTTATTGTTGACATTAGGTCTTATATGTAAAGTATGGTATGTTAGGAAAAGGATGAATGCATTGGCCAAGTGTGTGCGTTGGATGTGTTGTATATTTGTAAATTATAATGTGTATTGAGATTCTGATTTATTGTAGTATTGTTTTTTTTGTACATACACAAAAAAAAATTGAAGATTTGTTTATGAAAGCAATATTTCACTAGTGCAAAAAATGAATGAATAAACTAGTGGCGTTATTAAAAAACAGACCGTTATGTTTTTTTCATAAAGGTTGGCATAAATATATATATAAGTCAGTCCAGTATTGGCAGTTGTTTTGTTCTTTTTGTAGCTGAGGCTCAGCTTTGCTGGATCAGAGCCACGACCCTGTGTCGTTTTTCTTCCTCTAGTGCGGACGCTGGTCCGTGAGGTCGAACGAGGTATAAGGTACCTTGTCCCAGATTGGGGGACATTGTTGTAATTCAGTCTGTTATTGTGTTTATGTGTATGTTTACTAATATCGTCTTTTGTTGAGAGTCTGTCAGTTATTTCACTGTTCTTTGGCTGTTATGTCTGAAAGAGATACATTCTCGTATAGCGAGGATCACATTCAAAAATTAATTAGTGCACCACCTGTTTTCTCCTCTGCCACGTTAAGTGTAACAGCTAAGACTCAAAATGAGTCAGACAAGTTGATCAGACTTAGGAAAAAACAAATTAGGACAGATCTTCATGGTCACTTCCTATTATTACATCTACAGGCAGGGACAATACCCTCTGGGTTACAAATTAGAAACACTCCTATGGTATTTACTGATGACCCCGAGTACAAAAAGGGTTTTAGTGGGATTGAGACAAAATGCAGCAGGGACCTTATGGTCCTTACCATCGAAACTGCGCATCGATTATCAGTGAAGGAATTAGCGGAAATCTTGGTTCTAGAAGCAGCAATACAAAACAACCAATTAATCTCTGACGCAAAAGGATTACTAGAAAAAATAGAAAAGGAGATACTTGAGTTCAAGGATTATACGGTGACACAGAAAGGAAGTAAATTTGATTTGGACCAAAAAAACTTCTCATTAGAAATAGTATATCCGTATTTACAACCGGATTTCTATTCAAGACCTGCCCAACGCTGGTTCTTTCAGGATAATCAAGGGCGATCTCGCAATAAGTACTTGACGTTCTCCGATACATCGTCATCATCGTCGGGAGGTGAGACAGATACGAACGACACAAGGAATAATCAAAATTATAGGGTGAACCAACAGAACCAACCACAAACACCTCAACCTTTTTTATCCAGAGGCCAACGGAGGGCAAGGGGACGTACTCGTCCAAACCATCAACCATGGGAGATGCGGACCAGGAATCAATATTACAGGAGTTAGATCAATCACCTGTGTTTAACCTATCAGATCGCATTTTGACGACTTCCGAAATATCAATTTTAAAGAAAGGCCTTTCATATGTCCCGGTGCGCCCTACTGATTTCGTGAAAATGAAATTAGAAATATTGGAATTTTGTCGAAAAATCCGATTAAAAACATTCTTCAAGGACGTACCTGAACAAATATCAGAGGAAATGACTGGACTTCGGAATAAATCTACATTCATCCCACCTAGTTTTAAAATTCCAAAGGAAGTCATTACGTTTGAGAAAACATTACTATCAGGAATCAGTTCCTTGGAAAACAAAAAACATTATGTCAACTATAACATATCAAGAGAAGAAAAAGAGGCTATCTTTTCATTAAAAAATGACACCACATTGGTTATAAAACAGGCGGATAAAGGTGGAGCCGTTGTCCTTTGGGACATAAATAGATATAAAGATGAAGTCAAAAGCCAACTGAACGATCCAAGATGCTATAGATTCATCAAGAAAAATCCCACGGACGAGCTGCAAAAGGAACTATTTGGCATCCTTCAGGAAGGTTTGGACCTAGGCATCCTAGGACCCAAAGAGTTCTCGTTCCTTCAAAATAAACACCCAAGAACACCATTGTTCTATGTCCTTCCCAAAATACATAAGGACCAAAACAAACCACCAGGCCGCCCGATAGTTTCGGGCTGTGCGTCCCTCATTGAACCTGTGTCAAAATATACTCATTTAAAGGACACTACGGATTTTTTAAATCAAATATCAACGGTTCCATTTGATAGAACAAGGCAATTGCTAGTGACCATGGATGTAGTCGCATTCTATACACAAATACCACAGGAACAAGCCTTGGAAACTCTCACATTCTTCTTGGACCAAAGGGAACAACCTACACGGGTGCCGACTTCATTCATCATACGATTGGCCAAGTTTGCGCTACAAAAGAACTATTTCATGTTTGACAATGATTTTTACTTCCAGATCAAAGGGGTGGCCATGGGCTGCCCCTTTGCTCCGGAATTAGCGGTATTGTTCATGGGCCTTTACGAAAATAAATTCATCTACAATAACAATCCTTATGCCGAGCATATCACGAAGTATATGAGATACATCGATGATGTATTCATTATTTGGTCTGGCACGCAAGAAAAACTAGATAAGTTTATGATTTGGATTAATCAAAGGATGGAAGATATCAAATTCAGTGTCAGTTCCTCAAATACAGCTATCACTTTTCTGGACGTAAAAGTCTATGCGACGGAAGGGATGCCGGGGACTACATTATTCCGGAAAACATCGGAATAGGGCACTTCATTACACAAGCCATCACCCCAGAAGCCTCAAACAAAATCTGCCGTTTGGGCAATTTCTTCGAATTAGAAGAAATTGTTCTATCAAAGAGAATATTTTTTCCATGCTAATGAATTGGTCCACCGATTGTCAGCAAGAGGGTACCCAAAGAAACTTCTAAAACACACGCTGTGTATGGTGGGTACCAAGAGAAACTCTACTGCAAAAGAAAATACGCCCAGAACAAAAAAGAATTGTATGTGTCACAACATTTGGATCTAATGCCAACCAGTTACGAAAGATGGTGACGCAAAATTGGCACCTAATCAAAGACCTACACAGTGATTTTAAAGAACCGCCGCTCTTCGCTTTTAAAAAAGAAAAGAGCATAGCGCAACACATTGTGAGGGCAGCTTTGCCCCCAGTTCCTAAAATAACGCTCAGAGGGATGATGGGACTCCCTCCAGTAGTGGGCCATCACAAATGCGGCAACGGTTCCTGTTGTGCTCAAACAAATGAAGGATCAGTCTTCATGTTTAATGGAATAACTTGGAAACACGACGCCTTTACAAATTGTCTGACTAAAAATGTGGTGTATGGGATTATGTGCCCGTGTCCCAAACTATATATAGGGAAGACAACGCAAGAGGCAAGACACCGGATTACGCAGCATAAGTCCCGAATAAGAAAGGAGACACCAAATGCCCCACTAGTACAGCATTGGGTTTCAAATAAACACAAAGAGGAAGATTTAAGGTGGACTATCATTTCCAAAATCGAAAAAGACCCACGTGGAGGCGACATTGTGGGCAAATTAAATCAGCGCGAAGCGCTACTGATAATGAAATTCAACACAGCAATTACCGGTCTGAACGAAATTTCTGAATTCCTGAAAATGACTACATGAGGCAATATCGAGGAAGACGTAAGTACAGCTCCGTCATCCAAGAGGCTCAAGGTATGACTTTGATGGGCGTACCTAGCAGCCACTGAATCTTTAACAAGGACATATGCACACCAGAACTAGACTGTTGACAACTAAGAGGAATACGAAAGCATCATTTTTAACCACATAAATATGAGGGTTAGGGTCAGAAAGTGAAATCTGTCGTTGATGCCTCGGGGCAGTGAGCACCGCCGAGTAGTGAGATCGCGACTGACTACATTCATGTTGTACTTCATGCCCCAGGTGCGTTTTTCCCACCCATGCACGCCATGTAGTGACTGTCATGATTCAATAAAGTTTGGAGTTGACATCTGGGGTCAGTGAGCACCGCCGAGTAGTGAGATCGCGACTGAACACGTTCATGGTGTACGTCGCGCCCCATGTGCTTCTATTTCAACCATGCACGCAGTGCAATGCTTGTTAGGATTTAATAAAGTTTCTTTCAAATCATTCAGACCGTGTTTCTTTAAGCACAGACTTGTATGACGGGCTATCAAATCACGTGACAGGGTTGAGACCAATAATACACTGAGACACATTTCAGCTGAGTTTGGAGAAACACTGTGAGAAGCGCGAGCAAGCCGTCTTCAAGGTAACAGGCAAGTCGAATGTAAGAGATTAGTGCCCTCGACCAGCTGGTGCCTCCCAGCCTAATCTCCCCTTTGTATTTGCTTTCAGGACGCTAACCAAATAAACACGCGGTCCTTAACAAACTACCACGTTTTGAAACGCCGAAAGATTTGAAAAGCGGCTTATAGCCCGCAAAGGTAACGCCCCAGCACCCGCCTTTTGTTTTTGGAATTCCAAACCAGCTTTATTATCACATGAAAAAAAAATCCACCCCCTCTTTCCCTTCAGATTCAGCCCCAGCGACACGACTTAATAGGTGAGTGCCCACACATGACACACATGGGGATGTTGTAGAATAGATGCATTTTGACTTGTGTTTATATTGGTGACTAAGTTGTTTGTTTCTTCCATTCAGAGTGTCCCGCTGTTTGAACACCTTTTTGTTGAAGCAATTTACATATTAACAAGGTAGGGGTGCGTGGCCCGACAGGTGGTGCCAGTATTATTGATTAAGCTTGACTTCTGGACGTCTTATTTAAAGCAATTTTTGTTCTTTTTGTAGATTGTTGGTCCTGAGGAGAACCTCGCATTTGGGGGTTCGAAACGCGTCGACCCGGTTTGGCGCCTTTTGTCAACCAAAAACATAGTGTAAATAGTGTTCACAAAGTAGGGTTATCCCTCCAGATCATCTTTATTTCATTGCATAAAATTCTATTTTGATGTAAAAAAATTTATATGTATATAAAATTTATTGTTGACATTAGGTCTTATATGTAAAGTATGGTATGTTAGGAAAAGGATGAATGCATTGGCCAAGTGTGTGCGTTGGATGTGTTGTATATTTGTAAATTATAATGTGTATTGAGATTCTGATTTATTGTAGTATTGTTTTTTTTGTACATACACAAAAAAAAATTGAAGATTTGTTTATGAAAGCAATATTTCACTAGTGCAAAAAATGAATGAATAAACTAGTGGCGTTATTAAAAAACAGACCGTTATGTTTTTTTCATAAAGGTTGGCATAAATATATATATAAGTCAGTCCAGTATTGGCAGTTGTTTTGTTCTTTTTGTAGCTGAGGCTCAGCTTTGCTGGATCAGAGCCACGACCCTGTGTCGTTTTTCTACTGCGGAAGTAATGACATCCACACTGCCCGGACTAATGGCGGCCAACATTTCCATAAAACAGGCGGTGCGGGAGACCCTAGATTGCACATTAGCTAAGGCCCCGGTATTGGAGGTCCCGGTTATGTCAGTGCTCACACTATTGTTATCGACCAAGGGCAAATCGCACCAGGCAATGTATCGGATGACTCATGCGACGACTCAGGAGTGGCTCGACAAGGTGGCCCTTTCTCCCTTTCCGAACTCAGTGTACCTGGACTTTAAACAACATCCGTGGTTCTTATCGACACTGATGGGACCCAGTGACAATGCGACTGAGAAAGCCCAGCTGTTACTGGCTCGCTACTGTTCTTTCGAACTTTTCAAGATGGCAGCTGTCCGGTTTAATAACATTCGTGTAACTGATCGAACGGGTCGAGGCTGAGAACGGCCTATCGTTTCAAGACTTTTATTTAAATGGTGGTAGTGCGGTATTCACTTTCTAATGTTGATACCGGGAGGCAGTGTAGGCGAGTAAGGTATCCCCCGATTTTCGCATGATAGTAAAATGGTAATGTATCCGTAATAGGGGGAGGCTTAGAACTGGCGGGGGGGGAAGGCTGGGAGCCTGTACGAAGGCCCTCCTCCACATACTTCTTTTAGTATTTGTAGATTAGATGGGGCGACAGGCACACTGCTAGTTGGGGATTGGCGTAAGCTACATGCAGGGGTGCAGGGTGGGGGGTGGGGTGTTGCGCATGTTGCGTTTTTTCTTTTCTTTTCTTTATTTATTTCTTGTATATCCTGACTCTGTTCTTAGTATTAAGGTGCCGATGCGAGCTCTATTATTTTGATTAGTCCGTTTTTGCATACAAATGTCCGTACCTTATTCTATTTATGATCATGGGGCGCAATGATCTTTGATATCCTGATTTTGTGGGTGGGAGGGCCTGTGGGTTGCGCACATTGATATAAGCTAACTTCGCTAGTTTTATAATCCTGATTCGTCAAACGTATGTTACAATCTCAGTGTCCTCCTTTAACGACAGCCGATATTGCGATCTTTCAATTGTTTGATTCCCTGTATGTGTTGGACTGCATTGCACTTGATACGCTCTTATTGTTTTTTCGTTTTTTATAACAATAAAAAGATTTATAAAAAAATTAAAACCAAGAAATAAAAAAGAAAGTCCAGACAAGTCACTCTCAAACAGTAGATGAAACAAATATGGAATGCATTGACGAAACCTTGGATCTTCTGCATATAATCTTAAAGTCCGGTATTCAGATGCAGGAATTTGAACAGGTCGGTCGTCATATCGTCCACCTTGACCTGTTGGAAATAACATAATAATAAATAGTGATTGTTTTTTACCAAATACAACGTTGCCTTTTTGACTTTCCTAACATCCACTAATTCTTGTCAGATTTTCTTACTCTTTGTCGGAACACCATTAACTAGAATAACCAGAGGTTCCTCTTCCACTTTTTCTAGACCAATTGTATCAATATTTTTCTTAAAATCTAGAGGCAAATAAACAACTCTTCCCTTTAATCCTCTCTGTAAATCTGAAGGAGGCAATTTCCCTGTCTTAGGCTCCATGCGAACAATAGCCTGAAAAGGATGCACACATTGAATCAGAATAGACTCATAGGTATTTAAATCCATCAATTCAAAAGGAATGTCTACCAACTCCAGATTATTATGAACAGCTCTAGCAGGCATTCTGTTTTCATTTAATTTATTATAACAATATTTACAAAGACGTTGATCAGAACTCAAATCAAAACAATTTTCTACCAACAAAGAAGTTGCAAAATCCTTCCACTCATTATTATTTTCCATTTCACTTTTTACATATAAATCAACTAACCTAGTCTGATTCTTATAATGAGTTCATCGACAACACACACAAGAAAAATTAGGCCTTTCAGTTAAATTGACCTTAAACGTTGTAATTTCATGGTCAAATTTTTCTGTACTTGAAATCTGTACATTCTCTTCCACATTACCTTCTATTACTGTATCAGTTTCTGCACTGTCCTCTTTTTCACCAAAATAACAAAACTCAATTTCTTCACAAATGTTCTTCACATCTAATTCAGATCCATGCAAAAGAGCACTGTTTAACTGTTTTAGCTTAAGTGCTGGACTTTTTGCATAATACAACCTTCTCACTATTTTCCTCACTTTATTATGATGCACTGCTAACATCCTAAAATGATGAAAAACACTCTGACATACTTTTCTTGAAAGACAAGCCAGTGAATGCCCATGCAAACCTGTTTTTTCTCTCACTCTGCAAGGATATAACTCTTGCAACATCTTCATCTTTTGTTCTAGACTTTTCTTAGTATATGTCCATAAGAAATTGAGAAACAAATCAATTGAATCCTGTCGCACACTACAAATAATACTACAATTCCAAGTATACACTGGAGCCTTAGGACATCTCCCTAAAACTTCATCAGCTAACACCTCTTCTGCATTTCTAGGCACAATTTTTTCTTTTTCAACCGGACAACCGTCCTTCACCTCATGTGCTCGACCACTGGTGTCAACTGCATGCACCAAATCATTATCCTGAAAGTAACTCTCTTCATTAAAAAATGGCTCACAACTTGAACTATGCTTCCATTCTCCAGAAAAAACATCACAAAAATTAGTCCGATTAATTACTCTTTTCCACTTACATTTTGATTTCAAAACATTGATTACCTTTTGTAGTGTACGAATTCTATTGATTACTAAACTGTATAATTTGTTTTTCACTTCAAAAGCCTGATCCACAATCTTCACTATACTTTTTTTTTTCTTGTAAAAAGCAGTCTTCTTTTTATAATTCTTTACATTTTTTAATAAATTTAAAACAATTCTGTTATAAAACATTCATCTACGAATGTCAATAAATTGATTTCTTCGTCTATTACTATAGAGACTATCATCTCCTTCTACAGGTCTAACATTTTTTGGGGGGCTCTGCATTTTCTTTGTATTTACAGATGTTTTTTTTCTTTGAAACAATATCCAGATGTTTTTTACATTGCGTTAATTTCCTAAAAAACTCATTTGTTTGCTTACCAGGAGAATTCTTTTTTTTCACTGAAGATTGTGTTTTGGATGAATCTTTTAATTGTGTTTTCATGGACAATAAAGCATGTTTATAACTTTTTCTTCTTCTTTCCTTCATCAGCATATTCTTTTATCTTTCTATAGATGATTACAATCTGTGGTAAAGAAAAAATAATATATTATAGACCACTACTAACATACTACATGGCAATTACAATAAGTAAACGATATAAACACTAGTTTACAACATAACTAAGTTTATAGCACAGCAACTGTGTCACAGCAACAGTGCAGTACAGTTTCATTATTAATCTCACTCTCTGCCTGCACCATCTCTCTCTTTCTGTATGTCATCTCTCTCTTTGCATGTGACATCTCACTCTCTGCCTGTGTCATCTCACTCTCTGCCTGCGCTATCTCTCTCTTTCCGTGTGGCATCTCACTCTCTGCCTGCGTCATCTCTCTCTTTGCGTGTGTCATCTCGCTCTGTTTCTGCCCCATCTCTCTCTTTGTGTGTGTCATCTCTCTGTTTGCATGTGTCATCTCAATCTCTGTCTGCACGATCTCTCTCTTTGTGTCTGTCTTCTCTCTCTTTGTGTGTGTCATCTCTCTCTTTGTGTGTGTCATCTCTCTCCTCGTGTGTGTCATCTCACTCTGTGTCTGCCCCATCTCTCTCTTTGTGTGTATCATCTCTCTCTTTGTGTGTGTCATCTCTTTCTTTGCGTGTGTCATCTCACTCTGTGCCTGGCCATCTCTCTCTTTGTGTGTGTCATCTCTCTCTTTGTGTGTGTCATCTCTCTCCTTGCGTGTACCATATCACTCTCTGCCTGCGCCATCTCTCTCTTTGCGTGTGTCATCACACTCTCTGCCTGAGCTATCTCTCTCCTTCCGTGAGCCGTCTCACTCTCTGCGTGTGTCATCTCGCTCTGTTTCTGCCCCATCTCTCTCTTTGTGTGTGTCATCTCTCTGTTTGTGTGTGTCATTGATATGGGCTGTGCTCTGTGTCTAAAACAATTTACTATGCTAAATGTTTTTGAGTACAATATATGGCTTTAACTTTTTTGACAAGGATCACATGTGATCATCTCACTCTCTGCGTGTGTCATCTATCTCTAATCCAGCATTGAATCAAAGCTTGAGAAACAATATAAAATAAAAGAGTACCCTATAAGCAAAGAGATGCAAACTGTGAGGAGACACAGGTGACATTATAGAAAAAGGTGAAAATATAATTCCTTAATTGACACAGTGTGATCCTTGTCAAAAAAGTTAAAGCCGTACATTTTACCCAAAAACATTTACATAGTAAATCGTTTTAGACACAGAGCACAGCCAATTTAAATGACCACTACATTACAATGCAGAAACCTGACTCATTTCCAAAATACATTTCCAATATGCACCATTCATTTTTTTTGCCAGCATTACATAGAAACATGACACATAATGCAAGAATAAAGAAGCCCAATTTGCTTCTTAATCTTCCCCATAGTGCATACAGCACTCTATCTATATTAAATGAATCATTACTCACCTTTAAAAATGCTTTTGAAGATTTAGAACAGTGTCAGTCACACACACCAGATTTTCTTAAGCAGAATCTCTGAAATGCACCTCAGACACTGCAACCACAAATGGCCCTAATTCTGTAAAACCAAGCTAACATTTTAATTGGTTCTACATTTCAACGCTTTCAAACTCACATAATATTCACCCATCCCCCAAGTGCTCATTCAGCCTGTTACCTTGGTAACTCCCACCTAACTGAGCACACAGGTGAAAAGTTCATGATACTCTGTTGCAAATGAACCCAGCAAGGGTGTTTGACTTCTCAATATAGCAGCTTATCCTGGTCAATGTTTCTTTCAATGACTTTTTCTCAACCATTAAAATTACTTCTTTCAAAAAAACAAAAGCATGCACCCTAGTTTTCAGGGGAGAATTTTAAGAAACCACCAATCATTTCTTCTTTTTCAAGTGCACTGAATCTCAACCACTTTTTTTTCATAACTCCTACTTTCAAACTGCCATTTCATTTCCACAGCTCATCTGAATACAACCACATCTACCTTCAAGATGCCTAAAGTCTGGATTGTGGGTCATAGCTTTGTTCACTGGAGTGAAAAGTATGCAGCAAACAGAGGTATTCCCAACCTTAATTTACCAAATGTGGATATTATGTGGATTGGCCAGAGAGGATTGAGACGTCACCAATTGATATCATTGGTAAAATCCTTTATGAATCTACCACACCCTGACCTCATAATTGTGCACTGTGGTGGCAATGACCTGGGCAATTTGACTGGGGTAGGTCTGGAAATGCTTTTAAAGGACACCTTTGGGCAATTGATGTCACTTTTTCCAAAAACTGCCTTGGTATATACTAATATATGCCAAAGGCAAAAATGGAACTGGTCCAACCAATTTTGTCCACAGATTGAGAAAGCAAGGAAACATGTGAATAAATCTGTTTCTGCTTTCCTCAGAGACTATGGTATGGGTTCCATATACCACAACAACTTGCGTTACAACATGCAAGCCATCTATAGGAGAGATGGTGTACATTTTACAGATGAGGGGAATAGAGTCTTCCTCTTGAATTTTAGACCCTGCATCGGTACCTACTTGTAGGGACAAAAAACACCCACATGACACAACAGCTCTTTTCAGAGCTACCCTACCTCTAAGCACTCTAAATTCTTTTCTTTTTACTCAAATTTTTTCACTGTTTTTCCCCGTGGTATGCTCAGGGTACGCGTACCTGTAAACGCCCATGTAAGCGCACCCTGAGCTTACTCCGCGAAATAAAAAATAAAAACATAATAGTGTTTTTGACCTTCAGGGTCCTCCTAGACCCCCCTGAGAAAACCCAGGGGGTCAGGGGGTCTCTACCCTGCCCCCTTTTAATCATTTCCCCCCTTTTTTTTCACCTCTTGTGTCTCGATTCTACCGAGACACAAGATGGCGGACTCTCCGGACTGTTTGGAATGTTGACAGACCCCCGAGAGCCAATCAGCTTTGCGCTCGCGCACTTCCGTGGCGCGCTGGGTGTGCTTACAGGTACGCGTACCGGTAAGCGCTCGAAGCGCGCATATAGAAATATAAATTTTTGGGAAGTTAATTTTCGTAAAAACCACTGGAGCAATTGTCACCAAATATAGAAAAGGCACTTCTGCATACCAGTCCCTACAATTTTGCAAAGTTTGGTGTAATTCCATTCAGCGGTTCGGGCTGTAGTCGTGTCTGAACGTCCTATGGAAATTAACATGGGGAAAACACGTTTTGGAACCCCCCTTTTTTCTCGGTACCCGCATGACAAATCCCCCCGAAACTTCCAGGGAAGGAGCGGAGCAGAGCTGGCCTGAATTTTGGAAAATTACAGGCAAATTCCTCAACCGGCGCCAAAGTTATTCCCGATAGAATGTTGCAAATTTCCTATGGAAACTAGGTCCTAACTAATGCGTAATACACGGGCGTTTACAGGTGAGCGTACCACGGGGAAAAACAGTGAAAAAAATGAGAGTAAAAAAGAATTTAAAGTGCTTAGAGGTAGGGTAGCTCTGAAAAGAGCTGTTGTGTTATGTGGGTGTTTTTTGTACCTACAAGTAGGCTGCCCATGCGCATTTCGATGGGAGAAGTCGGTGCAAAATAGAAGAGGGAGCCCCGGGACGCTGGTTTAGCTATAGGGGAGATGGGCCTCCTTGGTCGTCACCTACCCAGTCGGTCTTTAGACAGACTTCCTTTCGTCTCTACGGTTTTCTCTTCCCTTATCCTCACTTTCCCTCCTCCCCTACGCCCCACTGCTTTCTCTCTCTTTTCTCTCCTCCCCTAATTGTATTGCTGATTGTTTGATTTAATGTTTACTTGTTGATCTTCTTCTAGTATATTGTTGAACCACATTGTTGCACTTCCTTTCGTCTCTCCTGTCGTCTCCTACCGCATCCTCCCTCTATTTATGTCTCTCCCTCCCTCCTTTCTCAATGTTTTGAGACTGAACTATTTTGTCTGATGCCCGATGGAGCTACTTAGTTTAGCTATAGGGGAGATGGGCCGTGGATTCCCTCCTTGGTCGTCACCTACCCAGTCGGTCTTTAGGCAGACTTCTTTTCGTCTCTCCTTATTGTCTCTTCCCTAGCTCCTATCCTCTCTCCCGTGAATCTCTCCCCTTGCCTGCTACTCTGCCTACCCCCTGTCCTTTGTGCTCTTTGACTAAGCACTCCTTCTCCCCTTCTTGGGGAAAGATCCAATATTTATACTCTGGAGTCTCAGCGAACCCGCTGAGTGAGTCCACTGCGCCAAGGGAGCCACTCACACTTGAGGTATGGTATGGCACCCCTTGAAAAAGCACTCCCTTTCCCCTTTTTGGGGAAGGATCCAGTATGTAGGCCTTGGAGTCTCAGAGACCCCTCTGAGAGAGTCCACTGCGTAAAGGGAACCTCTCGCAATAGAGATAGGGAAGGGATACCACTTCCCCTGGGATCACAGCTTACTGGACTTTGGACGTTGCCTTGACTCGTTTACCGGTTTGTGTCCCCGTCACCTTTCCCCTCCTCTCCCCATGCTGTGTCTCTCACCCTCCCCTCCTCTTTCCCACCTTCATTATCTGTATACTTCTCCTACTCCAAACCCCTCCCCTGAATCTCTCACCTTGCCTTCTATTCCCCTTACGTATTTGTGCTTATTGTTTATCTCGAACTTACAAGTAACTATGTTGCCATGCTCTAAGAACTGTGTAACCGTTGTAACGATGTAACCTGTAACTATGATCTGATGCTCATGTAAAGCGCTCTGATACCTCCGGGTCTAGCCAGCGCTATATAAAACTTTTAAAATAAAAAAAAAAGGTAAGTGCTTTTATCTACTTTTATTGTACTCGTTACTTAAAATTATGTATGTAGAAGAGGGCGGGAGGGAGGCGGGGGCGCGAAGTGGGGCTACGCGAATCGCGTGAGCGGGCGTAGCATCATGCCCACTTCACGTAGCTTCGCGTAGCCCCACTATGCATACTACGCCTAGGGTTAGTTATAAACAAGAGGCATTTGCACTTGCATAGAAGCCCCGCCCATTTGGCCCCGCCACACACACACTAGGGTATGCAACGTCTTCCCGCCCTTTCCTCACTATGATGGACAGCTCACTCGAGGGACCTCGGCTCTCAAACAACTAGTGAGCACGGTCGAGGCTAGGCAGGTGTGCTTCCTCCCCATATGTACCGCCTACAATTATATGTTATCCTTGATGGAGGTCTGTGCATCCACAAGTTTCTCTAGCGCAATACCCTTGTACTTCCTGTGAACAGGAGGCTGCTTTCTCCTCATCTGGTGCTCTGATCGGTCTCTGACCCATTATAAACAAGAGGCATGTGTACTCGCATAGAAGCCCCGCCCGTGTGGCCCCGCCACACACATACTAGGGTATGCAATGCCTTCTCGCCCTTTCCTCACTATGATGGACAGCTCACTCGAGGGACCTTGGTGCCCAAACAACTAGTGAGCACGGTCGAGGCTAGGCAGGTGTGCTTCCTCCCCATATGTACCTCCTACAATTATATGTAATCCTTGATGGAGGTCTTTGCATCCGTAAGTTTCTCTAGCGCAATCCCCTTGTACTTCCTGTGAACAGGAGGCTGCTTTCTCCTCATCTAGTGCTCTGATCAGTCTCTGACCCTTTATAAACAAGAGGCATGTGTACTTGCATAGAAGCCCCGCTCGTTTGGCCCCGCCACACACACACTAGGGTATGCAACGTCTTCCGGCCCTTTCCTCACTATGATCGACAGCTCACTTAAGGGACCTCGGCGCCCAAACAACTAGTGAGCACGGTCCAGGCTAGGCAGGTGTGTTTCCTCCCCATATGTACCCCGTACAATTTGATATAATCCTTGATGGAGGTCTTTGCATCCACGAGTTTCTCTAGCGCAATCCCCTTGTACTTCCTGTGAACAGGAGGCTGCTTTCTCCTCATCTGGTGCTCTGATCGGTCTCTGACCCATTATAAACAAGAGGCATGTGTACTCGCATAGAAGCCCCGCCCGTGTGGCCCCGCCACACACATACTAGGGTATGCAATGTCTTCCCGCCCTTTCCTCACTATGATGGACAGCTCACTTGAGGGACCTTGGTGCCCAAACAACTAGTGAGCACGGTCGAGGCTAGGCAGGTGTGCTTCCTCCCCATATGTACCGCCTACAATTATATGTAATCCTTTATGGAGGTCTTTGCATCCGCAAGTTTCTCTAGCGCAATCCCCTTGTACTTCCTGTGAACAGGAGGCTGCTTTCTCCTCATCTAGTGCTCTGATCAGTCTCTGACCCTTTATAAACAAGAGGCATGTGTACTCGCATAGAAGCCCCGCCCGTTTGGCCCCGCCACACACACACTAGGGTATGCAACGTCTTCCGGCCCTTTCCTCACTATGATGGACAGCTCACTTGAGGGACCTCGGCGCCCAAACAACTAGTGAGCAGGGTCCAGGCTAGGCAGGTGTGTTTCCTCCCCATATGTACCCCCTACAATTTGATATAATCCTTGATGGAGGTCTTTGCATCCACGAGTTTCTCTAGCGCAATCCCCTTGTACTTCCTGTGAACAGGAGGCTGCTTTCTCCTCATCTGGTGCTCTGATCGGTCTCTGACCATTATAAACAAGAGGCATGTGTACTCGCATAGAAGCCCCGCCCGTGTGGCCCCGCCACACACATACTAGGGTATGCAACGTCTTCCCGCCCTTTCCTCACTATGATGGACAGCTCACTTGAGGGACCTTGGCGCCCAAACAACTAGTGAGCACGGTCGAGGCTAGGCAGGTGTGCTTCCTCCCCATATGTACCACCTACAATTAGATGTAATCATTGATGGAGGACTTTGCATCCACGAGTTTCTCTAGCGCAATCCCCTTGTACTTCCTGTGAACAGGAGGCTGATTTCTTCTCATCTGGTGCTCTGATCGGTCTCTGACCCTTTATAAACAAGAGGCATGTGTACTCGCATAGAAGCACCACCCGTTTGGCCCCGCCACACACACACTAGCGTATGCAACATCTTCCCGCCCTTTCCTCACTATGATGGACAGCTCACTCGAGGGACTTCAGCGCCTATTGTCGCGGTGGCAAAGTAACAGACACGTGTCACATTATTGTGGAAATGGCAAAAAATATCTGCGAGTTTGCGGTTTTTCCCGCAAACTCGCGGAATTTTTTGCCATTTTACGCGAATTGGCGGATTGCAAATCCTCAAAATTTGCCCATGCGTATCACTGACCGTGTCATAAATGATGTAATATGTGACGTCATCAGCAGTGCACAGGAGACTGCTTTCTCCTCATCTGGTGCTCTGATCAGTCTCTGACCCATTATAAACAAGAGGCATGTGTACTCGCATAGAAGCCCCGCTCGTGTGGCCCCGCCACACACCTACTAGGGTATGCAACGTCTTCCCGCCCTTTCCTCACTATGATGGACAGCTCACTTGAGGGACCTTGGCGCCCAAACAACTAGTGAGCATGGTCGAGGCTAGGCAGGTGTGCTTCCTCCCATATGTACCACCTACAATTAGATGTAATCATTGATGGAGGTCTTTGCATCCACGAGTTTCTCTAGCGCAATCCCCTTGTACTTCCTGTGAACAGGAGGCTGCTTTCTCCTCATCTGGTGCTCTGATCGGTCTCTGACCCATTATAAACAAGAGGCATGTGTACTCGCATAGAAGCCCCGCCCGTGTGGCCCCGCCACATACATACTAGGGTATGCAATGTCTTCCCGCCCTTTCCTCACTATGATGGACAGCTCACTCGAGGGACCTCGGCGCCCAAACAACTAGTGAGCACGGTCGAGGCTAGGCAGGTGTGCTTCCTCCCCATATGTACCGCCTACAATTATATGTAATCCTTGATGGAGGTCTTTGCATCCGCAAGTTTCTCTAGCGCAATCCCCTTGTACTTCCTGTGAACAGGAGGCTGCTTTCTCCTCATCTAGTGCTCTGATCAGTCTCTGACCCTTTATAAACAAGAGGCATGTGTACTCGCATAGAAGCCCCGCCCGTTTGGCCCCGCCACACACACACTAGGGTATGCAACGTCTTCCCGCCCTTTCCTCACTATGATGGACAGCTCACTCGAGGGACCTCAGTGCCTATTGTCGCGGTGGCAAAGTAACAGACACGTGTCACATTATTGTGGAAATGGCAAAAAAATCGGCGAGTTTGCGGATTTTCCCGCAAACTCGCAGATTTTTTTTGCCGTTTTACGCAAATTGGCGGATTGCGAATCCTCAAAATTCGCCCATGCTTATCACTGACCGTGTCATAAATTATGTAATATGTGACGTCATCAACAGTGCACTGAGGTAGCTTGAGTTATAGTTAGCTGAACTAGCTATAACGGCCAAATTTCTCTGTCTTTTAACAAGTGAAATGTCTAACTAACTATAATGTCCCAGAAATCTGTGGTTTTTTCAATGAATTTCTAAGGTTTCTTAAATGCTAATTTATAACTATAACGTCCCTGAAACCTATGGTATTTTCTGTGAATTTTAAAGGTTATTCAAATGCTAATTTCTAACTATGCCTACAGAGGTAGGATATGTGCAGAAAGAGGAAGAAAGGCACATAAAGATGTTAGAGAAATGAAGAAAGAGGCAACAGAAGTCCAGAAAGATGAAGAAAAGTGCAGAAAGAAGCAAGAGATATGCAGAAAGAACCATCTGAGGTGCAGAAAGAGGCCTTGTTGCAAAGTCATCCTGTGCCCCCCAACTTTTTGCTGACTTGTACTGGTGGTAACTGACTCTGACTAACCAGGCCTGGAGTGAGTGCTATGCTGAAAGACACTTAGAATACAATAAAAACACCTACATACACTAGGGTACACTATGGTTTGGATACCCACGTGATTGGCATAACCTCCCCTGTAAGGCCCTAGTACATAATACGGCAGGGGGATTAATACTGCGTCTAAGTCAGAGGTGCAGAACGAGGCAAGAGAAGTGCAGAAAGAAGCAACAGAGGTGCAGAAAAAGGCAAGAGAGGTGCAGAAAGAAGCTAGTGAAATGCAGAAAGAGGCAAGAGAGGTGCACAAAGAGGCATGAGAGATACAGAAAGTAGCAGGAGGGGTGCAGAAAGAAGCAACTGAAGTGCAAAAAGAGGCAAGTGAGGTGCAGAAAAAAGAAAGAGCAGTGCAGAAAGAACCAACAGAGGTGAAAAAAGAGGTAGGAGGGGTGCAGAAAAAGGTAGGAGAGGTGCAAAAAGAGGCAAGAGAGATACATAAATAGGCAAGCGGGGTGCAGAAAGAGATAAGAGAGGTACACAAAGAGGCTAGAGGGGTACACAAAGAGGCAGGAGGGGTGCAGAAAGAAGGAAGAGAAGTAGAGAAAGAGGCAAGTGAGGTACAGAAAGAAGCAAGAGAATTATAGAAAGAACCAACAGAGGTACAAAAAGAAGAAAGAGGGGCAGAAAAAGGTAGGAGAGGTGCACTAAGAGGCAAGAGAGGCACAGAAAGAGGCAGTAGCAGTACACAAAGAAGGAAGAGAATTGTAGAAAAAACCAGCAGAGGTACAGAAAGATGCAACAGAGGTACCGAAACAGGCAAGAGAAGTGCAAAAAGAGGCATGAGAATTGCTGAAAGAAACAACAGAGGTGTGGAAAGAAGCAAGTGAAGTGCAGAATGAGGCAAGTGAGGTACAGAAAGAGGAAAGAGATGTGCAGAAAATGGCATGAGAACAACAGAAAGAGATAATAGGGAAGACAAAAGGGAAGAACGGTACAGAAAGAAGCAAGAGAGGTACAGAAAGAAGCAAGAGAAGTATAGACAGAAGCAAGAGAGGTACAGAAAAAGGAAAGACAAGTGCAGAAAGAGACCACATCGGTGCAGAAAGAGACAGCAGGGGTGCAAAAAAAAATAAGGGAGGTGCAGAAAGAGGCAATGGAAGTGCAGAAAAAGCAACAGAGGTACAGAACGAGTCAAGATGGGTGCAGAAAGAAGAGAGACACATGCAGAAAGAAGCAAAAGAGGTGCCCAATAAGGCCAGATTGGTGCAGAAAGAGGCAAGAGCAGTGCAGAAAGAATCAAGAGATGTGCAGAAAAGGGAAGAAGGGTGCAAGAGAAGTACAGAAAGAGGCAAGTGAGGTGGAGAAGGAGGCAAGAGAACTGCAGAAAGAGGCAAGAGAGTTGCAGAAACACGCAAATGGGGTGCAGAAAGAGTATAGAGGGTACTGAAAGAGGCAAGAGGGGTGCAGAGATTTGCAAGAGAGGTGAGGAAAGAAGCAAGAGCAGTGCAGTAACAAACAACAGAGGTACAGAAAAAGGCAAGAGAAGTACAGAAATAGGCAAGAGCAGTACAGAAAAAACAAAGAGATTTGCAGGAAAAGTGAAGAAGGGTGCAGAAAGAGGCACAAGGTGTGCAGAAAGAAGGAAGAGAAGTGCAGAAAGAAGCAGCAGACCTACTTAATGGAGGCTGTAGCGTGTCATGCCACTGACATGCCAAAGGCAAGCCCTTATGTGCCCATCCATGCCTGGCCTGCGTCCAGCTCCAGGAACTATGGCCATCCAAACACACACAGGTACTCCACTGCAGATCTCTGAGCCCTGGACCCCAGGCACCCCAACAACTACTGCCTCACATCCCATTGCTCCACAGCAGAACCCCTTACCTACCACTGATGCCAGTTCACCTGCAACCTAGGACCACCGCCTTTGTGGAAACCCGTTTCATTCCCACCCCACTGGCGGACACCACCCCAGAACCACCCCAGTGCCTTCTGATAAATGTCAGATTGGTCTGCAAACACACCACAGAAGCCTGGGACACCATCTCCACCCTCACCTCAATGTGATCTTCATCGTACAGACATGGCTCTTCCCCAATCACATCACCACCATACCCATCGACTACATTATGAAACACTGACTGCACCAACACACACAGAGGTGGCATCGCCATCGTACAATCGATCCAAAGCACCACCACAGAAGACTAAACCATGCTGATCATGGAACATTAGAATTTTCAACTCCACACTGATGACAAAACAACCATCAAAGGCACCCTTGCCTACAGTCCCCATGTACCATTAACGGGCTTATGCAACACCATCACAGATTTCATTGCCCCACGTACCATCCAATCCAGGCACTACATCTTCCTTTACACCTGGACGGCCGCACAGACACAAACTCCGCCACCCTCCTGGAACGAATGGACAACATCGGCCTCAAACTGCTGGTCACAGACCCCACACATGGAGCAGGACACAAGCTAGACCCTATGTTCATGTCAATCAACAGAGTCAAATACAGCCATACCATGGAACTCTGGACCGATCACTCCATCATCCACTTCACCATTGCAGCACCACCTCACACCACCCCCACCCATTGCCCTCAATACTACCCAGCCCGACTCCACCACCAACTTGAAACAGGCCATTGAGAACTTCAACACCTGGATCACCAATGCCGCCGACCGAGTCGCCCCATCTTACCTGACAAAACTCGCAGATCCGTCAAACAAACCAGCTGGTACTCTCCAGAACTCAGAGCAATAACACGCAGCTGCAAATAGCTAGAAAAAAGATGGAGCACTACTAGAGATGACACTGACAGAGCCACCTTCAAGTCATTTCTCAACAATTACCACCATCAACTCAAGGGTGTAAAAAAGGAGGACCTAGGAGACCACATCGAGGCTAGCATAAACCACACCAAGGAACTCTTCACCATCGTCAGAGAGTTCGCCTGCCTAACAGCCACCGAAAACAAAATCTTTCGCTCACAGGAACTATGCAATGGTCTAGCAAATCACTACAACCACCTACAAGAATACACCATCCTCCTCAGCCTCCTCACTCCCACGGAAACTGCCACCGACCACTACTTCACCACATGGAAGCAGCTCAACACACCAAACGCCACAGCCATAATGAACATCATCCACTCAGGAGCACCCATCCAACCTTGCCCCCACTACCTCTTCAACCAAAGCAACAACATCAGCCAACAACTCACTGCCATCCTCAACCCACCTTTCCCAATGCTTGGAAACACACTGAGGTAAGGCCAGTCCTCAAGAAACCCTTAGCTGACCCCAGCCACTTCCAGAGCTACCATCTCACTGCTCCCGTTTAAAGCCAAAGTCCTGGAGAAGTTCATCAACCTTCAGATCACTGAACACCTATAATGATACAATCTGCTAGATCTCTCCCATTGGGTTTGAGAGCCAACCACAGCACTGAGACTGCCCTGATCGCTCCCACAGATGGCACCTGCACCCTACTCTGCAGAGGAGATTCACTAACCTGATCCTTCTCAACCTCTCCACAGCATTCTACACCATCTCCCACCACAAACTCATCAAGATACTGGCCCAGATCGGAATCAAAGAAGAAGCACTCAGATGGATGACATCATTGCTCAGAAGGCACACTCAGAGAATCCATCTCCCCCTTCACCTCGCAACCCAAGAGTACCATCTGCAGTGTCCCTCAAGGTTCGTCCCTCAGCACCACCCTCTTCAACATCTACATGACTCCGTAGACGACATAGTCAGATCCCACGCCATCAACATCATATTGTATGCCAACAACACCCAGCTCATCCTCTCGCTCTCAGCAGACACCACCAGAACAAAACCAACTTTCACAACTGCATGAAGAATGTTGCAGCCTGGATGAAAGACAACTGGCTGAAGCTCAACATGGGCAAGACCGAAGTGCTGATCTTTGGCAACCACACCTCTCTCTGGTACGACGCTTGGTGGCCTGCAAAACTCGGGCCCACCCTAACACTTGAAGACCATGCCCCTAACCTCAGCATCATCTTTTACAGCTAACTCCCCATGTAACAACAGATAACATGGTCTCTTCGGCCTGCTTCTCCATGCTCCGCATGCTCCTAAGAATCTTCAAATGGCTCCCCACAAGCACCAAGAAACTTGTCATGCAAGCACCAGCCGTCTAGATTACGGCAACGAATTATGCGCAAGTACCACCAGCAAACTCATGAGAAGGCTCCAGACGATACAGAACTCAGCATCAGACTGATTCTGAACCTGCCCAAAAGGGGTGCTGAGACAGAATATAGAGTTGGAAATGTCGACTTACACAAATTCCAAGGTAGAAATTTCATGTTTCAGAAATATCGACAGCAAGAATATCGTGGTCAAAAATATCGAATGTAAGGTAAGAAATATCGTTTCAAAAAATATAGAAGTCATTAGTATTGTTTGCAAAAATATAGATGTTAAAATATCGATTTTTTAATTAGTGTTATGCAATTTAGTTTATATTTTAAATGTATGTGATGTTTTTTTCTTTAAGTATTGTTTATATTTTTTAATATGTGTTACATTTTTAGTAGTTATGATAATTTTTTTTGTTCAAAGTATTTTATTACATTTTGCAGACAGAGGTTGACAGTGGTAAACAAAATAAATACGCAGTATGAAAGGATGGATACAACATAGGGAGGGGGTGTAGTCAGTGCATAAGATGACTCAGTGAACATTCTGCAATATTGATTGAACAGTATAATGCATAGCATAACAACAGTTTTATAATATTGATGATTAGAGATGTGTAGAATAAAAGTAAGCAGAATTATACACATTGGCATCTATGACCATATGGGATGTATAGGAGTATATTATATATGTGTGAGACTAGGTGTCCTACCTTGGATAGGTGGCACAAGAGGGCAGTGATAGAAGGGCAGATACTAAATAGGTTCAATTTTGTAAGCCCTAGTTTAAGCTGGAGAATAATTAGTGTTATGTAATTTAGTTTATATTTTATAGTTTAAATCTTTTATTGATTTTCAGAACAGATAAAGAGAGAAAAAACAAGACCCTGCTCCCTGGGACAATGTAATACAGACACCAAGTGTCGCGATTAATAGCATTACCAAGGTAACATGCACGGAGCGGGTCTGCCAGAAAAAACATTCAAAGAGAACAGAAGAAAGCAGCACAACAAAAGAAACCCAACTGTACCACCCTCTGCCCCCCCCCTCGTCCACCAAACAGAATAAAACGGGAAAAGGGAAGAAAGGAATCGCGGAACATGCTGAGAGTTATCGTGGTCTTTTAACTTTGCGCAAAGAGCCCTCCTGTGGGATTTGCGTATCAGCAAGGAGTAGAAGTCTGAGATATCGGGGGCAAGTCAGTTCCCTTAATTCCGTTATGACCAATGTTAGAAAGGGGCGCCACAGCTCCGGGAACTCAAACCCCCTGCCTGCCAGAGTGAGAGTTAGTTTCTCCATCCCTAGTACTAGCCAGTGTCTCTGAAGCCATTCAGACTGTGGTGGGGGCTGGGAGGAGCACCAGTGCACCAGTATATTCTGAGTGGCCACCCCCAGGGCGATAGCGATCAGTCGGCCCCTTCGGGATTTTTGAGGATACATTAACGGGTTGGGTAGGCCCAAGAAGATGTAGGCCGGGAAGCGTGGGAGTTGTGTGTCAAGATGAGAATCTATTTCGTTTAGGATTTGGGACCAATATGGTTGAATGCGGTCACAGCTCCACAAAAGGTGCTCCAAGGTACCCACCTCCACACAGCCTCTCCAACACAGTGCGCTCTGACGGGGATCGAAGTGATGGAGGCGCTCCAGTGTGTAGTACCAGTAGGTAACCGCTTTAGTCAGTGTCTCAGTAAGGCCTGTGTCATACGCTAAATGTTGGGCCCTATAATAGATATTGTGCCATTCCATGTGGGTGAGAGACCGGCCTAGTTCCCGTTTCCACCTTGCCCTCCCTGCGTTGTGTCTGAGTGTAGTGGTGGCCAACAAGTGTTTGTAGAGGTCAGAAATGTACTTCTTGTCAGAGATTTAGGTAACAAACCACTTCTCGTACATGGTCAGGAGTCGCTGGGCACCAGGTTTAACTTGTGACTGCAGAGCCCAATGTCTGAGCTGTAAATAGGGCAGTCTCTCCGTTTCCGGGATACCATAGTCGGCCCGGAGTTGCGGGAAGGGACTGATTCCATCCAGATCAAACAGGTGACCCAGAGATCGGCAAGGAATGGTGCGCCAGTTCGTAAAGGCCTTAGCGTCCATACCGGGGTGGAATTCCGGATTATTAAATAATGGGGGAGGGAAAGGATGTCAACTCATGGGTGGTAAATTCCGTTCCGCTCACGGAATTTGCGGAATTTGGGTAATTTCGCGTTCCGTGCAGAACACAAAATTGCCCAAAATTCTGCGTTCTGCGACTTCGCAAAATGTTTTGCTTGTTCGCGTTCTCAAATGCGTGTTCACACGATATTTTCCCCCGAGGACGCAAACCGCGATTGCGAACAGTAAAAAAGCATTGCGAACAAGCAATTCCGGTGTTCGCTGAATTTCTGTGTGTTCGCAGGGATTTTTTACCATTTCGCGGAGATTTGCGTAACGCGATTACACAAATTCCGGCCACCCCTAGTGATGGCAGTGCCGTCCCAGGCCTCCATAGTCGTGCTTGTGATGTAGGATGCGTAGAGGTTAGGTGGGCTATGTGTCTTGTGGCGAAAAGGGATACCCTGCAGGGGCGTAGCTGCAATTGCCTGATCTTGGAACAACCAATGCTTCCCAGATTCAAGGCGGCTCCACTCCACCAAATAACGAAGCTGCGAGGCGTAAAAATAAAGCTGTAAGTCAGGGATCCTCACCCCACCACGCTCCAATGGTAGAACCGCTATTGCATGCTTGAATCCAGGTTTGCGGCCCTGCCATATGAAGTGTGCTAAGTCCGATTGAGTTTGCTGGATTCCGCCAGTGGGGGGACGAAGAGGAAGTGTCTGGAAGAGATATAGAATCTAGGGAAGTATTGTCATCTTGGTGGCCGCTATCCTGCCCAACCGTAAGAGGGTGTGATGTTTCCAGTAACCTAAATATTTGCGGATGTGGGCGCGAAGCCTATCATAGTTAGCGGTAACAGTAGTTTGAATAGTAGAGCCTAATAATACACCCCCAAGTACGGGATCGCGGAGGTGGACTACGGTATTGGATGTTCTTCCAGTATTCCTGTATATGAGCCAACTTGTGTGGAGTAAGAGAAATAATAAGCGTGGTTGATTTGTCTGTATTAACTTTAAACCCTGAGGCTTGCGCAAAACTGTATCATTCGATGAAGAGCACCCTCAGCGCCTGGATCGGGCTAGAGAGGGAGAGCAGAATGTCGTCTGCATATAAGCTGATTGTATGAACATCCACGCCGAATTTGATCCCAGTTATTAGGGGTTGGTGTCTAACAGTGTAGTGTAGTTCCTATATTCCCAATAGGCTCTGCACATTGGAATAACATAAACAGCAGTCTAGACTTAGGACTGAGGTCATCTAGGTCTCTACTGACTATGTTAGACTTAATTAGTTTTGCCAGCTAGCTCAGAGGTCACTAGAAACTTTCTCGAATGAACAGACAAGAAGGGATTTGTTTCTGACAACCGCATAAACATGACAACTTTGCTCCTTCAGAATAAAGAGTATATCTCTAGAGTCATGTGAAAACAATAGACAACTATTTCACTCAGTCAATCGTGCATGCTTAATTTCACCAGAGTGCAGAGAAACAGAGAGACGGGCGTTTTCAATAAAAGGTGTTATTTATTGAGCAGTCTTCTTTCTCATGCAAGAGAAGTGAGTTGCCACAACTGCAATACTTATCATAAAGTAAAGTGCGTACAGTAAAAGGAGTATTATGAAATAATACTGTAAAAGCATTGATATGGTTTCTTAGCCATATGATACTTTAAAATGGATAAAATATATACATACATAAAAACATTGACTAACGTACTCAACTGGTGCTTCTAAGATACGCCTACCCCGGTGTACCTGACCTAAGCCTAATACGTGGGAAGGAGTAAGTAAGTTGCAGTTTGAGTTAAGTTGGTTTTTTGCCAAGAATCTGAATCAAGAATTCTCTTAAGGATTTAGTCAGCTCCGTACCTTGGTAATAAAATGTAGGTCTTGTATCTCTCTCTCAGGACTCGATCTCCCAGCAACCCGCAAGGGTGACTGGATACACCGGAGCTGGATTTCTCGGCGTGAGAAAAGACAGCGTCTCTCAGTGTGTCAAATGGGAGGGTCGGCTTCCTTCGGCACTCGCATCAGCTGGGCTTCGGGCAAGTAGATAGCCGCTCAGCTCCAAACCACCGTGTGTTTGCTTAAGGCAACGTTGGTATAGTTATACCTGGAAGGTGCTGGGTTTGACGTAAGGTTGGACATAAGACGTCACTAAGAACTAACAGTTCTTTCTGGACTCCAGGAGTTCTTGTGCAAATCAAAACAAAAGCATGGGGATTTCCCGGGCTGCTGGAGGCTTGGTTTGTTTAAAGAACGCGTTGTACTTTCTAGGAGTCTATGGGAGTAGCCTTGCCGTATTTGGACTGCATGGGCTATGACTAGATATGTTGTGTAGAGTTATCCCAAACGTGGGTAACGTCCCCAAATGCACTCAAAAAGAAAAATGTTCCAAAACGTTGTTATGCATTTGTATCAATAAAGTCTTGGTTTCATTGCATTTTTGTTTCTTTTAGACGCATCTTATACAATACAGCGGAACTCCGCGTGACACAAGTTGATAAGGTATGATGTTCGTGAGATTGTTGAGAGTAAGGGGGACTGTACCTGGAACACGTGCCTTCATCGCTGAATCACGTTACAGATTGATTGTACTTCTCCGTTTTTTAGGGTACCGTTGTTTCGACATTTGCGAATTGACTTCTCACTGTCACTTAACAGGTCCCAAGGTAGGACGCGTATAATTTTCAGTATAATTTGCAGTTTAGCTTTGATGCTTCTATGGTTTTAGGCCACGTTTTCTTTAACACGATTACTTATGTTATGCACCATCTTACCTCACTATGTGCATGTTGATTAAGTGCTTGAGCCTTTTTTCAAACTGATCGCAATTCAGCGTAAAACACATATGAACTTGTTCAAAATCATGAGGGATAAAAGGTGTACCATACAGGTCTCAAATTGCAAAAAAAGAATACGTTGGTTGTATACAATAATCATGATATGCTTTACAATTATCTTTATGAATTACTGAACGTATTAATGTTTGTGTATAATCCTTTTTTGGCAGCACATTTAACCCCTTGATGAAGGACCAGGAGCCCGAAATGCATTGGGCAATTGAAAATGAATATGAACTTTTAAGTTTGATAACTGAATGATGTGAATTTAACGTCAAAGAAACAGAAACAAGGATACAAAAACGTTCGTCAATAAAACTTTATTGATACAAATTCATAACAACGTTTTGGAACATTTTTCTTTTTGAGTGCATTTGGGGATGTTACCCACGTTTGGGATAACGCTACACAACGTACTTATTCATCCTTTGGCCCTGAAAGGAGTACCAAATAGCCCCTACAGACCTTACAACCAAATTCTTACCCTCCATTTGAATTAAGGAGTGCGATTGTTCTACATCCACACTATTTTCTATGACTAGATATGGACATGATTCCTATGCCTTTATAAGGATATGTTTTGGTATAACCATATAAGGGCATGAATCGGGGTTATCTTGATTAGGGTCCTAGATAGATTCACAACAACAGTTCCATATAAAGCGCAAAGAGGAGGGGAGAGAGAGGGCACCCCTGCCTCGTGCCTCTACCTATGGGATACCGGGAGGATGTCTGACCATTTACTCGAACTGTGGCTTTGGGTGAGCGATAGCAGTTCAGAATTCGCGAGTTCAGTTTCTCACCGAAACCGAATCGCAACAGGACCTGCTCTAAATAGGGCCAGTGCACCCTATCGAAGACCTTCTCTGCGTCGATGGCCAATAACATATATTCCCCTTGTGTGCGAGAGATTCTTTCAATAAGGTGTAGGACCCTTTTTGTTTTATAGCTTGTTTGTCTTTGTGATATGAAACCCGCCTGGTCTGGTTCCACCAGTTGAGGCATGTAGGGCCCTAGGCGAGTCGTGAGTATGCTCGTGTAGAGCTTAATATCTATGTTTAGGAGGGAAATTGGTCAATATGCGCTGCAGAGAGTCGTATCTTTCCTAGGTTTTGGAATGACTACAATGGACACTGTTAGAAATGGGATTTCCGGCTGACCAAGGCTTGCGCCAAGGTCAGTCAGAAACCCCCATTCCTAAGTCAGGGCAAGGGAGTTACACGCCAAGATAACCCTTGCTCTCCCCCTTGGTAACGTGACACGAGCAGTAAGGCTAAACTCGGAGGCAATGTGAGTTAAGTGTTTGCGCATTTTTGGGAGCCCTCTAGGCTCTGAAACAATAATGGGGCAAAAACCACGTGTGAGCCTTGCAGGCTCGTGGGCTTAGAAACAACTGTGGGGCCCTGGAGCCTCTCAGAGCTCGAACACAAAAATGCCCCCTGAGCCTCGCGGGCTCTAAACACCAATGCGGGCTAGGAGCCTCGTGGGCTCTGTGGGAAAATGCGGCCAGTCGTTGGATCCCCCTCTGGGGGCTAGGGATCACAAAAATGCCCTTGAGCCTCTCAGGGCTCGCGAAACTCGGAAGGCTGCCTAGAGCCTCTTGGGCTCTGACTAAGAGACAGGCCACCTTGATCCTCTCGGGGCCTCTCCGGGCCTGACCGCAATGCCCCCCTGAGCCACTCGTGGGCTCGAAGAGCAACTAGGCACCTGGGGCCTTATTTATGAAGGCTTTGCGCTGCCGGTGCGTCACTTTTAACATGGGAAAAAATGACGCACCGGTGGCGCAAGGCATTCATAAATAAGGCCCCTGGGGCCTCATTTATGAGGCCTTGTGTCAGTTTTGCGCTGCTGATGCGTCACTCTTTGTGACGCATCGGCGGCGTAAAACATGCGCCTTGTTGCGCCATATTTAAAAAGTGACGCATCTAGGTAGACATCTAGGTAAACCCCTGCGCCACATTATACCTGCGTCAGGTATAATGTATGCAGAGGGGGCGTTCCCCCACAAAAAGCCTCGTAATAGTGACGCAGTGAAATCTATGAGATTTCGCTGCGTCACTTTTAGGACGCTGTTGCGTCAAAATCTTGCGCCTGCCTCACAGCAGGCGTAAGACTGACGCAAGCCCTTTCACATGGGGCTTTCCCCATGTGAAAGGACGCATTACTGGAGTTGCGTCACTTTTGTGACACACTCCAGCAATGCGTCACTTTTGCGCTTACAGATACGTCAGAAATACTGACGTATCTGTAACTCCTTGCGACTTGATGCGTCATACATTAAATATGACGCATCATTGGTGTCGCACGGAGTGCGCAGTGAAAAGTGACGCATCGCTGTTTTCACGCAGCGATGAGTCACTTTTCATAAATGAGGCCCCTGGAAACTTGTGGCTTGAAGGAGAATGGCGAGGGGTGGAGCGGCCCGCTTCTTCCGGGGCCGCTCTACACTGTGAGCCCTGACAAGACGCCCGCACTCACCGGCAGTAGGGGGGCGGTGTCTCCGACGGGTTCCCTCGTCTTTCGGCGGTTCTCCTTGCTTTCCCAGACCGGGGGAAGTGGAGGAAGGAGTGCGGTGGTCTCCTCTTCTCCGGCGGCGGGCAGCCAATCGTGGTGCGCCGGCGGGTGGGACTTCCTGAAGCAAGCGGAAGTCCCGCCCCGCTCCAGGCGCTCGGCCGCCTGACTTCCTGTTTCGCCGTGGCGGCGGCAGCATCTTTCCCGGGGGCATAACGAGGGGTAGGCACCCTCGAGGCATGCAATAAACATAGAAGCGAGGTGGGCACTCGCTAAGGGGGCAGAGAGATGGGGTGGCACCCGTAAATAAAAATATATCGAGACTCGGGCACAATGCAGGGTAGGCTCCTGTGAGGCACAAAAAGAGGAGGGGGAATCCCTACGAGAGGGATCCCCTCGGGAAGGGCTGCAGCGCCGCGCTGCTCAGCCCCCAAGCTCTCCCTTTCCCTGGGAGGTCAAATCAAAGCGCCCAATCCCCACAATGAGGCACAGGAAGGCTACAACAAGCCTTGGCAACTTCCAAAAAGGACAAAATGGGTCCCAGAGGTCCAGGATAAAAGGTGGAGCACAGCAGCTCCCAGAAAAGGAAATTCCTCCAGCAATTCAAGGCATCCAGGGGCTGGGCAGGGCCCAGGTAGGCAAGCCTTCCCCTGCGCCAAAGCAGCAGCACGCCCTTGGTAGATTCCAGTCAGAAACAAGAACATTTTGTAAGGGAACACAGCCCCTTTTTATACAGTGAATTCCTTTGTCTCAGGGTGCAGGTTGGGGGAAAAACCAGTCGCAGCTGGTTTTGGAGCACTGTGATGTGCTCAACCACCCTTTCCTTTCACTGGCCAGGCTACAGACATTAGACGCACCACAGGGGGCGGAGCCAGCATTGTGTGGGGAAAGCCCAGCCCTATTCAGGTCCCAGGTGCACCACTCCTTCACATCACACATGCTAATCTCAACACTCACCACCGGGGCAGACCCATCATGACTCATGGAGCCTGGCACACCAGCCAGCTCCAGCCAATCACAAGCCAGCACATTCACTGCACAGACAGGCACACTTCTAGAAGTGGCACTTCCATATTAGACACAAACACGCTGCACGCATCATTGCGCAGCATTCAATCACACGAGTCCGCACATACCAGACTCGAGCCTGCACACCCCACGGATCAGGAACTACCAGGGACACATACATTCCCCATGCATTCCTATGGGAGGGCAGGCCTATCTCACCACACGCACTCAGAGTGCGCATGCACTTTCCACTGGGACACAGTGAAAGCGCGCAGAAACCAAGAATCACCATCCCCAGGTCACATATAAAAAGCAAAACGTTCAGGGGTGAACCTGCCAGAAGGGCCAAGTCCAACAGACACTTCCAGCATTTCCTCGGGGATGGCTCCGGTTTGTGCAAAGGTGTTGAATAGGTCCCGCAATAGGGGGGCCACCTGAGCACAGAAAGTTTTATAAAAGGCTGCCGAATAGCCATCTGGCCCAGACGATTTATCAAGCCGGAGGTGGGAGATCGCCGCAATAACTTCCTCCGCCCCTATGTCCCTAACAAGATGGTCTGCTTGCGCTTGAGTAAGAGAGGGTATCTGTGCAGCCTCAAGGTAGTCAGAACTGTGGAGTGCTTCCAGGGGGTTGCTCGAGTAAAGTTCCGCGTAAAAGTCTCGGAAGGCCTCTGCGATGGATGCATCATCCGAGGTAAGCTCGCCCCCGAGTGTCGTATAGTCTTCACCCCTTGACGCTGCTGTGCTTCTCGCAATTTGTGGGCTAGAAGACAGCCGCACTTATCACCCCCGGTGTAATAGGAATGACAAAAACGTAGGGCAGCATATTGAGCCCTATCTTGATCTAGTGCCGCAAGTTGCTTTCTTTCCACACAGAGTTGGCGCAAGGCTCTGGCTGCTCCGGTGCGTTGGTGCATCTGCTCAAGCTCTGCAACCCTTTTAGTGAGCTCCGCACATTTTTGACTGCCTTGTATGTTACTGGCTATCGAGATGGCAATGAATTCTCCCCGCAAGACGGCTTCAAGAGTAGTCCATGGCATCGCTTTGGATGTGTCCGAGTTAGCGTTGAGGGCAAGATAATTTGAAATGGCAATTTTGATTTGGTCAACTGTGGAGGCCTGGTGTAGTAGTGTGTCGCGCAAACGCCAGTGTCATAGTGGTTGCTGAATGCGCGGGAACTGAAAGGATGCCTTGACTGGAGAATGATCGGATAAGGATGCGGTGAAGATCTTGGTGTCAGTCGCGAGCGATTGCAGCGGAGTGGAGCTGAGGAAGTAGTCTAACCAGGCATATGTCTTATGAGCAACTGAGTAGTAAGTGTAGGCCCGACTGTGAGGGTGAAAGTGGCGCCACAGGTCAGTGAGTCCCAACTCATGGACACGGGCCAGCCCAGCCCGAGAAAGAGCCCCAACCTGGGTTGTGCGCTGACAGGAACGGTTGGCAAGATTGTCAAACACCAGGTTTAGGTCCCCCCCAGCAGCAGGCATCGCTCAGTGTTAGCCGTCGCCTCAGTGAGGTCTGCGTGGAAGAATTTATCTTGTCCTTCATTCGGAGCGTAAACTGAACCCTCTATAAGGGAGACCCCTACTACTAAGAATTGGCTGGGCCATATCCGGCAGAAGCCTCCCTGGTGTACATAGCTGGGGAAAGAGGGACTCAACTCGCCGCCAGTAGGGTCAACTATTTGGAAAGGAGGGGAAGGTGGACGAGGGGAACCAGCTCCAAAACAACCCAAAAACCCTAGAAAAAGAAAGCGCTCAACCCTCCCTAACCTAAGAACAGTTCGAACAGGTACAGTCAATAAAGATAGTCCGTCGTCCCGGGAAGACTGGTCAATCAAACGACTGGGGTCCATAGTGTGTCCAAGTTGAGGGGCGTTCCACCCCTGCTGCCCACCCAAAATCAGCAGGGGTGCATTGAGAGGGTACAATAAAGAAAAAACTCTGGGTCTTTCACTTGGCGGTGGAGCTCTCTCCAGCGAGGGCTTCTGTAGCTGAGGTCAGTGCTGCCTGTTGGCTTCTTGCAATTACTGATTTGGGCGGTCTCCGGGGACGGCATCTCCTGCCCTGTCGTTGCCATCCAAAAGGGGAGATCTCGGGCCCTGAGGCGGTGCTACAGTCGTCATCTTCTTCGCTTGGTGTCGCTAGGCCCAATAGGCGGCAAGAGTCTACTAAAGAACGGAGTTGGTGGAGTTTGCCGTTGTAATGAAAGATAAGGCAAAATGGGTGCCTCCAAGAGTACGAGATCCCCCGCTGCCAGAGATGTTCAGTCATGGGGCGGAACTGTTGGCGACGCTGTAGCCTTATCAAGGCTAGATCTTGATACAGGACTGGGGAATGTCCCTGAAAGGAGATGGGATGGAGAGCTCTTGCCTTAGTAAGGATGGACTCCTTGATTTGAAAGTCCTGGATGCACACCAGGATGTCCTTCCGGTGGGGCGTTGGGACCTTGAGGCGGCCCCACTCTGAGTGCTCTGTCCAGGACAATAGCATCCTCGTGGGAATCCCCCAGTATGTGCCAGAAGAGGCTTTTTGTGAATGTAAACAGGTCTCGGGTGTCATCTGAAGTCTTTACTCCTCAGATCCGAATTTGTGTCTTCGGGATCGATTTTTAAGGTCTTCCAGGTGCATCTGGATGTCTACGTTCTGATCCTGCAGCCAGATTACCTCCTGCTGGAGCATTGACAGTTCCATTGCTTTGGTGTCGCTTTTCTCTTCGAGGGTGGCCACCCGCTCCCCAACGCCGTCGACATCCCGGCGGATTTCTTTGATCTCTGCGGCAAATTCGGATTTCACCGACTGGATATATTCCCTAAGAGTGAGGAACAGTGACTCAAAGAAAGTCTTTGTAATGGGTTCATCTCCAGCAGACGGAGGGTATTTCGAGGCCTCAGACTCAGGAGCCGCGGTAGCCATATTGGGAATTGATTGTTAGCAGCCGAAGATATCTTCCAGGGGTTTCACCTTGGTGTTCCTGGATTTGGACATCTCCTCTGCCCCTCTCAGGCGCTCACCGGTGTGATGTCGGGGGGTCTGTGGGCCGCCCCGAAGGACCTGAGTCATCTGACAAGAGACACTTGCCGTCCAGAGGGGTCGAGGGTGTACTGCTGTGTGCTCACTGGGGCCTTCTGCCTGTAGCAGGATAGATGTCTCAGATAGGGAGTGGGGCAGGTTCACCCTTCTCGGTGGCATCGTTGCCCACTGGCGCTCTCCGCAGGTATTGCCCGAGTAAGCAGCTGGTACTTAGTATGGAGGGCAAGGGACCGGACACTCGTCAGCAAAAGGAGTCTTTGGCTGGGGCCACTGAATGCGCCAGATTAGGTGTGGACCCACCACAGTCTTGCCCCTACATTGTTGGTCACTGGCTACGCAGGTCTTCGGAGACAACAGGCTCTCCAACCGTTATGGCTATTCTACTGCATTGTGACCTTGCACATGCTCTCCTTGTGGGTCTGCTGGGGGGAATCTGACATGGCCAGGAGTGGCGCCGTCTGGGCTATTGCCCCTGTGGTTTCAGGGACGTTATAGTTAGTTGGACATTTGACTCACATAAAACCAGAGAAATTCGCCTGTTATAGTTAGTTGAGCTAACTATAACTCGTGCACCCGCAATGCACTGCTTATGATGTCACATATTACATCACTCATGACATGGTCAGTGACATCACTGATGACATCACTAATGACATCTCAAATGACATCAGTCTTGACATCACTCATGACATCATCCAATGAATGTGCATTTCTGTAAAGTTGGAATATGTTTTATATATATATGGCAAGATGTATTGAAGAATGAATACA